>NC_080784.1:138725303-139031553 GCF_028018385.1 Neofelis nebulosa
AACAACCCTTGCTCCCTAGGGCAAGAACATGTGGATTTGACTGTAGCAGGATTCTCGCACAGAGAATCATGACACCAAGGCTTTTTTTTTTTTCCCCCCAGGAAGCAACTCTTTTCGTGCTGGTAGGGCTCAGTTGGGTCCACTGAAGAACTGAGCCCTGAATGCCACATGGCGTAGTATTTTATACATTTTCTATTTCTTTGTCTCTCATATATGGTAACACACAAACATGCGGCCTGATTAGGTGGTATCATGTTACAAGGTCGTGAGGGATGTTGTCATACATATATGCATATAGCCAGGTTGCCTTGAAGGTTTTTTTTCTCCCCTCAGGGAGGGGACCCTACCACCTGACCTTTGTCAAAGATAAGCTGGCCGCTAGTTGAAGTGGCAAGGATAGACTTTATTCATTAATAACCACTGCAGTGGGGAAGAGGGCCCGTGTGAACTGAGCTCAACTTCTATCCATGCAGAGGTGACAGACGTATTAAAGCCAGAATGAAGGAGTAGGCAGGGGACCAAGCTGGGGTCCCAGCAGACTGAGATAACTCACTCTTGGGTGCTTATCTGGAGGAGAAGCAAACTCCTAGTATCTTTGTGACAGGAGGTAGTGGTGCAAGTTAGAGCAAGCCGCCCAGTGCCTGGGAGGGAGAGCCTGAGTTGTTTACCTGACGGTTTGCTTTTCGACAGCTCTGGGTTCCTGAGTCTGCAGTTCTGGGTGGTGGAAGGTCTGCATCTCAAAGCTGGAAAGAAAGGATTTACAACTGCAAGCTTTCTAAAGTAACTGTTTTGGGTGGGGGTGTTCCTGGGGCCTCTTTGTTACCAGGTTTGGGCTGAAACAGGAATTCCTCAGGCAGATACTTTAAAGGGGGTTGGGGTCATCCTAAGCACGCAGCTTCCAGCAATTAGAAACTATGTGTATATTCAAGTCTGTTGGCAGGGGCTTCTGCGGGGCTGGGAAATGGATGGAATCATTTGTGCTGGGAGCCTGCAGGTTCTAGAGGTCAAAGTGCAGGCCTGGTCAAAAAGAGGGCTCAGAGGAGCCTGTCTAAAGCATGGTCAAGGAGAGGATCTTTATCACTCTTTAGTTATGTTCAAATTGCACCACTGAGCCCACCTAAAAAAACTGCCGTCACTAAGGTTGGTATTTGGGTTCCTTCTATCTATATTACACAACCTTAGTTCTTTTTCTCAGCGTGACCACAGGGGAGGAGGAAGAGGGTTTTGCGTAAGTAATCCCAGCTCTTCGCATAGCTTTTTAGTTATCTTTCAAGACACCTGCAGCAGGAAGAAGCCTTTAGAAATTGGAATGACCTTGAACGGTGTCCTCTCCCCCTCGCTTGGGCCTGAGCAGGTGCGGATCAGACTGACCTCAAAGGGGCTTGAACTTTTATAGGCAACAGGCTGCACTTTAGTTGTTCCAGCCAGTGCAGACATACTAAATCAAAATTAAATGTTAATGATGGTGGTGTCTGTGCCACTCTGCTGGGGAAACTAAAATGCAGAGAAACGAGGCTCTAACAGCTGTCAGTAATTGGGTCACCGCCTTCCCCTGTGCCCTGGTTCCTAGATTTACACCAGCTCCTACTATCATTAATGGCCCTGCTGCAAAAAGACTCATCTTTGCCAAGATGTTGGGCTGGAGGAACATGTGTTCCTGCAGGAGAAGCTGAAAGTCCTTGAGAGAAGCACGAAGGACACAAGCCCACATCCACACACAGGAAAGGTAAGGACGGAAGCAGAAGGAGAAGAGCGAGCTGGGCAGTGGCGGCCTCTGCTCTTGCATTAGTGAGGGCAGGGCATGCTTTGTTATCTCTTCCTGCAGAATGAGCAGGTTCTAGCAGATGCTGCCAAAACTTCTTTCTTTCGGCAGAGAGCCTTTCCCATTATTTATTCCAATGCATAACTGGGATATTTCTGATTCATAATGGCTGGTGGTTTCATTCCCAGTGGCTGGTTGGATTCCTATGTCAGATACAAGCCACTAAGCAGGCTAAGACTGAAGAATCCCGTTCCAGATTTCTGCTCCTCCCTTGTGAACTTCAGTGATCTCTGGGGAAAGAGAAGGTGGAATCCCACCTTGAAACAGGTACCCTGGCTGGTCTCTGCTAGAATTGCAGGGCAATTGTCCCATAGGTACGATGGTTTCATTCCGTATCTCAGGGAACACTTGTCACATCTACACTGTGAATTAAGAAGCTTCCAAGTGTTATTCGGGTGTTTCATGAAGACCACTCAGTTTGGTGTTGCTTATAAACCAACGTAAGTTGGTAGTTTTCATGTATATGATTGTTGGGGACATGGTGGAGGTGTCTAAATACAAAGCTCTGCTCGCTATTTAGGCAGTACCACCAAGTTAGCAATTTAAGTAGACCCAGAAATGAACCACTGGGCTTGCTGTTTAAGGGGTGGGCATTGTTTCCTTCATAATGGAGGACTCGAGATGGGGCAAACGGTAAGGTAAGATCACAGGTGACCACAGAAAAAGAGATGGGCCAGTCGTTTGTGCGTTTGCTCTTAAAACCATTCCCTGCTTCTTGTTTCTCTGAATTTCAGGGCCCAGAGTCTGGATACTTCCTTTTCCCGGGCTCTCTTGCCCACTGGCCCTCAGGTTAAGCCTGTGGGGACCATAGGGAAAGAAAAAGTTTTCCTCGACCCTCCTAGGGTTCCTGGCTGGGGCTGAAAATTAAACCAACAGGGACAGATGAACAGGAGAAAAGCACACGCATTTATTTAATATAGGTTTTATGTGATGCCCAAAGAAACGGTTAAACCTGAGTATTTTTATGCTAGGTTTAACAAAGAGTCGGCAGTCGTGTAGAAATACGGCAGGTAAAAGAGTATAGGGTAAGTACAGCAGGGGAAACTTAGTAAGGCCTATTTGTTCAGATGCTTCTTCATGTCCCTCTGTCTTTGGTGATAAGGATGTCTTCTCCTGGGGTACAGGGAGGGCAACTCTCACATGGGGATTTTATTACCTGTTTTGGGAGAAGGGAAGAAGGAAATTCACAGTAACCTTACTGCTTCTGTTTTCTCAAACCCTTCCAGCTTAAAATATTCAATATGCTACGGTGTCATATTTGGCAGGAGCATGTCCTGCACCCCCTCAGGGCCTGCTTGGAACCCCAGAGTTGGTATAAACCCCAGAGTTAACATAACTTGAAGATATTTGATTCAACAGATACAGCAAGAAGCTCCCTCAGAACTTCCCTTACCTGACTAAAAGGAGAAACTTCTGAGAAATTTAACTTCCATGAATTCCTGCTAGGGGCAGGTCTGCTCCCAGGAGAGAGACCAAGAGTAAACCTACCATATTTCCCCTCTCTGGGGGAATTCCATGGCAGAAAGACCACCTGCACCTATATAAACAAACATCATGACACATTTTCTTATCTCTTATTTGTTCTCCTAAAAACCCATGTGTCTTTATTTTTATTTTATTTTTTTTTTTTTAAGAAGGCTTCATGCTCTGTGTGGAGCCCAACACGGGGCTTGAACTCATGACCCTGAGATCAAGACCTGAGCTGAGCTCAAGAGTCAGATGCTTAACCGACTGAGCAACCCAGGCACCCCTCCATTTGTCTTTCTTAAAGAACTCTATTTGGGGCACCTGGGTGGCTCAGTCAGTTAAGTGTCTGACTTCGGCTCAGGTCATGATCTCGAGTTCATGAGTTTGAGCTCCACATCAGACTCTGCGTTGACAGCTCAGAGCCTGGAGCCTGCTTCAGATTCTGTGTCTCCCTCTCTCTCTGCCCCTCCCCTGCTTATACTCTGCCTCTCTCTCTCTCAAAAATAAACATTAAAAAAAAAAAAAAGAAACCTATCTATTCTTCCAATAGAAGCTTTTTTTTCCAGCCTTCCTTTCCCCTACTAACTTAGGTAAATAAACTCCCAAATTCTAACCTCCTCTTTGAGTTACTCCTCACAGCATTCTGGCATATAATCAGATTGCACACTCAAACTAACGCTGCCTTTTTTTCTTGTTAATCTGCCTTTCGTCAGTTAAATTCTCAGCCCCCCAGTTACTGAACCTGAGAGGGTAGAGGAAAAGATTTTCTTCTCCAATTTCTCCGATGAAAGTCACTGGGAGGCGATTGGGCGGCCTCTCTGACCATGGCTCCCCCGAGGCTCCAGCTTCTGTCAGGCACCCCCTCTTCAGTCTCAGCTCCTCTGGCAGTGTGGCCAGTTCTGTCAGGAAGCAAGAATTCCTGTCCCCTTCATGGTCCTGCTAGCCAGACAAAGAATCAAACTGACATGAAACAGATTAACAGGAGAAAAATCATGTTTAGTTACAGACCTGGGGAGCATCCACATAGACATGGAAATTCCAAACACAGTCAGGCAGCATGAAGTATATATGTCATTCTGAACCAAGCAGAACGGGGTCTTCAAAGGTCTGGGTCTCCAAAGGGAAGGAATGGGGTCTTTAGGAAGACTGAAAAAAGGTAAATGTGTGGTAAACAAATGTTTGCTGGGCCACCGAGAAACAATGGACCATGGAGTGCTTCTATCAAACAGGCCTTGCTTGGCTCCTCCCTGTCTACCACACCTAGTTCACAGTATAATGTAGTTATCTAGGGTTACAGCTCTCCACCTGGAGCAGGTCCTCAATCCGAATTCCTTTTAGGTCTCTCCTCCTCTCCGCCATCATGGCGTGTGCTGCTGACTGTTTCTTGCCATGTCTTCTCACAAGACTTTCAGGATCAAGCAATTCCTGGCCAAGAAACAAAAAAGCAGAATCATCCTATTCCTCAGGGGATTCGGATGAAAACTGGTAATAACACCAGCTACAACTCCAAGAGGCGGCATTGGAGAAGAACGAAGCCGGGTCTGTACGGGATCGTACTACCTGATCTGTTGTATCATGGAAAAGACTTTCCTCTGTTATTATGCTTCTGCACCTGTAGGTTGGTTCAGTAATAAACACGTGAGACCTTTTGATTGAAAATGATTAAATAAATAGGGAAATAAATAAATATAAATAAATACATTCTTTTTAGGCAGTTGGGCGGGGGGGAGGAGGGGGTAGGTAAAGAGCTTTTCCGAATCTGCTGGGTCTTGATTGCTTTTAACTCAAAATAATCTTTATGCCAAAGTGACCCATCTTGGGGTGGCCTGCCCTTGGCCCCTACTGTTCCCACGGATGGTGGTGGCTCTGGTTCCTGGCCTCCTGGTACCACCTTCTCCCTTGATCTCTCTAGTCCTATGGGTAGTAGCAGCTCTCTGCTGTTGCAAATATGTGGCTTGCTCTTCCTTCCCTTCTCCCCCATCCTTTCTTTGACTTTCCAAGTCTTTCAACACTTTTTTAAGCAGTTGTCTACATCATACTCCCTCAACTGGATTATCTAGTATGGGCTCTGTTTAGAAGAGAATGTTAATAATCAGGGTACATTTATGAAAATTAATAAATTCATACTGGTACAAAATTATTAATGAAACTAAAAACTTTTTAAAATTTCACCGATGGCCCCAATAATGTATTTCCAATAATATTTTTTCTGTTCCGGGAACCAAACGAAATTCCATATTGCATTTAGTCATCAGGCCTGCGTAATTAACTTTGGTTTCTGATAATTTATTGGTGTTTTCTTGTTTTTATGACCTTGACCTGAAGACTACTGCTCAGTTATTTTGTGAAAGGCGCTCACATGGTAGGTTGTTTCATATTTTCCCATGATTAGACTGGGGTAGTACATTTTTGGAAGAAATATCATGTGCTATAATACCCTTCTCATTGCATCTATCGGGAAGAGGGGACATGATACCATCCTTCATTATTGTTAGAGATGTTTACTTTGACTACTTAGTTCAGGTGACGTCTGCAGATCTTGACATTGTAGTTACTACTAGGACATTTCCATTCTCTACTGACTACAAGTGAGTCACCCTGTCTACTTAGTTCATAACTTAGGGGAGACAGATGTAGTTCCCGTTGCTTGAAGGCAAAGTATCAAGGTATTTGTGGAACTGTGTTAAAACCACCACAAAAATTAACTGTAAATATTTTGAGGTAAAATCTTTGCAACTAAAAAAAAAAAAAAAAAGAGAGGATTAAGACCCACCTCACGTCCCCATCCATTTGGGGAGAATGGAAAGCTCGAAGGGTCTGTGAGTGCTGTGTGCAGGTTGGCCACTAGATTCCCAGCCCCGGCTTTGATGACTCACATTAACAGACAATTCAGAAGCAATGGTTTCAGACATGGCTAGATCCAGGGCTCCAATTTTGTGTCCAGGATGTTTTCGCCTTTTATCTTAATTCTGCTTCCCACTGAATTGCTTCCATTCTCAGTCAGCCTCCCCCATGACGGTGGCCAGGCGGCTGCCTGCAGGATCATACTCTCACAGCCAGGCAAAACCATCCAAAAAAGCATTCCTCGTTCCTCTTTTTCACGATAGCCGGAAAGATAGAGTGCGGTGATTGACAAGGCCTTGGACACAAGACAAGCCCTGGAGCTACAATGATTCGGGTCTTAACCCTCCTCCCAGCATCACAAGGACTGAGAAAGAATGACCAGAGGTGTTGTGGGGGTGGGGGGGGGGGAGGGGGTGGGAAAGAGACCGGTGGCTGGGTGATACAAACAGAGATGTCTTCCACTAAGCCAACTGACCCTCAGTTCCTCGGGATATCCGTGCTCAGGCCACAGCTCCAGCATGCCTCAGACAGGTGTGGCTCAGGTAGTGAGGGCAGAAGGCTTGTTGGCATTCCCAGCCCAGGCTCACCTACCTCTTTGGTTCATGTGTTTTGATCATTTGTCTACACCGGTGCTTTTCAACCGAGGGCAATTCCCACCCCCACTCCGCTTAGGATATTTCATTATGACAAAGACATTTTTAGTCGCCATAAGTTGGGGGAGGGGGTTGTCCTATGGGCATCTAGTGGGTGGAGAAGTCAGGATGCTGCTAAACATCCTGCAATGCACAGGCCCGTCCCAAACCACGCAGAATCATCTGCCCCCCAAAATGCTCATAGTGCCGTGGTTAAGAAACCCTGGTCTAGGCAATCGGAAAAAGAGTATGTTTCTGCTGTTTTGCCAAAGAGGAAGAACTGCATACCTGACATTCACTGAATTACTTTTCCCCGCCTCATTATCTACCTCGTTAGGTGAATTGAGAAGTTACCCCACCCTTTGTGTAAAGGGCTTAAAGATAAGGGGCTTAATTCTACCTTTTGGAAACAAGGAAAGAGACCTTCCTTTCCCTTTTCTTTCACAATTTCTTTCTCTGCTTTTCAGAGATTTATGTATGTAAATCTTTTTTTTTCTTCTTTTTTTTTTAATGGCCGCATCAGCCTCTTGCCAGTCTCACAGCTCAGAAATGTGTCCCCGAGGACCAAGAGCCATCTCTATGAAATGTACTCCTCAAGGAAGATGGTGCCCTGCCTCGCAGTTTCCTAGGAGAAGACAAACTTAACTTCAGCTATCATCTGAGTTCACGTTGCAAAACCTGCTGAATGTCACCGGTGCATCCGCTTAGCTGTAAGGGCGCAAGATTTCCTCGCTGTCTGCCATCTCTTTAGCAGATGGCCAGAGATGCATATCACATTCTGGTTTAATGCCGATTCAATAAAAAAATTATTTTCTTTCTCTTCTTTGTAGAGAGGTTTTCTTTTTTAAAACTTTTTTTTTAACGTTTATTAATTTTTTGAGACAGAGAGAGACAGAGCATGAATGGGGGAGGGGCAGAGAGAGAGGGAGACACAGAATCGGAAACAGGCTCCAGGCTCTGAGCCATCGGCCCAGAGCCCGACGCGGGGCTCGAACTCACGGACCGAGAGATCGTGACCTGAGCCGAAGTCGGACGCTTAACCGACAGAGCCACCCAGGTGCCCCTGTAGAGAGGTTTTCTGAGTTGAGAAGACATTTCACTTTAATTACATTTCCACAACACATGCTAGTTTATTAGGATCGTTAAAAAGCAAAGTCTGTCAGAGATGTGGACACGCATTCCTCATTTCCCAATAAGGCTATTTGACCCCAATTTATTCTTCTTTTCTTTTCATCTTCATTCAGTTCAAGATTAAGTTCTCTGTTGTATAAGTGTCTTAGAACTTGTCCTTAATCGAATTGTAATCGACATTAGTATTGTTTTCAAACAACTTGTATGTGATCTTAAAACCACCTTTGCTTCAAAAGGACATGTCAGTATTTCATAGCCCTTCCCAAGGAATCATTCTATTCCTTTCTTGTTTAAATTTCTCCTTTCCTTTGTTGATAGGAGCTCTGCTTGATAAAAACAGCTCCCAGAGCTGAGCTCTAGTGAGAAGTAGTGACCAGCTGCAGTATTTCTGGCAGACAAAACAAAATGAGCTCTGGTTTCAGTTTTGGGAGGCGAATGCTGAACCCTTGTGTTAAAAAAAAACAAAATTCAACTGAGTACGTTTTAAAGACCTTGTTGACTTTATTTGATTCATGAATCAGAATCCCATCTAGCAGATAGAAAGGAGGTCCAAAGAGCTGTGCAAAATGAAAGAAAGACTTTTATAGGCAGAAGGGGGGCAGGACAAGGAAGTTATTAGCAAAGAGCAGAATTTTGGTGGCAAGGTCACCCTCCTTTTGGGAACAACAAGGGTCTGTCAGGCAGATTACCTCTCTAGTGCTAATTACGTAATTCCATATTGACTGGTCTAAGATTCCATTCCAGGGAGAGGTTAAGACATTATGTAAGCAGAAAAAGTTAGGGGTCCCCAGATGTTGGGTAACATCATCAAAAAGATGTGACCACCGGGGCGCCTGGGTGGCTCAGTCGGTTAAGCGTCCGACTTCAGCTCAGGTCACGATCTCGCGGTCCGTGAGTTCGAGCCCCGCGTCGGGCTCTGGGCTGATGGCTCGGAGCCTGGAGCCCGTTTCAGATTCTGTGTCTCCCTCTCTCTCTGCCCCTCCCCCGTTCATGCTCTGTCTCTCTCTGTCCCAAAAATAAATAAATGTTAAAAAAAAAAAATTAAAAAAAAAAAGATGTGACCACCAACAGACGCGTGAGCTGAACTGGGGCTCCTGGAGACTCCTCCCCCCTCCCCTGTCCTTGGAATGCGGGTTCCACTTGCCTTTCCAGCTCCCAGAGGCTGCTCCAAGGACACAGTGTTGAGATGGTGATGTGCTGTTGAAAACACCTGCACGGTATACTTGACTGGCCCAGTTAGGGCCTCTTTATAAAACTCTTAAGATTTGGAGGGCGACAGTGTGGGGATCTATTCATCTTGCTGCAGCCCAAGACAAGCCTCCTAGGTAAGTTCCCTTTGCTATTATTTAAATTGCCACCTACCAACCCAGGGCGGCCTGCCTCTTTCTTCGGTCTCTCCCTGCCCTCTGATTGCTGCGGCAGGTTTCAGATTGCACCAGGAAAGCTCCCGAGAGGGCTGTGAACCAGAAAAAGAAAAGATGAGACAAAGCTTTTGTGAAACAAGAGAAGTCATTTTAGGCCCGCAGCTATTCTCCCAGGTCTGTGCCCAGCTTGCCCAAGCACACGGCTGGCAGAACTTCCCAGGAGGTGCTGAATTACAAAGAAATGCAGAAACCTCAGCAGTAAAGGATTTCAAGGGAACAAAGGGAATGCAAAAACTAAGTCTCTACCAGGCTTGGAAATAGCCACACCTGATCAGAGACAATAAACCAGTGGTTAAACTCCAAGTGCAGATTCAAAGGTGAGCAAGGCCCTGCTTGCCTTACCTGCGATCTGGAGCCCAAGACCCCATCTAGTTTATACCTGCTCTTGGAGCAGGCCCGCAGCCACATCCTGTCGTCAGAGTTACCTCCGCCTTATTGTAATGTTAAAATCTCCACCCAAGGAGAGCACAAGCCTCCCTAACACAACCTACAACATACTTACAGTCGTGTTTCCTTAAGACGCATGCGCAACCTCGTGCTACCTCGACATAAGATGACAAAACTCCCCTTTCCGAATATTTATCCTGACTCTAAATAAAAGAAACCCACTGCCCCTGCTCTGGGAGTTACGGGTTTGGAACTTATTCCCTGTGATCTCGTTACTTGCTGCATGCACATAAACTTTCTTCCTTCATGTGACCCCTCTACCTGGAGTCTTCTCTACCTGAAACTCACCAAGGAGCAGACTCACTTTAATCTGGTTACAATTATGGGTACATCAAGTTAGGTATTAGGTCTTGGCTTGGTGATGTGGACTTAGCACAAGTGACTCTGTGGTAGGGTCCCCTCCCTAAGGAATGTGAAGAAAAAAAAAAAGACCTCAAGGCATCCTGACTATATGCATACGTGACAACGTCCCTCACGACCTTGGAACATGAGACCGTTTAATCAGACCGCATGTTTGTGTGTTACCATATATGGGAGATGAAGAAATAGAAAATATATTAAAAAAAAAACAAAAAAAAAACTAGGCCATGTGGCGTTTGGGGCTCAGTTCTTCAGGTACACACCCAACTGAGCCCAGCCAGCATGAATAAAGTTGCTTCCTGGAAAGAAAAGTCTTGGTGTCACGACTCTGTGAGAGAGAGAGACAACTCCATTTGGAGCAAACTCCATTTGCTACAACTCCATTTGGGGCCTGTTGTCTCTTTTTTTAACCTGCATCGACTACAAAATCGCAGAGGAAATGACTTTACCTCCTGCTGCCTGTGTAACCAGCAAGCAAGGAATGCTAAATATGCAGCATATGTTTAAAAAGCCATGTCAAATCTGGATTGAAGGTCAAAACAAAACAAAACAAACAACAACAACAAAAACCCAGCAAGTAAGAGTGATCTAGGAAATGTTGCCTACCTTGTATTTCTAATTACTTTTGTTTTTTTATTTTTTGAGCAGGAGAGGGGCAGAGAGAGAGAGAGGGAGAGAGAGGATCCCAAGCAGGCTCCACGCTGTCAACGCAGAGCTTGACATGGGGTTCGATTCCATGAACTGCAAGATCATGACCTGAGCTGAAATGAAGAGTCGGACGCTTAACCCACTGAGCCACCCAGGTGCCCCTGTTTTTGTTTTTTTTTCATACTATTTATTAAGAAGGAAAGAGGATTTTTATCATAAAACTAACATTCGCTGCTGAAAACTTAGAAAATAAAGAAAAACTAACAAAAAAAAAAGGAGATTTTAAAATGTCCTCATCCAGAAATAACTCATGCTGACACTTTGGTTTGTATTCTTTCCTTCTTCCCTTGCAAACTTTAACTTCCCTTGCAAATTTTAACAATGTAATTAAACGTGCTGCCTATTCCTTCTGTGTAAGGGAGAGAGGGGTCACTGTGGACATCTGTGGTTCTGACATGGTTCAGCAGTTGCTAAAAGCTAATGAGTACAATAATGATCACACTGGTTTTGCTTTTTTGTTTTGTTTTGGCAGAATCATCCATCCTTGTTAAGATAATGTTCCAGGATGTTTGTATTTGTACATAGTTGAGCCATACAGCAACAAATGAAAAAAAATAGCTCTTTTCCAAAGCCTTTGGAAGGAGAGGAAAGACGTTTTCCTCTAGTCTCTTAGGTTTAGTGCCCATGGCTTGTGAATTCAATGGGCAAAAGACACATTAACAGGAGAAAAAGGTTTTTCAGCGTATACGCAGGAGCCAGTCAAAGAAGCAGCTGGCTAGTTGAATGGTTCAAGTTAAAGGTTTATATATTTAACAGCTTCTATGGGAAGAACAAATAGATTCCTTTAGCAAAGACAAATGGATTTCTAGGAGAACAAATGGGAGATAAGAAAAACTGTGATAATATGTGTTTATACGGATGCAGTGGTCTTTCTGTCTTCTTCATGGCCTTGAAACACCCCTGGAGAGGGTAATTATGGTAAGTTTATTACTGGTCCTGCTCCTAGGAGTAGAAGCCACCCCAAAGAGAATTTATGGCAGGCTCCTTTCTTAGAAGTTTCTGCTTTTAGTCATGTAAGGGAAGCTCCAAGAAGGCTTTTTTCTACATCAGTTGAATCTCAACTATCTTCAGCTTAAAATCATCTTCATGCCAACCCTGGACACACCAAGTGAGTCCCCACATCTTCAAAGAGGGAAACGCAACAAAAGGAGGGGTTGGAAGCTAACACTCTCTGAACCATAGGACGGGGTCGGGTGCTTTATCCACAACGGTTCCACAGGTTAGGTTTGATTGATTCCATTTTACAGATAGCAAACTAGAGGCTCAGAAGAGCGAAGCAACAGACCCTATAATCTGAGCCAATTTGTATCAGAGAGCCTAGAATCATTCTACTTTTATTCAACAAGCATCTGGTGAGTGAATTCTATGTGGCAGGGTCTATGTGGTGGGTCTTTGGCTGAGCTCCCAGAAACAGAGCTGAGATGCGAATTCGCGTACAAGTGCTTTATGGGGAAACAGTGTCTCAGGAGAAGCAGAATGGGGGAAGCAGAGCAGAATAGGGGAATCCGGTGAGGCGAGCATGTGGTCTCCACGGAAGCCTAGCTCAGTCTCATCCCCTGGAGACGCTCTGGAGCACAAACTGCAGCATGGAGTTAAGTGCCCTTCATCAGTCTGTCACTTTAGCCAAGGCAGCAACTGTGGATGCTACACAGCAACAGTGGGGGGTGGGCACGCCTGCTGGCAGGGGGGATCTGGGCCCCCCAACACCAACCACCTACCTCAGGGAGCCTGCTGTGGCCCAGTGCTGCTTTTGCCTGGATGGGCAAATGTGTCTAATCTGGGGGAAATAAAATGGAAGAAACAGACAGGAAGGAGAAGCTCCTATCTCCTGCAGTGTCCTTCCAGCACCTTCTATTGATGAAATCTAACCAAATGCTCACTGCAAACAAGAAGCGCTTAAACAGTCTAGCCCATTATCACAGAGCAGACGATAAAGGGTAGATTTTGAGGCAAGTAACAATAAATTGATAACTGGTACAGCCACTAAGATCACAATTGGACAACAAACCTTCCTTTGCTTTTCTTCTTTTTCTCCATGCTTGTTGAGTGTTCATTATGCTCGACCAAAAAAATTAGCAAAAGAAGAGTCTGTGCTGCCTGGCTCTTTTGCTGGAGCCTACGATGTGGACCAGATGGGCCAATGTTCAGTCTTCCCACTGCCAGGAAGCTCTGAACCACCCATGGGACCAGTGTGGCATGATAAACAGTAGGAGAAAACCCATCTGGGCACAGCCCCAAAGGCCAACTGCTTTGGGGGTGCTGGGAAAAGGGGGAATCGAAGCCACACAGCCAGGTTCTGCCATACATTGTTCAAGCAGTTATGGCTGCTCAAACTTTACTAAGATGACGAACTTCTGGTTGTTGGATTGGGTCTCAAAGGTCATGCTGTTGAGGACATTCCTGGAGTCTTCCTTAAGGTCATCAAAGTAGCCAGTGTCTCTCTTTCATCCTTATGAATTTTTGCGATGCAAACAGGGTTGTTATACATTTTCATGAAAATATTTTAAAATTATATTTATATTAAAATATAAATTGAAATTTTATTTAAAAATAATTTCCAAGAAATTAGCAGAAGAAAATACAATGACATTCTAATAATAATATCTTTTCTATTGTCATAAAGACAATGCCTTGTCATTATTATCCCCAGAAGATACAGAGGACAGTGGGTAAAGCACCAGTAAGGGCTTTTCCCTTCTGTTGTCTGTGATAATTGACTTCCAAAGTCAGTTTTGCATATGCGCTCAGCCTTAACTTAGACTTTAGAGCTGAGTGAACCTGTCAGGCAAAGAGCTCATCTATACTCAACCTCACACACACACACACACACACACACACACACACACACACAATCCAAACTGCTTACTGGTATTACACACTTCCTACATTTTTTAAGATTCTATTTTTAAGTAATCTTTATACCCAATGTGGGGTTCAAGCCCACAAACTCAAGATCAAGAGTCGCACACTCCACCAACTGAGCCAACCAGGCACCCCACACACTTCCTATTTCTATATATTAGGGTAATATCTTTATATTACTTGTGTTGCTGGATTTTTTTTTTTTTTTTTAGCTTTTAATTGCGCACTTACAAACATGAGAAAAGCTATTCATTTTTTTCTAGTGATCAACAAAAAATGTACTAAAAATTTAAAAATGCCTTCATCTTTATGGGGTGACTTTAGAAATTATTATTATTATGTTCTTACATTTTCTGGAATATTGCCATTTAGAGGATTAGTGATAATTAGTGGAAAACATAATACACTATATCTAATGAAAATGTCATTGATGTTATTCTATTTAGTTATATTTACTTTTGTGAATGAAACAAATGCTTTAAAATATTTGTTGGGGTGCCTGGGTGGCTCAGTCAGTTAAGCATCTGACCTTGGCCCAGGTCATGATCCCATGCTCCATGGGTTCGAGCCCCACGTCAGGCTCTGTGCTGACAGCTCGGAGCCTGAAGCCTGCTTCGGATTCTGTGTCTCCCTCTCTCTCTGCCCCTCCCCTGTTTGCACTCTGTCTCTCTGTCTCCCAAAAATAAATTAATATTTTAAAAAATTTTTAATAAAATAAAATATTTGTCAATTTGATGACACAGGTAAGTCTGGTGAGCAGATTGGAGAGAATACCGTGGAGTTCTGAGCACTAGCGGCTTCTCTGCAGCTGCATCCAATGGCCTGTTCTCAGTCCTCACTCTGTTGACTTCTTTGAAATGCCTAATTCCTATCTTTTTGAACTAGATAATGTCCCATTTTCTCCATCTCTCTGATCTCAGCCTCTCCACTCTTCTTGTTTTCAATCCCCAGGCAAAGGAATTCAAATCTCCCTAGTCCCTGCCAAAGTGACTCATGCACATAATGGAGCTGCTGGCTTCCACCATAATTGATGGTCACCAAATTTATTTTATTTCTGTTTTAAGTTTATTTGTTTTCTTTGAGAGAGAGCGAGGTGAGGAGAGGCAGAGAGAGAGAGAGAGAGAGAGAGAGAATCCCAAGTAGGCTCCACACTGCCAGCACAGAGCCTGATGCGGGGCTCAATGTGGGAGTCAAACTCATAAACCGTGGGATCATGACCTCAGCTGAAATCTAGAGTCAGACGCTTCACCGACTGAGCACCCCCCAGGCGTCCCGATGGCCACCAAATTTAAATGGGGTTCAGTCCTGCCCGGGAATCATATTATATTTCTCTGACCAACTAGTCCCTTCTTTTACTTGCCAGAATGGCTATTTCGAACCTCCACCCCCATCAGATCTCTGAAGGATGTAAAGACCCATCACCCTTCGGGATGGAGAGAAAAATTTATTTTGCCTGCCTCTGATGCAAATGGCAAATGATTTCACAAGCCTCAACCACTGAGAGTGTAGCAAAATGGAGTCTGGACCCCGGGGGACAATAGAGGAGACCAGAGCAAGGAGGGAAGTAGATTTGCAGTGACCCTCCTCAGCTGTCCCCTCACAGGCTGAGGGGTGCCCCAACTGAAAACATGGAAGAACTCTCTCCCTTTTCTGGTGCGAGTCTAAACCTATATGTAGGTCTTGGATGCCAAGCAATAGAGTTACATACGAATAACTTTATGACATTATAAAGAAGACATCATCACCTACCAAATGAAAAAAGGAAGGCATGTTCAAAAGGTGATGTTGGAATAATTAGTTAAAATTTTAGAGAAATAAAAACCATCTAGGCTCTCACTTGAATAATACCAAAACAAGCTCGAGAGACTTTAGTTATATAAATAAATAGAATAAAAAATCAAGAAACTATAATTGAAGAATTGAAGGAAAGATGGGCATGTTTGTCTACATAAAACATTTTAACTCCTGTATGTAAAAATAAAATTAGATTTGGAAAAAATGCATTTGGAATGAAAAATGCTGAGAGTATAATAGTTTAATTGGCAAAGGACACTGGTTTTTTTTGTTATTGTTGTTCTTGTTTGTTTGTTTTTTAAAGATTTTATTTTTAAGTAATCTCTACACCCAACGTGGGGCTCGAACTCACAACCCTGAGATCAAGAATCGCATGCTTCTCCAACTGAACCAGCCAGGTTCCCCGGCAAAGGACGTTGTTATGGGCTGCATGTTATGGGCTGTTGTGCCCCCTAAATTCATATGCTAAAGCCCTAACTCCCAGTACTTCAGAATATGACTATATTTGGAGAGAGGGAATTTCAAGAGGTAATTAAGTTAAAATGGGGTCATTAGGGTGAGCCCTAATCCAATATGGCTGGTTCTAGAAGAGGAGATTAGGACAGAGAAACACAGAGCGAAGGCTGCCTGAAGACACAACTGTCTATAAGCCACAACTGTCTATGAGCCACAAAGAGAGGCCTCAATAGAAACCAACACAGTCAACACCTTGATCTCAGACTCCCAGCCTCTAGAACAGTGAGAAAACAAATTTCTGTTTTTAAGCCATTCTGTCTGTGGTAATACTTTATGGCAGCCCTAGAAAACTCATGCCGACATTATATTTTCATAGAAGATAATATAATTAATGCACAAAAGTACTCAACGCTAGAAGGAAATCGTCACAAAAGAGACAACTTTTGAGTTTGGTTCTGAGAAATGAACGGGAGTCGTTGACATCCAATGAGTTCGTGATCGTTTTTCAGAGTTGGCTTGCTTGTTTTTAAAGAAAAACGCTTCGTATTCTGCCAAGAATGAGTAAATTTGAAACACTAAATTTTAGTTCGTAACTTTGTATGAATGAAATAAACACAGCAAACTACAGGAAGCCTTGTTCAAACAGGAGTTGCATCAGGTAACAATCTAGAAGCTGCTGGTATCACTTTGATAGGGTTTTGTGGGGAGCTAATCTTTGGGTAACAGATGACAGATTCAACACATTGAATCTACTTGTGCTGAATCACTGTTGCTGTGGCATTTTTGCCCTGGGTCTGCAGCTGCCTTGTGGGGATAGATGTGGTGAAGAACCCTGTTGCTGCCTTCCGGACTCCCTCGAAAGCTGCAGGGGTGGGAAAAACAAAAGTCATTCTCTGCTTCCCAGACTTCCTTGCAGCTAGGATCCAGACATGAAATCAATTGCACCAATGGGATGCATGCACACCTCTACTGTTACTTACTACCTGTGTGACCCGAATATGTTTACTCACTCTTTACCTCAGGTTCCTTGTCTGTAAAATGTGGATAATGAAAGCATTTACCTCATAGCGTTGTTAAGAGGACTGAGTTAAATCCTACAAATTGCTTAGCCTGGTGCATAGTTATCAGTAAGTGTTAGCTTTATTATAATCGTTATTCTGAAGGTGGAAGTGAGGTACAGGCCATCTTCCTGCTCTCTAGCTTCTTCCTTTGGCAAGTACTGTCCTGGGGTTTTCCGTAGCGGCATTTTTATGTCCATCATTGGCTTCATGGGTGTCCAGAGGCACTTAGTCCTGGACCCAGGCTAGGAAAGTGTGTCCATGAAATCAACAAGTCCCGCTTCAGCCTCTGATTCCCTGGTGAGCCAGTTCTGCAAGATGTCCTTGAGAATCATCCCAGAGGTCCAGCCAAGAGCCCTCTCTTACGGCCCCAGCAGCAATTCTGTAAGTGCTTACTTGCCGTTTTAAAAATCCCTGTCTGCAAAATATACATGGAGTCATTTGTTTCCTACAACTGAACCCTGTGAGCCCCTTTCTCAATTTCCCTTTGCCCCAGTTAGAGTTGTGAAAATAAACAGGGAAACTGGCTTAGGAAAAGGATTCACAGAGCTGTGTTAGTATTGGCAAAGCCCAGCTTTTTAAGCAGGTTTTTAATTTAGTGCTTTTCTGCTAGATCAGACTCCAAGGAAGGTGGCTTGTTTAGACCAGCTAGCTGACATTGGTGGCCACACCCCATCTTCCATAGAGCCCCAACAGCAGAGAAAGGGGAGAAAGGGACCTTACAAGCATTGGTGTTCTTTCTTCATGTGTTGGGTGCTCCTATAGAGGCAAGAACCAGTCTTATTCATCTTGTATCCCCAATATCAGCACAATCTCTTATCTGCTTATTAAGCGTCTGCTAAAAGATCTGAACTTTGCTATTGAACAGGGTATATTACAGAATTCATAAATCTCCACTGAAAAGGAAAAGCTTCTGAGGAAACCGAGGGAAAATGACAATGTGCTTATATTTATGCAATGTTCACGCTAGTATTTTAGGTTGAACTTACTGTGCAGTTTATTTACTTTAAGATAGGAAGGGAAATCCTAACAACAGTTGAACCTAATAAAACCATTTAGATCATGATCTTTCTTTCATTTCATATTGCACTGCTCATAAACAGACTCTTAACTATAGAGAACAAACTGATGGTTACCAGAGGGGAGGGTGTGGGGGATGGGTGAAATAGGTGATGGGGATTAAGGAGGGCACTTGTGGTGAGCACTGGGTGTTGTATGGAAGTGTTGAATCACTGTATTGTACACCTGAAACTAATGTAACACTGCATGTTAACTGTACTGGAATTAAAATTAAAAATGTAATAAAAACAAAACAAAGCAAACAAACAAAAAGCCTACAGAACATCAGAAAGAGATTGCATTAGTCTTCTCCTAAATAAGTTAATTTTTTTAAAAAAAGATTCAGATTCTGGAGCACCTGGGTGGCTCCGTGGGTTAAAGCATCCGACTCCTGATTTCAGCTCAGATCATGATCCTAGGGTTGTGGGATAGAGCCCTATGTTGGGCTCGGCGATGAGCGTAGAGCTTGCTTGGGACTCTCTCTCTCTCTTTCTCTCTCTCTCTCTCTCTCTCCCTCTCTTTCTGCCCTTCCCCCACTTGCATGCATGCGTGCACTCTCTCTCTCTCTGTCTCAAAATAAATAAACGTTAAAAAATGATTCAGATTTTGTACCTACTATGTAGTAAGTGGCCTTTATTTCTGTGTCAAGATTATTTGGGTTATAAGTAAAAGAAACCCAAACAAAGTAACCTAGGATGAACAGGAGAATTTATTATAAAATGCAGGGTCATTTCATAGATTCCAAGGACAGGATGTGCACTCAGGTTCACAAGGGATTGTGAACCATGAAACCATCAGCAATTAGCTGCTCTCTTTCCCTTGCTGCCTTGACCTTATCTACCTTTACTTTGCTCCACACATCTGCTTCTCTCTCTCTCTCTCTCTCTCTCTCTCTCTCTCTCTCTCTCTCTTTCTCTCTCTCTCCCCACTCTCTGTAAATGGGCTCCTTGGGCTCTATGGATGGGGTACAGGCTGGCTGTCCTCCAGTTGCAGCTTCCAAACTCGGTTCATGGGGTCTTCCATGTGCATACCAGAGAACATTCTCCTGTGTCTCTAAACTTCCCAAGAAGGAATGACCAAGTTGAGATTGCATTCTTATCCTTGGTTAATCAACTGTGGCAAGAAACAGTGGCCATCACATGGTGCAAATTTTCTGCACAGAATCAACTCTGTGGACAGGTGGGAGGAGTTCTCAGAGGCATGAAAAGTATGTGCACATGACAATATCCCAGGGAACAAAAACTTGGTAACTTTAATGTGAAATTAATATATCTTAACGTGCCTACATATTGGAATATCATGACCAGCACATTTAAAAAATGATACTTTTTGCATATGAATATGTATGTATTATACATATACATTTACCGCATATAGCAACTTAAAACTAACCCACATTGGCTCAGGGGCTTTAGTATTTCCCTTATCCAAGCAACATGATATGGCTACTCTGAGAATAGTTCTCAAAGTAACTAGAAAGTTAACTAATGTGATAAATAAAAATAGAATTCTAGATGTTGCTGGGTGGCTAACTCATGCTCAGGATGCAAATTAGGCAATTCGAAGGGGGCATCTATTTATTCAGGCCACTAGGGCATCATTTAAGGAATCATTATTCTGTTAAATGAGGGTAAATAGGACCCTAGTGACTCAAAAATTTGAGGTTGCTTCAAAAAGCTCTAATTTGCACCCAGGGAGTAAAAAGAAGAATTTGGGTGGAATAAATAGCCAGATAAATAATACAAAAGCAGAGAGTCTGGGCCAAGAAGGAAGCCATATTTGAGAGACCAGGTACTGATGGAAAGATTTAAATATATTTTGTAGGAAGGTGACCATAGCAAATTGACACAGGGCTTTGACATTGGGGTGTGAGTATCTAGGGCATATGCCATATGACTTCATAGATACATGTGTTTGAGCTTGGGACTAAGGTTCAAAAATGGCACATATGAGGCCTGGGTAAGAGGAGGAGCAGGCTCCTATTTGCATTTGGTTCCTGGTATCCCTGCTTTACTCAGCCTGTCCTCACCACTTATCTATAGCAAGTTTCCTTCATGGTCACAATGCACATGGTCAGCGCCATTTTTAAATGTCCTCATGGGTGGTTTTTGTGCACAGAGAGTCATTCTCATTTTAAAAGTTAGTATCCAAATTATTCAAAATCAATTTCTTAAGCTTTTAAGAGGTCACAGTTTTAAAAAATGTATAATTCTCTTGATAAATCTAGACAATTTTAACCCTCACCTTAAAGAAGGACTTTTAGAGTGAGTAGATCCCCTTAAGTATCTCCAGCTATATTTATACATTTGATGTAGTTGATTTTTCTTTCAAGTACTACTTAAACCAACAAACCTTATGTTCTTAGGCAAGTTAAAATCTAATAGATTAACCGTATAACATCTGAAACTAAAATCATGAGTTAAATCAGTTGCTGGATGATACATTTAACTGGGAATTACAAAGCTGAAAGTGTTACTCCAACAGGCCAAAATCACTTAAACCCTTAAGTAACAAATATGTACAGTTTTCTCACTCCAAAATATTCATGTATAGGTGTGATTTTCCTAAACATTCCTGTACGTGATGCTTTCTGATACTGATGCTTCCCCACCAAGGAAAAGATTACATTGTCCCACCCTTTAGGCAATTACCTTCTTAGATGCTTGAAAGGTTGCAGAACACCAGAAGATTCAGCCTGGACAGTGAGCCTGAACTACAGACCTTTAGGCCAATATGTGTGCGTGTGTATATATGTATACACACACACACATACACACATATATATATATATATATATATATATATTGACAACCCAGACCTAGGGTGAGTTCCCTTTTATAATTACCATAGTTTTCTCTGCCATTATTTAAGAAAGAGGTGGTCAATAACAAGAATGACATTCATTTTTGAGAGTGGCACAGGGTCTAAGGCCTACAATACTTTTGAGTGCCCACAAATATACTTTAATTGGAATTTCTTTTAAAATAAGAAGAAAAATATTTATGTAATAATAGTGAATACGTAATACCAAATCAAGCTTGGATTGTAGTCATCTTTATACCAATACAATAGTAGAATACAATTTCTAATGTTTTTTCTCACAAAGGCAAAAGTGCCCCAGATTCTCTGAAAGTCCTAATGTAACTCTAGTCACAGTCCACATCCTTGGGTGTGAGTTCTATCAGGTCCTAATTCTTTTTTTTTTTTTTTTTAATTTTTTTTTTTTTTAACGTTTATTTTTGAGATAGAGAGAGAGAGACAGAGCATGAATGGGGGAGGGTCAGAGAGAGGGAGACACAGGATCCGAAACAGGCTCCAGGCTCTGAGCTGTCAGCACAGAGCCCGACGCGGGGCTCGAAATCACAGACCACGAGATCATGACCTGAGCCGAAGTCGGCCGTCCAACCGACTGAGCCACCCAGGCGCCCCTATCAGGCCCTAATTCTTAACATTAATTTACAGAACTCTGACATGCCACCTAGGCGGGCCCATCTTGCCAATACATTTTGCATTTCTTTGGCTCTTCAGACATTTAAAAATGTGAATTCATAGCACCATGTATTCTTTTTTTAATTTTTACTATCTGGAAGGGCATACAACCCAACATATGTTAAAATGCTATGCAATCAACTAAAGTTTGGACAGTCATTTCACAAAGGAAGCTATTCAAATAGCAAACAAGCACATAAAAACATTAGTCATCACAGAAATGAAAATTAAAACCACAATGAGATAGGACTATACTTCTGTCTTGTCCAGGCATATAAAGGCTACAGTGTTTAAAACTGACAGTGCTCAGTGTTGGTGGGGACATAGAATGAACCAGAATCCTGATACATTGTTTGTGGGAGTGTGAAATGGTACAATCACTGGGAAGAACTTTTGGCAGTTTCCCTCAAGACTCTATGACCCAATTGCACTCCCAACTATTTTCCCTAGAGAAATGAAAATATATGTCCACAAGACTGGGATAAGGGTGTTCTTAGCAGCTTTATTCATAATAGCCCCAAATGGGCAACAACCTCAAATGCCCATCCATTGGAAAATGGATAAACAATCTGGTATAGATTCATATAATGGAGGTTGCTTAGGAAAAAAAAAAAGAGAGAGAGAGAGAGAGAGAGAGAGACTGAACTCTGATACATGCGACAGCCTAATTTCAAAGATAGTATTCTGAGCGGGAGGAGCATTACACAGGACTATGTAATATGTGCTTATAGAGCAGGCCAAACTAATATAAGATGAATAAAAGCAGAAGAGTGATTACCTCTGGGGATGGGAGCAGGGGTTTGTCCAGAAAGGCTCTGAAGAAATTTCTGAAGTGATAGAGGTTTGGGTTCACAGATTTGTCAAAACTCATCCAATGTTACACTTAGGGTTTGTGCATTTGTGGAAAAAAAAATTCAGTTGAGTCCATTTTAAAGATCTTAATGTCTGTATTCAATGATTCATGAATTGGGTAACATCCAATCTAGCAGATAGAAAGGATCCCGAGGTGCAGTACAAAATGAAAGACTTTTTTTTTAACGTTTATTTATTTTTGAGAGACAGAGAGAGACAGAGAATGAGCAGGGGAGGGGCAGAGAGAGAGAGGGAGACACAGAAGCTGAAGCAAGTGCCAGGCTCTGAGCTTAGCACATAGCCGGATGTGGGGCTCGAACCCACAAACTGTGAGATCTTGACCTGAGCCGAAGCTGGACACTTAACCAACTGAGCCACCCAGGCAACCCTAAAGACCTTTTTTTGTTTTTTTAAGTTTATTTATTTATTTTGAGAAAGAGAGAAAGTGCAAGCAGGGGAGGGGCAGAGAGAGAGAGGGAGAGAATCCCAAGCAGACTTCATTGTTCAGCATGGAGCCCAGGCAGGGCTCAAACCCAGAACTGCAAGATCATGACCTGAGCCAAAATCAAGAGTTGGATGCTTAACCAACTGAACCATCCAGGTGTCCCCAAAATGAAAGACTTTTTATAGGCAGAAAGAGTGGGAACAAGGAACATACACCAGGTTAAAAAAAAAAAAAAGTGCATTAGTTATTGCAAGGTCACTCTTCTTTTTTTTTTTTTAACGTTTATTTTTGAGACAGAGAGAGAGCATGAATGGGGGAGGGTAAGACAGAGGGAGACACAGAATCTGAAACAGGCTCCATGCTCTGAACAGTCAGCACAGAGCCTGACGTGGGGCTCAAACTCACAGACTGTGAGATCATGACCTGAGCCGAAGTCAGATAGATGCTTAACCGACTGAGCCACCCAGGCGCCCCAAGGTCATTCTTCTTTAGGGGATACTAGGGGTCTCTCAGGCAGATTACCTAACTAGTGCCAATCATGTGATTCCTGATTAATTGGTTTAAGATTCCGTCTCTGGGAAAGCTGAAACTGCAATTAAGTCTGGATTTGGTGATATGGGATTTAGTATAAGTGACTCCATTTGAGGCCTATTGTCTTGTTTTTAACATGCTGTTTGTAAATTCTACCTAAAAAGAAAAAGAACCATAAACAAATACTGAACTCTAGGTAATGATTATAATGCATGTTGGATTCTGCAATTTACATTGTAATATCAAAAAAAAAAAAAAGAACAAGATTATGGGCAAAGAACTTAAATAGATATTTCTCCGAAGAAAATATACAAATGGCCAATAAGAACATGAAAAGATGTTCAGCATCATTTGTCATTAGGGAAATACAAATCAAAACCACGAGAAAATATCACTTCACTTCCATAAGACTATAATCAAAAAGACAGAAAATAACAAGTGTTTGAAAGGATGTGGAAACATCGGAACCTTCATTTACTGCTAATGCGAATGTAATATAGTCACTGTGGAAAACCGTTTGGCAATTCTTCAAAATGTTAAACATAGAGTTATTGTATGACTCATCTATTCTACTCCCAAGGTATATACACAGGGGAATTGAAAACATATAAATACACAAAAACTTGCATAAGTGTTCATAGGAACATCATACATAATGGCCAAAAAGTTGAAACAATGCAAATGTCTGTCAACTGATAAAAGGACAAGTACCAGTGGTATATCCATACAATAGAATATCATTCAGTCGTGAAAAGGAGTAAAGTACTGATTCATGCTACAACACCGATGAACCTTGAAAACACTGTGCTAAGTGAAAAAAGCCAGACACAAAGGGTCACATATTGTATGATTTCTTTTGTATGAAATCTCCAAAATAGGTAAATCCAGAGAGACAGAAAGCAGATGGAGATTTAGAGCAACTGCTTAATGGGGTAATGAGAATATTCTGCAATTAGTGGTGATGGCCACACAATTATGTGACTATACGAAAAACCTCTGAATTGTGCATTTTAGAAGGGTGAATTTATGATATGAGAATTGTATCCCAATTGAAAAATAAGATGGACTGTTGGAAGGATGGTTAGGCAGATAGACATGATAGAACAAAAAGCAAAATGTTAATTGCAGAACTGAGGTGGTGGTTACATGTATGTTTACTATATAAGTCTTTCAAATTTTCTATGTATCTGCAAATTTTCAATAAAATGATAGAAAAAAATATGAGTAGTTAACAACTTAAAACATTTTTTTCTTATTACTTTAGAGAGAGAGAGAGCACAAGTTGGGGAGAGGGGCAGAGGGAGATAGAGATAGAGAAAGGGAGAGAGGGAGAATCTTAAGCAGCCTTTATGCTCAGCAAGGAGCCCATTTCAGGGCTCAATCCCACAACCCTGGAATCATGACCTGAGCCAAAATCAAGAGTTGGGTGCTCAACCACCTGAGCCCTCTAGGCGCTCCTTAAATTTTTATTTTTATTTTTTTAAGCGGTTAACAACTTTTTTTTTTTTTAAGAGAGAGAGAGAGCACACATGGGGGAGAAGGGCAGGGGGAAAGAGAGAGAGAATCTTAAGTAGGCTCCATCCTCAGTAAGGAGCCCAATTCAGGGCTCTAATCCACGACACTGGGATCATAATCTGAGCCAAAATCAAGAGTCAAATGCCCAACTGACTGAGCCACCCAGGTGACCCAGTAGTTACCTTTTAAGATTATTCGACCAACATGTAACAAAGACCTTTAAAAAAAAAAAAGCAAAATGTAAAGAGATGATAGGTGACAGATAGATAGATGATAGATAGAGGCCACAAACCTTTGATCCAGCAAATCTGCTTCAGCAACTGAATCTAAGGAAATAATCATAATGTAGCTGAAAAAAAAGTGTGTGGAAAGAAGTTTCCCAAAGTGTTGTTTATCATAACAAAATGTTCGGAAACCAGCTAAATAAACACTGTGGCAGGAATGAGTCTCAGAGCACAAACTGAGGTGTGCACTAAATATAAAACTTCAGAACATTTTCTGTAACAACTTTTATTTTGAACCCATTGCATATGAGGTGGGTAAATGCAATCCTTGTCAATTAAGATTTTTCCCTCTTCTGTGGGTAATATCTGAGTGCTGGGTGTTTGTAGGCAATGCCAAGGTGCGGTGCATGTAGGGAGCAGACAGGGGATGGGCAAGACGTGTCCTCCAGGCATCCGCCCACCCTGATGTCAGCTGGAACATCTATTGGGCCATCGCTGCCTGGTCATCCGCAAGCTCTTTCTGCCAATTGCAGCTTCATCATTATTTTGAAATGCTTCCTGTGAAAAAGTTCTTTGTATCTAAAAGTCCACTCTCTTTCTCGGAAAATTCCAACATTATCTTTGCCATGAAAGAGAAGGAATTGCTGTGAGATTCTTTAAATATAATTACAACTGTTTTTAAAATGAAAATTGTGGGGCGCCTGGGTGGCTCAGTCGGTTAAGCATCCGACTTCGGCTCAGGTCATGATCTCGCAGTTCGTGAGTTCGAGCCCCGCGTTGGGCTCTTTGCTGACAGCTCAGAGCCTGGAGCCTGCTTCAGATTCTGTGTCTCCCTCTCTCTCTGCCCCTTCCCTGCTCATTCTCTGTCTCTCTCTGTCTCAAAAATAAATAAACATTAAAAATTAAAAAAAAATGAAAATTGCTTCTTATCTACTTGTGTTAGCAAAAATTTTTATCAAGAATCTGGAGGTAGAGGGATGGGCAAAACGGGTGAAGGGGAGTGGGAGGTACGGGCTTTCAATTATGGAATGAATAAGTCACGGGGATAAAAGGTTCAGCCTGGGGAGCATAGTCAGTGGTGCTCTAATAGTGTTGTATGGTGACAGGTGGTAGTCACAGTTGCGGTGAGCACAACATAACATATAGACTTGTCAGATCACTGCATTGTGCACCTGAAACTAATGTAACATTGTGTGTCAACTATATTTCAATAAAAATAGAATTTGAATTGGGACGCCTGGGTGGTTCAGTCCGTTAAGCGACCGACTTCAGCTCAGGTCATGATCTCACGCTTCATGAGTACAAGTCCCACATTGGGCTCTGTGCTCACAGCTCAGAGCCTGGAACCTGCTTCGGATTCTGTGTCTCTCTCATTGCCCCTCCCCAGCTTACACTCTGTCTCTCTCTCTCTCTCAAAAATAAATAAACATTAAAAAAAATTTTTTAAATAACTTGAAGAGATTATCATTTAAAATTTTTGATCAAGATGGGGAGAAGCTATTTGAAACACAAACGTGCATATTCAAAAGTTTTGTCCATGAAATCAAACTCCAGTCTTTTGTTAAAAAAATGGAAGAGACAGTATTTGCAAGTTGTATATAAATCAGATATTTAGCAAACATATGCTCTGTACTTATTTTTCTTACCGTAATTATATAACATCCAAAATAGAATGCATTTTTCACCAAGTGTATATATAGATTTCCTCCAGGGCATTCACTTTCCCCAGAAAGCCCTGCAAATGCTGTAATTGTCTATGTATGTCAAGATGCGTACAAGGTCGGAAGACTGCGCTATAGTGAAATGTCACCTCTGATGCCCCTCATACAATCTCCTTCATGGGTTTAGGTTTAGACTTTTGGAAATGAAAGCTTTCTTTCCTCTCTCCTGCCTTTTCACCCCCAACCCGCAGCCCCCACAATGAGCCTGGCTGGCTACTTGTTCAAAAGAGAAGGCTAGAAAGAAAAAAAGGACATGGAAAGGTTGGTAAAAGGATGCAAATTTTCAGCTATAAGATGAATAAGGTCTGAGGATCTGATGTGAAACATGGTGACTATAGTCAATAATGCTATATTGTATAATTGAAATTTGCTTAGAAAGTAGACCTTAAATGCCCCCCCCCCACAAAGGTAAATGTGTACAGTGATGGATGTGTTAATTAACTAGATGGGGGGATTTTTTCACAATGTGTACATATATCAAAAAACCACATAGTACACCATAAATATCTTACAGTTTTATTTGTCACTATACTTTAATAAAGCTGAAATTTAAAAAAAAATTAAGGACATAGAGTAGTATCTAAAAAACAATGGTTCTGGGGCGCCTGGGTGGCACAGTCGGTTAAGCGTCCGACTTCAGCCAGGTCACGATCTCGCAGTCCGTGAGTTCGAGCCCCGCGTCAGGCTCTGGGCTGATGGCTCAGAGCCTGGAGCCTGTTTCCGATTCTGTGTCTCCCTCTCTCTCTGCCCCTCCCCCGTTCATGCTCTGTCTCTCTCTGTCCCAAAAATAAATTAAAAACGTTGAAAAAAAAATTAAAAAAAATAAATAAATAAAAATAAAAATAAAAATAAAAAACAATGGTTCTTAAAACGTGATCCACAGTCCATGAAAGGTCCCAGACACTCTTGCAAGGTCAAAACTCTTTCCATAATAATATCAAGATGTTATTTGATCTTTTCATTTTCATTCTCTCATAAGAGTACAGTGCAATTTTCTAGAAGCTGCATATGTAATGTCATAACTGACTACGGATGTTGATATGAGAATCTAGCTGTCTTCTACTAAGCTAGGTAAGAGATTTGTAGAAATGTAAAACAATGCCACCCTTCACACTAATGTTCTTGTTTTAGAAAAGATAGCTATTTATCCTAAAAATGTTAGTTATATTAATATGAAATGTATTTATTATAGTTATTTTTAAATTAATTAATAAGTCTTTTTACTTGATAAGTTTTAATATATAGTACATTAAATATCACAGATATAACCTACAAAAAATTCTTTGAGATCTCAATAATTTTTTTTTTTTTAATTTATTTTTGGGACAGAGAGAGACAGAGCATGAACGGGGGAGGAGCAGAGAGAGAGGGAGACACAGAATCGGAAACAGGCTCCAGGCTCTGAGCCATCAGCCCAGAGCCTGACGCGGGGCTCGAACTCACGGACCCCGAGATCGTGACCCGGCTGAAGTCGGACGCTTAACCAACTGCGCCACCCAGGCGCCCCGAGATCTCAATAATTTTTAATAGGATAAAGGAGTCCTGAGAACAAAAATTTTGGAAACAACTGCCAAAGTTTTATTCTGCCATACATCTAATTTGGTGGAAAACTCTGCAACCATTGAAATAGAGCATGGAAACCTATTTACAGAATGAAAAGGTATCTTCTTTATTGTTAAGTGGGTATGATCCCATATTTAATTAAAATAGTGTTTGTGTGTGTATATGTATGTGTGTGTGTATCCACAGGAAAAATGTATGGAGGGATACATACCCATTAATGCTAATTATTTCTAGGCTGCAAGATTAGGGAGATACTTAATTTCTTCTTTATTCCTTTTCTAAAAGTACTAGCTAAATTTTTTTTATTGTGGTAAAAAAAATCACAGAAAATTCACCATTTCAACCGTCTTCAAGTGTACAGTCCAGTAGTGATATGGATATCCATGTTGCCGTGAACCAGATTTCCAGAACTTTTTCATCTTGCAAGTCTGAAACTCTGTACCCATTAAACAACTCCCAATTCTCCACTCACCCCAGCCCCTGGCAACCGCCATTTTACTTCCCGTCTCTATGAATTCGACTAACGTAGGAACCGCATATAAGTGGAATCATACAACTTATTTCACTTATCTTGCAAGGCTCATCTATGTTGTAACACATGACAGGATTTCCTTCCTTTTTAAGACTCAGTAATGGTCCATTGTAAGTATATACGACATTTGTTTATATCATATTCACCCATTGGTGGACGTTTGAGTTGCTTCTAGGTATACTAATTTTTAAAAAAGAACACAGATTCACTTCATAAACAGAAACAAAACAAAGCCATTTCCATTTTGGGAAAAGACAACACATACTTCCTTCTAACGCACAGGTATCCGAGATGCCACAAGCATTACATACCTATTGCCCTGCTGCAATAATTGTTTGCCCACAGTCAGTCTTCTTTCACCCAAACCCGTACCCACTTCCCTTCTCCTGCTGAGCTAATGTTGAAGCAAATCCCAAACACCACATCAGTGTACCCACAAACACTTCAGTCTACATCTCTAAAAGATAAGGAATCTTGAAAAATAGCCACAATGCCATTATCCCACCTTAAGAAAGTTAACAATAACTTGTTTGATGTCATTAACTATCCAGTCCATGTTTCCCCAATTGCCTCATAAATTTTTAAATAAAGTTTATTTGTCTAAGTTGAAATTATAATAAGGTTATTTCTAGCATTAAAAAATTTTTTTAGATGTTTATTCATTTTTGAAAAAAAGAGAGAGACAGTGTGAGCAGGGAAGGAGCAGAGAGAAAGGGACACACAGAATCCAAAGCAGGCTCCGGGCTCTGAGCTGTCAGCACAGTGCCCGATGTGGGGCTTGAACTCACAAACCATGAGATCATGACCTGAGCCAAAGTCAGAGGCTTAACCAACTGAGCCACCCAGGTGCCCCTCTAGCATTTTTGAGTAAGTACTTTAATATGAGTTTTTCCTTCAGAAGTAAATGCACGTTTGGTCAGCTTACATCTGAAGAACATCAGATCAAGGATAGAGATTTGTCTCCATCAGCACACCTAATGATTTCCCACCTGTTTCAAAGAAGGAAGTGAATGAGACCATGTTTCTCATGCATAGTATCTTCCATTTTCTTTTCATTTTATTAACTAAGGACAAAGCCTTATGCAATATTCAAGTAATTGCAGAATCATGCCTGAACCAACTGTTCAATAAAAGTTGTAGAAGCAATTGTCTGCCCAACTCATTGACCAATCAACATGCACTTCTGCTGGATGTAAACAGTAGCTCTTATAAGGCTTCAGTCACTCCCGCTAAATTGCTTCCACTGCAAGGACTATTTCCTATACGCCTCATCTTCCTGATTAACTGGAGCCAACAAAGCAGGAAATACTTTCAGCTCTCTTCATAGCACTCCTTTCTTTTTGTTTTTTAAGTTTTTAACATTTTAATTCTAGTATAGTTAACATACAGTATTATATTAGTTTCAGGTGTACAATATAGTGATTCAACAATTCTGTACATCATTACTCAGGGTTCATCATGATAAGTGTACTCTTAATCCCCATCATCTATTTCACCCATCTGCCCACCCACCTTCCCCTCTGGTAACCATCAGTTTATTCTCAATAGTTAAGAGTCTGTTTCTTGGTTTGTGTCTCTCTCGCTCTTTTTCGTTGTTGTTGCTGTTGTTTGTTTGTTCTGTTTCTTAAATTTCACATATGAATGAAATGGTATGGTATTTGTCTTTCTGTGACTGACTTATTTTGCTTAGCATTATACTAACTCCATTCGTGTTGTTGCAAATGACAAGATTTCATTCTTTTTTATGGCTGAATAATATTCTATTGTATATATGTACCACATCTTCTTTATCCATTCAGTTATCAATGGACACTTGGGCTACTATTATAATTTGGCTATTTTAAATGTGCAATAAACATAAGGGTGCATATATCCTTTTGCACTAGTGTTTGTGTAGTCTTTGGGTAAATACCTAGTAGCATAGCAGTCATTTCTTGAGGGAGCCCAAAACTACCTAGCTGCCTGGTCAAAAGTGAAGAACAGAATAGAGAGTCTTGCCTACATATACTAGGATAGGACATCTCCTCCCTATGTCCCCACCCCAACCACTTCCCTATTTCCAATGCATTTCCTGGAACTCTCCCTTCTCTTCCCCATGTTTATATTGTTTACACCATTTACCAAGCCTGGGAGTAACAACAAATAACATCCCGCTTAATTCATGTTATTGTGCCTTTTTGGCATGAGTCTAATTAATAGGGTCTCCAGGGCCTTCATCATCAAGAATTGGTGACCAGAATTGGGCAGTCAGCTCTTCTCTGGGGACTTTTGAATAATCTTTCAGCCTACACCATAATAACCCACCTGGCTATTGTGTGTGTGTGACCCCTGGAACTTAGGAGTCCTTATTCTAGGGACATTCCTGCTTTCTCTGGCACACTCTGGCTTACTTACTGGCTCCAAGTAGCCACTTTCCTACAGAGAAATATATATCTATAGGGTATACATATGGACATTAACTTAATAGAAGAGAATGTAAGCTTACTGCTACTTAGCTGAGTGCTTGGCACATGGTAGGCACCCAACAGATATTTGATTAGGTGAATAGACAAATACGTGAAAGCACCTTGAAGAACAAACAGCGTGCACCGAATACATGTTAATGTCCTTCTTTTCAGCCCCTACCACACATTTGCTTGGAGTTTCTCCTTGTTTCAGAGTATAGTTCAATAACCAGAAAATTTAAACAAAAACTTAAATTTAGTAAGTCTAACCCAATAACTCAAAACAATATAGCTTATGTGAACAATTTACACAGCCTAGAGAGAACAAAATATGCTTCAGAAATTGCCCCTACTCAGGGATTTCTACGTTAGAAAAATCTTAGTTTTCTAGATAGACAAGTGAAGAGATTATTCTTTTCTGAAGATGCCCTGAAATCAGCCTATTGTCTTATGAGTGTTTATAGTTATTGACCATGTAAACCTTGTGTGAGTCCCTAAAAACCCAATGCCACTAGAGAAAGTCAGTCCAAAGACCACATGGAAATGATACCACTTTATAATTATTAAATAATCCATATGAACTCTCCTAGTTCATTTGAAGATTTTTATTTCTTTTTTTAATATTTATTTATTTTTGAGAGAGAGATAGAGCATGAGCAGATGAGGGGCAGACAAAGAGGGAGACATGGAATCCGAAGCAGGCTCTAGGCTCTGAGCTGTCAGCACAGAACCCGACACAGGGCTTGAACCCACGAACCATGAGATCATGACCTGAGCTGAAGTCAGACACTTGACTGACTTCAAGTGTCCTTGAAGACACTTGAGCCACCCAGCCGCCCCTGAGATTTTTATTTCTAAATCATTATCATCACATAATTTGTGAGTCACCAAATCTGTGCGACTTAGTGGAAAAACTCTGGACTTGGAATCAGAAACCTGGGTCTAAATCTACTTCACAAGTTTATTGTCAAGATCAAATGAAGTGGGGCACCTGGGTGGCTCAGTCGGTTAAGCATCCGACTTCAGCTCCGGTCATGATTTCGTGGTTCGTGAGTTTGAGCCCCACGTGCTGACAGCTCAGAGCCTGGATCCTCCTTCAGATTCTGTCTCCCTCTCTCTGCCCCTCCCCTGCTTGTGCTCTCTCTCTCAAAAATAAATCAACATTAAAAAAAAGATTACATGAAGTAATAATAAAAACATATCTGTCCAACACCTACTTCATGTTGTATACAGAGCTAGAAGTGTTACATATATTAAGTAAATTCTCAAAAAAAAGCATTGTGAAATATGCATTATTATTCCCACTTTACCGATGAGGAAATTGAGGCTCTGGGAGGTTGAAAAAGTGACCCAGCCTTTCAAGCTGCAGGTCTAGGATGCATGTAGAAGGGCTCTAGCTAGGATGTATATAAGCTGGAACTTGCCATAAAAATGTAAGGTATCCAATTACAAAGTGTCTCTGAAATGATCATTTCTATTAATTTCACTGCATATTCCCTCCCTGCTATGCGCCTATGTAGTCCCTTCCTCTGGCATAATGGATCAAACTAACTTAGATCCAGGAGCCAGAAACTCATGTCATCTACAACACAGACCATCACGCGTGCAAGTTGCTCTCCTTTGCTTCCTCATTTATGTTTTCTCAGTTTCTATATTAGTAACTTGTATGTCAACTGCATTGGTCCACATCTCAGGATGTCACGAGGACTCACTGTTTAGAAAACTGGCAATGATCCACTTTTCAAATCACCCAAATATTCCAAAGAAACTGTTGTGACTTTTGCCCTTTGGGATGGCATGTAGGGTCAATGTCGTGGCAAGGCAGAGAAAGAGCCTAGGTATCTGCTTTTCCACTTGCATGTGATGTCCTGGTAACTTGGTTTATGTATGAATTTTTTTCTTATGTATAGTTGCAGGATATAAATTTCATTCAAGTTGCAAAGTAGTAACTGATACACACAATTCTGAAACCGTCACCTTCCTCAACTAACTATATAGTTAAATTTAAGTTCCCTAATATACACATCTATGCAAATTAGATACACGTTTTAAAAGAATCCGTTTTTATTTACCTATTTTTTAAAGTAAGCTTTTCACCCAGCATGGGGTTTGAACTCGTAATCTTGAGATCAAGAAATAGTTGCATGCTCTACCGAATGAGCCAAGTGGGTGCCCCCAATCCATTTTTATTTATTGCTTTATAGGTGGTGCAATCTCATTAGAAAATTCTAAGGGTTTTGGTGTCACTTGTTAACTCAACAAATATTTATTGGAAGCCCGCTAAGTGCCAAGCACAAAGTCATGAGGTTAAGTGAGTGCAATGGACAAGACAAACCCCATCTCTGCTTTCATGGAGTCTGTAATGTAGCAGATGAGCCCAATATGGGAGCAATAGTCACAATACAAGCAAATGTGGTAAGTTCTAGCCAATTCGGGGTGCGGTGAGAGTATGTCATGGGGACTTTCAGCTGCCTGGAGGTTCAGGCATAGCTTCTTTGAGGAAGTTATGTTTCAGCTGAGACAGGATGCCATTTGCTAGGGGTTTGTGTAACTTTCTTCACATCCCAATTTGACACTTGGACAGAGTCCGGGCCCTCATGTGTAAACGGGGCATAAAGTGCACTTGGCAGAGTTGTGGGAATGAAGAGAATACAAGTAAAGCACTTCTTAGGGCATCTGGCCTAGAGTAAGCCCTAAGTGCGAGGTGCTAGTCACCCTTATTTATCAGTGTAAGGTATCAGGGGAAAACTGAAAGAGTTTGCCCAACAGCTAAAGGTAAATGTACAGAGGGGGAATTTGGCATTGGCTCCAAATTCAAGAGACAGTCACTACCCCGGACTTGTCTGGAGGCTTCACGGCCTGAGTTTCAGGTGCTGGAGCACCTGACACGTTAAGGCTCTGCCCAGTACTGTTTCCATGGTTAAATTGGTAAGGAATTTTTCAGGGTTGATCTCTTTCTAGCTGTAGGTGAACCGACGCCCAGGTCAGATTTTTTCACGTAAAAGTAATACGCCTGGGAAACAGCTCTCTGGTCAGAGGACACACGGTTAATCAAGTGACAAGCAAGTGTTGCTGAACCAGATGCGAGGGGGAGTGACCAAGGCTCAACTGGAGGTTTTAGCTGAGGGTCAGAAGACCCGGCGCCACCCCGATGACGCCTGGAAGTGGGGCACGCGGGCCACGACCTTGCGCTCCGGGGTTCGGGATGCCCAGCGCTGGTCCGCGGGCGCTCCCCCTCCAGGCCTCCTGGACTCACGGATCCGGCCACGTCCGCACCCTCTGAGCTCGGGTGGGTGATTTCGAAAGTGGGCGTGACCGGCCCCGAGGGGAAAGCGTGCTAAGAAGTGGGAGTGAGCGGGGGAGGCGGGGCGGCGAGAACAGGGAGCCAGGGGAGGGATGCAGGGCTGGAGTGGGAGGGTTGCAGGGCGCGGTGGGAGGGGTGAGGCGCGAGGGAGAAAAGGGCGCTGTGGGGCGGCGGGAGGAAGTGCGCCAGGTCCGGGCTCCCGCTGCGAGGTGCTCCGCGGGTGGGCCGGCCAGGTGATCCCGAGATGCCGCTGCGCTGGAAGCCGGGGCCGCCGCTGCCGCAGCTGCTGCTGCTCCTGGGGCCGCTCGGCCCCTTCTCCCCGCGCGCCCCGGCGGGACTCGCGCAGGCGGACGACGCCGCGGAGCTGGACTTCTCCACCGAGCGGCCGGTGCACCTGGTGAGTCCCGCCTTCCTGTCCTTCACCATCGACGCCAACCTGGCCACGGACCCGCGGTTCCTCACCTTCCTGGGGTAAGCGCCGGCCTCTGCCTGTCCCTGGGTCCTGTCTTCCTGACAGCCACGCCCGGGAACCTTTATCTCTCTGTCTCTGCCTCTCTCCTTCCATCCCTCCTTTCCTCCCTCCCTCTCCTGTGACAGCCGCCCCCAAACCGCTCGTTCCCGCCTGCATTCATTCAGCGAGTGCTGCCTGAGCGCCAACTGAGGGCCAGGTATTACGGGGAAATTTGGAAAAGAAACTTGCCACCTGCCCCAGAAACACTTCTGGAGGAGGGGACTCGGGCAAGTGTACCTGGAGCCTGTGAGCCCTTGAATTTGCAGCACAGTGTAGGACAGGTAAGATTGTGGACCAGGCGTCCTTCGCTTAAACTCTGTTAGGAAGGTTAAAAGGAAAAAAAGAAAAAGAAAAGAAGGCAGATGTTAAAAGTCTCAAAGAAGAGTAAGTGTGTGTGCTGTGTGTGTGTGTGTAAAATATAATTTTATATATTTTAAAATAAACTTTCAAAGAGCAGTTTTAGGTTCACAGCAAAGTTGAGCACAAGGTACAGAGATTTCCAGGATTACACTATATTTTTTAAAAAAATCTAAGTATTAGAGGCACCTGTGTGGCTCAGTTGGTTAAGCCTCCGACTCTTGGTTTGGGCTCAGGTCATGATCTCACGGTTTCATGAGTTCAAGCCCCTTATGGGGCTCTGTGCTGACAGCGCAGAGCCTGCTTGGGATTCTCTCTCTCCCCCACTCTCTCTGTCCCTCCCCGACTTTCACTGCCTCTGTCTCTCTCAAAATAAAGAAATAAACTTAAAAAAAAATCTAAATATTAAGTAAAGGAGACCTAGGAGACTATTGCAGTGACTTACAGAGCCTTAATAAAAAGATACGTTTCCAACACGAGACTGGAAAATCAGCTGTAATTTTTTCTCCCCTGAAAGAGACAAACTGGTGCATGTTCACTGGCCCCCGCCTCCTAAATGCAGGCTGATCCCAGGACAGGGAGCTTCAGGGACAGTCCCAGGTCATCTAGGCCACTCATCTAGATCATGAGAGCCTCCAGAGATGGCCACACCTCAACCAACACACACAGCTGGGAATCTCATCATTGCCAAACACCCACACCCTGTCCTTTCTGCGCCCACTCTGTCAGCTGAACTGCCACTGCCAGTTTCAGTCATTTGTTCTGCCCATATAAGCAGGTAGCCTAATGGTTAAGAGATTGGCAGTCTGACCACACTAACTTGATTCCCATCTCTGCCAGAGTTGGGTGGCTTGCTTGTTACAGGTTGCTTGGCAACTCCAAGCCTCAATTCCTTCACCTGTAGAATAGAACTTCTAAAGCCTTTTGGTGGGATTGTTCTGAGGACTTCAGGAGACCGTATAGAAGTACTTAGCACAGTGTTTGACACAGAGTGTTCAAAATTTAAGCTCATTGCTTCTTCTTGGAAAATGAGGAGTATCGCTAACCACTCACCAGTTCTCTGTGTGTTTCTTTCCATCAGAGTTAACCTCCATCTTTCCCTGTGGTAGCAGAGGGAGAATTTCCTGGTGGAGAGGAACCCCCATGTTTTGCCCTTCCCCTTGGGAATAGGAAGCTGAATACCACACAGCAGGTGGTTGGAGACAGATTACTCTGCAGAAATGCTGAACTACAGGGCCCCTTGTGTGAGCACCTCAGGCTAGCTTGGGAGGTGGTGGGGGGGTGATGATAGGAAAAGAGAGGGTGTGGGGGTGCCTTGCTAAAAACAGAGGCACTGACTAAACCACTTTCCTGAAACGGGAGAACTCAAGTCCTGTTCTGCTGCTGCAGCTAGCCTGTGCCCACCCCGCCCCAAGGAAGGGCATCTGGGGATTCTTCCCGGAGAAAAACGTCCAAAGGAAAAAACCTACAGCATGACTTTTAAATTTTTTTTTTCAACGTTTTTTATTTATTTTGGGACAGAGAGAGACAGAGCATGAACGGGGGAGGGGCAGAGAGACAGGGAGACACAGAATCGGAAGCAGGCTCTAGGCTCCGAGCCATCAGCCCAGAGCCCGACGCGGGGCTCGAACTCACGGACCTCGAGATCGTGACCTGGCTGAAGTCGGACGCTTAACCGGCTGCGCCACCCAGGCGCCCCTACAGCATGACTTTTAGGGTCCAGGCCTGATCGCCCTGCAGTCAAGCTAACACATGGGCTAGGCCATCCTCATCCTCCCCACCCCCAACACACACAGAACTTCCGGTCTGCAGTTCAGCAAGGGTGATACCTTTGTCTCTTGTCTCCCATAGCACTCTTTCTTCCCCGCTGGCCCCACCTTTTGGTTGAAGGCTGGAGGGTAATGAAAACCAAAAGACTATATTGTGCAGTAGATAAAACTCCGTGTAGTCCCGCTCATACGGGCTCCTGACCACGCCAGTCCACTCCCTTGGCAGCGGCTGTCGTCCATGCCTGCTCCTCAGGGGCATCTGCAAGCCCTTCCATACTATTCCCAGCCGAGATCTGAAAAGACTGAGGCACAGATAAGCAGGAGCTCCCTCCCTCTTGCTCTCAGCTAAGACCTAGCTTCTGAATGAGGGTCTGAGAGTCCCTCTCGCCAGGGTGGTTAGCACAGTGCCCAAAGTGACCTGGCCATCTCAGAAGGCAACACTAAGCTTAATAGCTGTGAGATGGGTGTTGTTCTGGTACCGTTCCTCAAAGGGGAAGCCGCTCAGGCAAAGATTGGCAACGGCTGAGCAGAGCAAAGCTCAAGTAATAAGGAGAGGGTAATTAAAATAATTGAGCCTTTGTCATATGCCAGGCCCCGTTTGTAGCATTTCCTAGGTGTTAATGCATTTATTCCTTCCTACAAAACTATGAGGTCAGTGATATTATCATCTCCATTTTAAAAAATGAAGAGGGGCGCTGGGGTGGCTCGGTTGCATAAGCGTCTGACTTCGGCTCAGGTCATGATCTCACGGTTCGTGGGTGCGAGCCCCGCATCGGGCTCTGTGCTGACAGCTCAGAGCCTGGAGCCTGCTTCGGATTCTGTGTCTCCCTCTCTCTCTGCCCCTCCCCTGCTCACGCTCTGTCTCTCCATAATAAATAAACATTGAAAATTTTAAAAAAAGAAAAGAAAAGAAAACATTGAGGTTTAGGGAAACTCTGTAACTGGCCCCTAGTCAGCCAGCTGTTCATGAAGGAGCAGAGTCTGGACCTAGATACTAATTGCAGGGACAAGAGTATACAAAAACAAAGTAAGCAGTTTATATTTCTTAAAGCAGTAGGGTAGGGTATAGAGGAAAAAGATTGTCTAGAAACAAATTGAGGAGATTGATATAATGAAAAGAAGCACTGACCCGAGAGTAGGAGAATCAGGGCCCAAACCTCTGAGGTGCTTCAACAGAATCCTAAGTAAATTTAATCAGATGGCGTGGTCTGGTTTCCCATCACAGCAAACAGATGTGTTTTGTTTTTTTTTTCCACATTTGCAGTTAGAGAACGTAGAGTGCGCAGAACTTAAGTGCCAATGATAGAACAATCTAGAATTGGAAAGGAACATCTTTTCAGTTTGCCTTCTTCCCAGAGGTAATCAACAACCTGATCAAAAACTTCCTAAGCTTATGTGCAGAGCTCTGAACAGGCACTGACCCTCAAAGAAGGGAGTGTTGAGACCAGCACTGCTCAACAGATAGAACGTGAGCCTCATATGCAAACTACGTGTGCAATTTAAAACTTTTTGGTGGGACGCCTGGGTGGCTCAGTCGGTTAAGCATACAACTTTGGCCCAGGTCATGATCTCACAGTTTGTGAGTTTGAGCGTCAGGCTCTGTGCTGATAGCTCAGAGCCTGGAGCCTGCTTTGGATTCTGTGTCTCCCTCTCTCTCTGCCCCTCCCCTGCTTGCTCTCTGTCTCTCTCTCTCAAAAATAAATAAAAACATTAAAAAAAATAAAAAAAATTTTTTGGTAAGTCATATTTAAAAAAGAAACAGGTGAAGTTAATTTTAATAATATATTTTATGTAACACAAAATATCCAAAGTATTATCATTTCAACATGTCATCAATATAAAAATATTAATGAGATCTCTTACACTCCTTTTCACATCAGGTCTTCAAAATCTGGGGTCTATTTTATGCTCCTAGCACATCTCAATTCAGACTAGCCACATTTCAAACCCTAGCCATATTGGCTAGTGGTTACCATCTTGGCAATGAAGCCCACACTGCAAACAAGATACAGACACAAGCACAGTCCTCTAACACGAGGTAAAAAAGGAGAGTGCGAGTCAGTGCTAGAGTTCGTAGGGACTACAGAGTGGGAAAGGTGGTGCTAAATGTCGACAGCAGTAATAATGGAGTTGTGCTTGCTTTTCATAAAGGTTTGCTTATTTTTTTCCAGCAAAGTTCATTCCTTTTTGCCAGTCTGATGAATAGTTATTAATAATGACTTTCAGTAATCAGATTCCTGCATCTTCATGGACAAAATTGCTTTTCTTATTTGGAGAGTCACTTATAATCAACGTCAGGTGCACGTTTTGAAAACTGATGTTGGAAATAACCTCAGGCCCTCTGCGTGCCTATTGCTGAGAGAATGAACCACAGCCAGAGAAACAGAACTGAGAACAGTTACAAGCCATAGACTCACATTTCTTGACCCCCAAGAAGCACTCTCTCCCTGATTAAGTGCTCATTGTTCCCTTCTCTCCCAAACCTTTCATTGTGCTCTCTGGAGCCCTTTGCATAGTACCCCTGCTTTATCCTCCTCACAGACTATTCCCACCCTAGCTAAAACTTGGCTCTTCTCTAAAGACCCAAGTGGAGAAAGAGACGTGGCTACTTCCCTGAGGTAGCCCTTTGGGGTAGAAACTATGCATTCTCCAATATTGCAGCCCTTTTCCCATTCACCAGTGCACCTTCTAGGTGATTGCCCACCATTTTGAGTGTAGTTCAAATCCCTACTGGATTGTTACCTTGGGCAATAGCCTCCTTTTGTTCAGATTCCTTGTCTGTAAAAAGAGGATAATAATGATACCTACCTCTCTGGTTTGTTTCGGGATCGAGTAAAATATTTTATGCCAAGTGTCCAAAACACTGAGTTTGCACAAACCTAGTGCATGCTAGAGATGACGGCCATGACTCCAGTGTGAGGTACACTCCTCTATGTCTGGCTCTCATCCTATGCTCCTTATCACTGCGCTGTGCTTTATTCTGACTCATTCTTCTTATCGATGAAAGACTGGCATTGATTTCACAGTTTTTTCTCCCCTCCCACGTTCCACCATCATCTTAGATGACTTCAAGTGCATTTGAATAAACTGTCTCTCAATCTCTTCACACCCATGCTTCATAATACTCGGCACTCACTGTTATATTGGAACCAGCTTGTACTATCTTATGAAATGTGTGCAGCTCTTCCCAATTCCACATTCACTGGCATCAATGCTGCCATCTTGAATCAGCCCTGGTGGGTATTTACACCACGGAAATTGGCAAGTGCTAAAAAACAGGGCACTTGCTTTTAGGGAGCCAGCTTGCTAGCACACACCGCTTCACCCCATTTCAACCACTTCATGCCTTGGCCATGCCTCTTTTCATCATTAAGAACCTTTTAACATCTGAAGCCGTAAATGAAAATCTCGCATTCGTGGACCACACTCTTTACCCTCTTACATTTTCACTCTGTGGATCCACCACAACTATTTGTTACTTAACCTCCACTGGACAGCCTTTTCCTGTCTCTACTTCTTCCACATCTCATTTGGGCTTCTTGGTTTGCCACATGAATCATTCTTGTGATAACATCCCCAAACTGCTGCTCCATGGTTCTTCCTGCCAAACCCAAACCTATAGCTCCGAACCTAGCTACAGTTTCCCTTTTCAGGGGAAGGTTACCATGAAGTCTGGGGAGGAAAAATATTGCCTGATTATGACTTATAGTGCCTATTAATAAGCCACTTTTTTGTATTTGCCTTTGCCTCCTGTCTTAGTGTGCCTCCCTAAATAGCTGGGCTCTTAGCTCTTGGGGCCGAGGGGAATGTCCCAGCCACATGGGTTGCCCTATAAATTCGTGGCCTCCAGACTTACTTGGCCCTAGGGCTACCCCTCAATTCTTCATTTCTCTGCCTCTCTCATTCTCCACGTCCTTACAACTCTGATCCCATTTCCACCTCATCACTTTTAACCCATGTATGACCACCTTTCTGTTTCCCAAAGAAAATGAAGTCACCGGACAAGAACTTCCTTTTCTTCTTGCCACCAAATCTGCATACATACCATGGCCACGTCTAGCTTTCTTCCTTTCTCTCTCCTCACACCAGCGCTTCTAGCTCTGCTTTGTGCCCTGTAGCCTCCCCAAGGCCTTTGCTCTATCAGTCATCTCTTCTCTTCTCCCCCGTATTTAATCTCTCCCTTTTGACTGAGTCCTTCCCCACAGCGTAGAAAAATCTCAAGTCTTTCCTGTCTCAAACGCCACCCTGTATGTATGCCTCTGCAGTAACTGCCCTCTTTCTCTCTTCCCCTTTGTGGCCTTCCTTACTGCCTGCCCACTCCTTCCTTGGTCCACCTTCACGATGTCCCTATCGTGGTGTCATAAAATCAATGTCTCCAGTATCACAATGGCCTTTTGTTGCAAAATCCAATAAACGCCTTTCAGTCTGTATCTTATTTGGTCTCAGTCATGGGTTTAATTTTCCGGTGTCCCCCACAATTCATGCATTAAAGTCTTAACCCCGTATCTCAGCATGAGACCTTATTTGGAAATAGTGCCACTGAGGATATAATTAGTTAAGAACTAGTCGTACCAGAATGGAAGGGGCCCTAATCCATTATGACTGATGTCCTTGCAAGTAGAGGAAATCTGGAGACCCATATGCACACAGAGAGAGCACTGTGTGAAGACTGGAGTAAACGCTGCCACAGGGAAATCAGAAGCTGGGAGAGAACCTGGAACGGATCCTTCCCCGGTAACTTTAGAGGATGCGTGGCCTCACCAACACCTTGATTTCAGATTTCTAGCCTCCACATCTAAAAGAAAGTAAATTTATGGGGCGCCTGGATGGCTCAGTCGGTTAAGTGTCTGATTTTGGCTCAGGTCATGATCTCACAGTGCACGAGTTTGAGCCCCTCGTCAGGCTCTGTGCTGACAGCTCAGAGTCTGGAGCCTGCTTCAGATTCTGTGTCTCCCTCTCTGTGTGTCCCTACCTGGCTTGTGCTCGGTCTCTCTCAGTCTCTCAAAAATGAATAAACGTTAAAAAAAAAAATTTTTTTTTAAAGAAAGTAAATTTCCCTGTGTAAGCCACTGGTTTGTGGTACTTTGTTACCGCAACCCCAGCAAAGTAATGGAGGCTCTTGGAAGCATTTGGCAAGGTTGACGATTGAAACTCTATGTTGCCTCCATTTCTGGGGGTTTCCCGTGCCTCTTTAACACTTCGTCTCTTTCTCTAGTTTGTCTCAAATGTTGGATGTTCCTCAGGCCTCTGGCTTAGGCCTTCTTTTCACATCACGGAATCTCCTGAGTGGTCTCACCCACTTTCAGGGCTCGAATTCATGCAGTGGTATGCTGGGAAGTGTTTACCAATTGGCTCTTGGGGACGAGAGGAAACTGATTTACGGTGTTTTGTGTTTTTGTTTTTGTTTTTCTCTTTTTCTGATTTCTGTGGTATATATACTCCCACCATGGCTGGTTTCAAACTGCCAAGAGTTTAACAACTTGTTCTCAAAATATAACAACTGGCGGGGCGCCTGGGTGGCTCAGTCGGCTAAGCGTCTGACTTCGGCTCAGGTCACGATCTCGCGGTCGGTGAGTTCGAGCCCCACGTCAGGCTCTGGGCTGATGGCTCAGAGCCTGGAGCCTGCTTCCGATTCTGTGTCTCCCTCTCTGTCTGCCCCTCCCCCGTTCATGCTCTGTCTCTCTCTGTCTCAAAAATAAATAAAAAACATTAAAAAAAAATTTTAAATATAACAACTGGCTCTCACAGCTAGTATGAGCCAGTACAAGCTGGCTCCAGCGCATCTCTGCTTTTGTGTCAGAGACAAGCAGTTTATTTTTACACGTAAGGTAAGATAAAAATACCTGTAGTCTTTTCTTTCTCTTAACAAACTGCTCTGTAAATAGAATATCTGCGGCTGCTTTTATGTGTCCTTTTGTTATTTCCATACGCTGTGGTGGTGGTAGAGGCCCCGCCCCCTTTTCTTTTTTCTGTCTGTGATAGAAACAGTGTATCTCTGGTCAATTTTGTTTTTAGGACTCGTTTTGCAGCTGTTTAAAGTCTGGTTTTTGTCAGAAGGCATCAGTCTTGTATTCTCAAAATAAGGAAATGTTCCCCTGCAAAGGAGATAGTGAAAAAGGTCTTTAATACCAACACTTTGCAACACGTGACTTCCTTTACTTGGCAGGAGCTATAGCACTGAGTTTCTATTGTGCTCAGAAAACAGTCTTTGTCTGGCTCTACTTGCCCTTTCACCAGGGAGCACTTGCTTATTCATTCACTTAACAAATATTTATTAAGCGCCAGCTGTGTGCCTTGCACTTATGTAGGTAATAAGGAGATTCTGATGAGTCAGACCGATAAGAGCTTACAGGGGTGGAGGGGAGACAGGTTGTAAACCAAGCAAATAAGTAAGTTAATTTCAGAAAGTGGTGAATCCTTTGAAGAACATGTAGGGCAATGTGACCGAGAGTGACCCGAGGTGGTATAGTCACTATCTCTGGGAAGCAGGCTCTGGGACTCAGGCATCTGACACGGGCTGTGCACAGATATGTATCTTGAGGTACCATAGCTCCTTCTACATTGTGCTGGTTTTCCCTCCATTTCCCAGAGAGCACCAGTGTCTGGTATTGCTTGCGAATACCAGCTATATAACAAATCTAAATGAGCTTCCTCTATCATTCAATGCAATCAAAATGCCGAGGACTGAAATCAGTGCCTGGCCAAAGGCAGGGGAAAAGAACCAGTCTCAAGAGACTCTGAGGAAGTACCTTGTATCAGTTTTAGGGCTGTGTCTCTGCACCTGTGGGCTGGGGGTTACTAGTCACCGACAGTTAGATCGAGGACTGTACATCCTGCACCTCGCCTAGATGTGTCCCTGAGCTCCTGTTACACATGACCAAGGGCCAGATGGAAGTATGTTTTTTTTTTTGGTTTTCCTTAGCATCTCAAATTCTACAAAACTGCGCGCCTTCCCCGCCCTCATGGCCATCTCCAGTCTATCAACTGTTCTTCATTTCAGCAAATATTACCATTTTCCAACATGCTTCCCAGGGGTAATCCTTGACTCTTCTGCAATATCCAATTAAACACCGAATCTAGTAGTTCTACCATCACAGGTGTCCTGAATGTATCCACCTCTCTCCATCCCCACTGCTGTTCTCTTACCTCAGCCCATCACTTTCAGTTTATATAAATGTGACCACAGTCTCGGTCCTTCTCTTCAGTTATTTACACTACAGCCTGAGATTCTTTTCTAAAATGGAAGGCTAGTGAGGCCATTCCACTGCTTTAAATCCTTCCATAGCTCTATATTGCCCTCACAGAAAATTGGATTCCAGGACATGGGGGCTCATAGTCCCTACGTGGTACAACCCTATCTGCCTCTCCAGTCTGTCCTCTCCCTGCTGTCAATCTGTAGGCTCTAACTACACCCATTAGCTCTTCAGCGGTGCCATATTCTCTTCCACCTCTGGTCTTTATGGACATTTCCCTACACCTGGAACACTTGCTTCAATCCCATCTATCTTTGATCTGGATTAGATTTATTCCTTTTGAATGTCTAACACTGAAACTACTTCTCCTGAAAACCCCTAACCACACATGATCCCCAGCCCAAAGTCTGGGTTAGGATCCCCTTTGTATGTTCTCATAACACTGTTTTGGAATTGCCTACTTACTTGCTTATATATATACGTGTATATATACGTATATACGTATGTATGTATGTATGTATATGTATATATGTATACATATGTATATATGTATGTATGTATATGTATATATATGTATATATGTATGTATATATATATATATATGCAAGATTGTAAATTATATGAGAGCTATCTCTGTTTTATTTGCTATTGTATCCCCAGAAACTAGCATAATGCTAGTATATATGTGTATATATATATATATACGTGTATATGTATATATATATATATATGTATATATGTACATATATATGTATGTATGTATGTATATGTATATGCAAGATTGTAAATTATATGAGAGCAATCTCTGTTTTATTTGCTATTGTATCCCCAGAAACTAGCATAATGCCTGGCAGAGTGGGCCTGCCATGTATATTTATTGATTAATGAATGGATAGCTATGTGTCCCTTCACTAAATTTTGGTTTCTTCACCTAGTCTTAAAAAAATAGAAACATATACACAAAACTACCTTGTATAAATTAAAATGTCATTTGCTTATTATGGAAAACTCATAAAATCAGAAAAGAGTCTACCATCCATCTCAGTACATAGTAATGACCCGTTATCTCCTTCTATATATATTATTTTCATTGCTGAAATCACACGATGCCGTTTTTTTTTAATTGTGGTAAAATATACCAAACATAAAACTTACCATTTAACCATTTTAAGTGTGTAACTCAGTGCCATTAAGTACATCCACTGTTAGGGCACCTGGGTGGCTCAGTTGGTTAAGTGTCCGATTTCAGCTCAGGTCATGATCTCGTGGTTCTTGAGTTTAAGCCCCTCGTCGCACTCTGTGGTGACAGCTCAGAGCCTGGAGCCTGCTTCGGATTCTGTGTCTCCTTCTCTCTCTGCCCCTCCCCTGCTCGCACTCTGTCTCTTTCTCAAAAATAAACATTAAAAAGGTTTTTTTAAAAAAGTATATCCACTGTTGTGCAACCATTACCATCACCCATCTTCAAACTTTATCTTCCCAAACTAAAACTCTGTGCCCGTCAAACAACAGTGCTCTCTTCCCCTCCCTACAGCTTTTTTTATGTAGCAAAGTGGAAGTGGGTTTCTTCTGATCCTTACATAGTCCAAGTTAGCATTTCCGTTTATTTTCAAGTGGTTTGAGGATTTCATGGCAGAGGCCATCCTTCCTGGTGTTCTTTGGTGCCAACAGATGTCTCCGTCAGCGCCAAATCCCAGGCTGATAACATTTTGGAAGCCTCACTTTGCTCACTTTGTGCTGCATTTCCTCATTCTAGGACCTACGACATATTTAGGCATCCATGAAAATATTCTAAGTTCTTTTTTTTTTTTTTTTTAAGATTTATTTGTTTATTTTTGAGAGAGAAAGCTCGAGCAGGGGAGGGGCAGAGACGAAGAGGGGGAGAATACCAAGCAGGCTCTGTGCTGACAGCCCCAATGTGGGACTCAAACTCACAAACTCGAGATCATGACCTAAGCAAAGTCTGATGCTTAATGAGCCACCTAGGAGCTCCTCTAAGTTCTTTTAAGATCCAAATAAAATGAACTTTTAGGTCAAAGAAAATATTTTAATACGATAGTGTTTGTCTTTATAGAAATATCATCATAAAATATAATTTTCAGTATTTTTTAGTGGAGGAATTGGACCATGAAGGCAAAAGTGCCTGTAGTACAGTAAAAATGGTGAGGAGGAATCACTGAAGTTTTTAATGCAGGAAACTTATCCTTTGGTCTATTTCCATCTTTGAATTTCTCTTTCCTAAGCATAAATAAAGATATCTTTAAAAAAAATTATTTATTTTGAGAAGGAGAGACAGCGAGCAGGGGAGAGGCAGAGAGAGAGGGAGAGAGAGAATCCCAAGCAGGCTCTGTGCTCTTAGCACAGAGGCCAGTATGGGGCTCAAACTCATGAACCGTGAGATCATGACCTGAGCCAAAACCAAGAGTCGGGCGCTTAACTGACTGAGCCACCCAGACATCCCTGAAGACATCTTTCAAACATTTTACAAAGCAGTGTATATAGTTAAGCAATATCCTAAAATTTTAGATTTAAAAAATTTTTAATTTTAGGTAAGGTCTCTATTATGATGTTAAGAGGTATTGTCAATTAGTCCTCCTAGAATGATTTTCCAATTTGAAAGAACCTACATGTAAGTTAATTAATTGGACCATTCCAAAGAACTACACAACATTGGTTTTATGTGTTTTAAGAGAATTCAGAGCACAGTGTGGCCATAATCACATGTATGAGACTTCAGAAATGTATGGCAGCCGTCCCTGTTATCTGGCTCTCCTATTTTCTTAATTTTGTTTAAATATTCATGACATGTTCACCTTTCTGAGAGAAAGGATTATAAATCATTCTACTTCCATTCTATAGCATTTGGTACCATCTGAGCACATACTAGGCACCTATCAGGAGCATTTTTGACTTGATGAGATATGCATTTATAATTGCTTGAATTGAAGGGGTGCCAGGGTGGCTCAGTCAGTTGAGTATCTGACTTCGGCTCAGGTCATGATCTCACAGTTGGTGGGTTCAAGCCCCGAGTCAGGCTTTGTGCTGACAGCTTGGAGCCTGGAGCCTGCTTTGGATTATGTGTCTCCCTCTATCTCTGCCCCTCCCCTGCTCACACTCTGTCTGTCTCTCAATAAATAAATAAATACATAATGAATAAATAAAAATTAAAAAAATTGCTCAAATTGGAGTTGTTGATGATAGGAATTAGAATCTTATCTATCTAATTCATTTGACTTAAATTTAGAAGTATGGTTTTCCTTGAAAGCTGGAGCTAGGGAGAAGAGGAAGAATCTTAAGTCATTTATGAACTTCTCTGGAACATAAATTTTTGAAGACAGTCTATTTTTCAAAAAACACAGAGTCATCTTTCCTATAGTTTCTACTCTCTTAACCTCTTTTCCTCCATCAATCATAAAACGTTACAAGTTTTTTGAAAGTACTGAATGCTAGCCTACTTGTAAGTTAAAATATAAGTTCTTGCCAGAGTCAGAGGTCCCAGTTGCCTGCAGGTGCCTAGAAGTGTGACCTTGCAATTATATTCAGACTAAAGGGTGCCTGTATGGCTTAGTCGGTTGAGCATCCAACTCTCGATATCAGCTCAGGTCATAATCTCACGGTTCATGGGTTCTGGCCCTGCGTTGGGCTCTGCATTAATGGTACAGAGCCTGCTTGGGATTCTCTCTCTCTCTCTCTCTCTCTTTCTCTCTCTGCCCCTTCCGCATTCTCTCTCTCTAAATAAATAAACTTAAAAAAAAAAAAAGATTCAGACTGAGAAGATTTCCCGGTGATAGCCATTGGACTTCTCCCTCCCTCCCTCCTGTATAGCTAGATATTAAGAAATAGGTCCATCTAGAGAGAAGAGAGTAAACATGTTTCACTGGATTGTCTTGGAAAAAAATAAGTTTAATTTCTTGCTTGTCTTCCAACAGTTCTACAAAGCTTCGTACTTTGGCCAGAGGTTTGTCTCCTGCATACCTGAGATTTGGTGGCACCAAGACAGACTTTCTCATTTTTGATCCCAAGAAAGAACCAACCTTTGAAGAGAGAAGTTACTGGCAGTCTCAAGTCAACCAGGGTGAACTTTTTAAAGATTCACGATATGTTTTGATTCACTTGAGTCAGGCTTGAGCATTCTCAGAGAAGTGTTATTGCTGATATCTAACAATTAATAAGAAATCAAGGGCTCCCAACTGGCCAATGAAGGCACCCACACAAAAGGAGGAGGCAGTGGGCGGGTTTCCTCCTCTTGGTGTCTTCATGAATGTGAAACCTCACCAAAAAAATGTGTGCTGGGCATAACTGAGAGTTAATTGAGCTGTAAATAGGACAATGGTTGTAGCTGAAGGACACAGCTGCTTAGCAGGAGTGTGTGGGTAGAAGTGTGTCAATTTGAAAAGAGTACTTCCAGCTGAAGACATAAGTGATCGACTGAAACCCATTTATTTTGAAAATAGAATGTGGATGAAGGGTATAACAAGAGGCTGTGGAGGTTCACTCTGCTTCTTAGAATGGATTTTAAGACTTCATTGATTGGGCAGCGATTGTCAAACGTTATTGACAATCCACAGTCAGCTGGGGTGAGTTTGAATATTTGGATTTTGTGTTCCAACCTTAGATTATGAGTTTAGAAGCTTCTCTAAACTGATTCTGATATTTGAGGTCTGTTGGTTCCCCCTGAGAAACCTGCCTTAGTGAGCGATGAGGATTTGCTCTATGTCTTTCATAAGTGCTAGGCAGACATCAAATGGAAGTTGAGTCATTATCTTACCAATTATGAGAAATAAGGTGTGCATCATTGAATTACAATAATGTCAGTATAATGTATATATTAGTGAATAATATGTCATTATTTCATACATTACATATTTTTCCCTCTGTTTTCTTCAGTTAGGAAGTTTCCAGAACAGTTCATCAGTACTTGGGCCAAAACTAATAGAAGACTAATTAGAAAAAAATGAAAAAAAAAAGCAGGAGAGTTCTCTTAACATAACATATGGGAATAGTTGATGTTGGGACTTGACCATTCCCATCTGTCATGTGTATCTGCAAGGTCTCTTAAGTTCAGACAGGAAACTGGCCTTTCCCCATCAATTTTCTCCATCCTGTGTGTATATGTGGTGGAAGAGGGGAGGTGCCAGTGCCTCTGAAGCATCCTTTGTGAGCCTGGGGATGGATGAGGCACCAGCTGCCAGAAAGTCAGAATGTGCAGCTTCCTAGAAAGGAAGTTATGGGCGGGTTGCCAGTCCTGGCAGCAGGCGTGCAGCGGCTGTGCTACCTTGTGATAAAGAAGCACAGTCAGGGGCGCCTGGGTGGCGCAGTCGGTTAAGCCTCCGACTTCAGCCAGGTCACGATCTCGCGGTCCGTGAGTTCGAGCCCCGCGTCAGGCTCTGGGCTGATGGCTCGGAGCCTGGAGCCTGTTTCCGATTCTGTGTCTCCCTCTCTCTCTGCCCCTCCCCCGTTCATGCTTTGTCTCTCTCTGTCCCAAAAATAAATAAAAAACGTTGAAAAAAAAAAAATTAAAAAAAAAAAAAAAGAAGCACAGTCAACCGACAGTTTAGTGGCTGAGTTTTCCAAGCACACGTGCTGTGGTCTCAGAAGCTTTGAGGATAACATATTTGAAGGAATAGAAAAAGTCACCATTTCCTGTCCTACTATTACGGCAAGAGGAAATCATCACAAAGCAGCTATAGTCCAGCGAAACAAATTTTTATGTATTTTGAAAGCGAACTGTAAGAGAATCGAATTGTTATCTTTTTTTTTTTTTTTCAACATTTTTTATTATTATTATTATTTTTTTTATTTTTGGGACAGAGAGAGACAGAGCATGAACGGGGGAGGGGCAGAGAGAGAGGGAGACACAGAATCGGAAACAGGCTCCAGGCTCCGAGCCATCAGCCCAGAGCCTGACGCGGGGCTCGAACTCACAGACCGCGAGATCGTGACCTGGCTGAAGTCGGACGCTTAACCGACTGCGCCACCCAGGCGCCCCTGTTATCTTTTTTTTTTAATGTTTATTTATTTTGAGACAGAGGGAGAGTGCAAGCGGGGGAGGGGCAGAGAGAGAATCCCAAGCAGGCTCCTCGCTATGAAGTGCAGAGTCCAACATGGGGCTTGAACCCACACACTGTGAGATCATGACCTTAGCCGAAATCAAAAGTCAGATGCTTACCCAACTGAGCCACCAGGCGCCCCTGAACTGTTTTCTTCAGTGGGATTCTCTAGTAATTTCAAGTTTCTCAGGAATTTTCTGAATTGTTAAATAACTTGAAGTTATGTCCAGTAGATCTGTGTCCAATGTATGTCCAGTGTTTCTTAGGAAACCTGCCCTTGGTTGTTTGTGTGTGTGTGTGTGTGGTGATTGGTTAGCTGCAAATTTGACATGTAACAGAATATATCTTTTTCTGATCTCCTACCTAAAAACCAGGGACATAATTATCCTGCTTTAGTCACATAAATAGGAAACTAAATAAATGTGTGGGCCTTCAACCTTATCACCGTGAAAACAGATTCTCTAAACTATATCTTCCCTTTGCAGATATGTGTGAATCTGGATCCATCCCTCCCGACGTAGAGAAGAGATTACAGTTGGAATGGCCCTTCCAGGAGCAATTGCTTCTCAGAGAACAGTATCAGAAAAAGTTCAACAATAGCACTTACTCAAGTAAGAGATGAAAGGCACCTGCAGGTGTCCCAGCCCCCAGAATACATGGATAGTTTGAACTTGGGCTTGAATCACATAAGCCCTACCGCAGTTGTATAAAGCTGCATAATACTCAAATGTTATCAGTAGTTAATTGAATTAACTTGAATTTCTGTTTTGTTTTGTTTTGTTTTGTTTTTCTTTTCTTCACCTGACTTTGCCTATTAGCCATGAAGTGAAAAATCATTCATTCACGAACTAGTAGTGACCTTTCCTGCTCTGAAGAACTAGGAAGTCAAGGAAGACATGGATAGATTCCTCATGGAACAGTAAAATACAAAAGTATGAAGAATAAATAGTGGAGGTGCCTGGCTAGCTCAATCTGTAGAGCATGCAACTTTTTTTTTTTTTTTAATTTTTTTAATGTTTATTTATTTGAGAGAGAGACAGAGACAGAGAGACAGGCAGAGCATGAGCAGGGGAGGGGCAGAGAGAGAGACACACACACAGAATCTGAAGCAGGCTCCAGGCTCCGAGCTGTCAGCACAGAGCCCAACGTGGGGCTTGAACCCACAAGCCGTGAGATCATGACCTGAGCTGAAGTCGGACACTTAACCGACCAAGCCACCCAGGCACCCCTGTAGAGCACACAACTCTTAATCTTGGAGTTGTGAGTTCGAGCCCCACGTTGGGTGGACAGGTTACTTAAAAATAAAATCTTTTCTTTTTTTTTAAAGAGTAAATTGTGAAAACCATTCACACCTCGTCATCCATTCTCTCTCTCTCCTCCCAGAAGCAACCCCTATCATGAGTAGGTGTACCATTAGGTAGTGGAAGACTGAGTCATATCAGACAGTCTTGGCCATCAAGAAGCGCTCTCTTTTTTTATTTCCTCTGTGGCTTTGTGTAGAACTAGCTCGACTAACCAGGAATTTCTTTCCATTCACTGAAACAGTTATCCAGTCTTCAAAATGGGATGATGTTGGCATGCAGAGCTTCAAAACAACTGGAACCAAGCAATCCTTACTTAACTATGAGAACTATTTTTATCTGAAAGTTGATGTTTTATACCCAACTAAGGGATGATATTGCCCCAGATCTCAGTTAAGGAAATAATCTGCTCAGATACAACTGTCTTCTTTTGATTTTTGAACAATAAATTATCTTGAAGTTAATTTGGGTCCCTCGGCATTTCTAAGAGTACATTACTGAAAGTAGATTATTTATCTTTGTAGGATTTTACTGTATACTGTCTGGATTTCAATGTATCCAGTGGATTTTAATTTTTGTATTTTTTATTTATAAGGTACAGAAAGAAATGTGACACATAAGAAATCAGAAAATAGTTTACATGTTAATAGAGTCCTCTAAATTGTTTATTACATTTTAAAGGAGGGGGACTACTCTGACATTTTAATTCAATGACCTGTGGTTGAATGGAATTTGGCATAAGGCAGGCCTGTTTCAGATCCCAAGAAAGGAGTGACAGGAGACCCGTATCAGTAAGGTCTCACCTGTAATAAATCATGATACAGGTCTGCTAAGAGAAGATTCCATGGTATTAGATAATCTATTGATTTCTACTTTATTTTGTATCATGTTAAACTTTATACTAGTTTATCTTCAATTTTTCTAAAAAAAAAAAAAAAAAGATTTCCTAGCTCACATGATCTTTCTGGAATCAAGATAGTACGTTTCTACCATCTTTCCCTGCCTCTGGGACTAGGACCTTCATAGTTCCTGTCCCAGAAGTTCCTTCACTAACTATGTAACTGGGTCATTATAATTGCAGCTACCCTGTCGGCAATGCTCAAATATTTAACAAATACAGATTGTTGATTTGTATTTGGAAACATTTGACTCCTGGTTTGAATTTTTTTATTTTAATATACGTGTCTTAGAAACATATAGATGGGAATCTATTGTGTTCATCTGGGCACCAACTCCATATAGTGATAAGTATCTCAGAAGCTAATAGATGTTTTCACACATCGTTCCACACTGATGACTGAGGTTGGTAATGTGTGAGTACCTTGGGCTGGCATTGTCCAATGGAGGAAATAGCAAAAGTCCACTGTGGCAAGGAGAGGTTAATTGCTTAGTCGGTGGCCTGCACCCTTAAAACAGGTGTCTTAGAAGATACAGGTAAGTTTTCTAATTACAGGACCCATTAGGTGGTGGGTTTCACTTAAGTAGAAGATGACAGAAACATTTGTCACAAGACTACAAACTTTGTAAACCTGTTTAGGCAGGAAAAGGAAGCAATGTTATAGATGTAATTCTGGGGGTGGCTGACTGCATAATGAACTTCCTTATTACAATAATCATATTTAATGAGCTAATTCTTTGTTCTCCTTCTCTACCTCTCTTCCTCATCGCCTGACTCCTCCACCTCTGTCACTCACTAGAACTGGACACATTTATATAAACGGACAAGGCATAATGCCAGGGAAAGAATCAGTGCTAGTTTTTTTGTTTTGTTTCTTCTTGTTTGTTTTTTTTCAATGCCAGCTTTTAATGTGCCATTTGGATTATTTTTGTCCCAGGGGTCTTTCTACACTCTCATAAAGTAAGAGACAAGAGACTGGGTAACGATTGGGAATTAGAAAATTAGCTGTGAGTTTTCTTATTCTTATTTTGAGGAGGGAGTAGGCTGGATGGTGTTTTGGTTGGTTTTATTTTTAAGAGTAGAGTCTAACTGAGTAGTATACAGCCCATATTCTAGGAGATGTTACTATTCTGTTGTAGGAGGTGTACAATAGAATTTTAAGCTATGTAAATTCCAATTGCATTTGGAAAAAGGAAATAGAAAAAGAGTAAAGTATAAGTTGAATAAATACTCCAAAATGCAAACATTCCAGGCTTTGTGAAAATGCCGTAGAGGGAGTATGTGATAACAGTGCCTAATATGTATAAGGGCTTTTTATGATTTACAAAGAGTTTTCACATATGTTGTCTCAACCTCAATTTTGTGAGTAGGCACACGATGGTGCTAGTTCCAGGATCGTGGATGCATAGCTGAGGCTCATGCAGGGCAAAGGGGTCACCTCATTGTACAATCTGTAAGTGGGAGAGCAGGGCTGGAACTCAAGTGTTAGGATTCCTGATCCAGGAAACTTTCTGCAGCATGATTTTGCAATACACAAGTCTAACATGGAGCTGTGACTAAGACAGTCCAGTCACCCCTTGACAACAGGCTCTCGTAATGGCACTGCCACCAAATAGCCATGTGTATTGGGCAAAGCACTTCATTTCTTTGGTGCCAGTTTCCTCAGAGAAAAATGGGGATGGAGGTTTGGAGAGAAGTCAATAACCCTGGAGGCTCTGTGTTGGCCCAAAGTGTGGCTCAAGATCCAGTGGAATGCTGAGCCACAGGACTGGAGAGCTTTTCAGCTCCTGTTGTCTGTAACTCCTTGATGATAGGCAGCAGTCCTGTGGAAGTGGGTGACACAGCAAACACCCTAAATAACTCAAACAACTTGCTAGAGCCGTTCTGCCCCCAGCCTTTATCGGCAGTATTTCAACGTTTTTTTTTTTTGTTTGTTTGTTTGTTTTTATTTTTGGGACAGAGAGAGACAGAGCATGAACGGGGGAGGGGCAGAGAGAGAGGGAGACACAGAATCGGAAGCAGGCTCCAGGCTCCGAGCCGTCAGCCCAGAGCCTGACGCGGGGCTCGAACTCATGGACCACGAGATCGTGACCTGGCTGAAGTCGGACGCCTAACTGACTGCGCCACCCAGGCGCCCCGCGGCAGTATTAAATTTAGGTTTTGTTGTTATGCTGATCCAAGGAATTCACTTAGATTTTTTTTTTAAGTTTATTTATTAGAGAGAGAGGGAGAGAGAGAGAGACAAGGCATGAGTGGGGAGGGGCAGAGAGAGAGGGAGAAAGAGAGAATCCCAAGCAGGCTCCTCACTGTCAGCACAGAGCCCGATTTGTGGCTTGAACTCACAAACTGAGAGATCATGACCTGAGCTGAAACCAAGACCAAGAGTCAGTCGCTTAACCAACTGAGCTACCCACGTGCCCCTCACTTAGATGTTTTTAAATTAGGAGAGTTCGAGAGTGAATTTCTATTCAGCAGATGACTCTAACTATACCTGAAAATTACAGACTTCTGCATATGATACCTGACTTAAAGATGATATTCAGACCGACATTGTTGCCACTCTGAAGAAGTGATTTTAGACAAGCTAATGGTTAGAAAAGCAGAGTTCAAAAGTTCCCAAAAGTTTATGGCACTGTAGTGACTCAGTAAGTTTTTTTCACATCTTACTTAGCCCCAAGGAAATACCTGAGTGTTTCAATTACTAAGTTGTTAGGTCCAAACAACCTAATAGTAATAGTTCTCATCATGTCCAACATGGTTGATATTTCCCTTGTGAATTGTTTATTTATTTTTATTAAACAATTTTTTTTAATGTTTACTTTTGAGAGAGAGAGAGAGGGAGAGGGAGAGAGAGAGAGAGAGACAGAACGTGAGCAGGGGAGGGACAAAGAGAGACAGAGAAACAGAATCCGAATCGGGCTCCAGGCTCTGAGCTGTCAGCACAGAGCCTGAAGCGGGGCTCGAATCCATGAACCGTGAGATCATGACCTGAGCAGGAGTCGGAGGCTTAACTGACTGAGCCACATAGGTGTCCCTCTTTATTTATTTTTAAAGTTTATGTATTTATTTTGAGAGAGAGAGTGAGTGGGGGAGGGGCAGAGAGAAGGAGAGAAGGAATCCCAAGCAGCCTTTGAACTCAGTGCAAAGCTCCTACACAGGGCTTGAACTCACAAACTGTGAGATCATGACCTGAGCTAAAATCAAGAGTCAGACACTTAACCAACTGAGCCACCCAGGAACCCTGTTTCCCTCATATGTTTAAAGGCTCCTGTAGTACCCCTGTGAGTAGGGTTCCTGGTTAACTTTGAATTTCAGATAAGTGAATTTTTTAATTTTATTTCTCAAATATTGCATAGACCTGCATTAAAAATTATTCATTATTTGTCTGAAGTTCAAATTTAACCAGATGCCTGTATCTTCATTTGCTAAATCTGACAACCATGTAGTGAATGTATTGAGGTTTGCCAGGATCCCTTGGCACATAGTTTGGAAACCACAGATCTATAGCCCTAGGCCAATTTTTAAAGTCTAATTTTAATTATTTAAAATTAATAAATCATATACATGAATTTTCCAAAAAATAATTTTAAATATAGCTAAATTTACCAAAATATTTTGTGACTGAGTTTGTGAGTAGACATGTTTAAATTATGAGGAGTGGGGCTTATGTTGACTAATGACAGTCTGGCCTGTCCATGAAGTCACCTGAGGTCATTTGAATCAACAAAACCTGAGTACCAGACCAAAGCTTCTGGTACTTTACATGGTTCAGCATGGAAAGTTGATTCAAAAGCTAAAGTAATTAAGTCATATTAATTTTTAATCTTTTAATTTGCATGTGCATTTTTTGTCTCTCACTTATAACTCAGGATTGTAATTCCCTCAATTTTACAACCAAAATGGTAATTCACTGGAGAACAAATCTGGAGGCCTTCATTATTGTGGTGCTGACCTAACCATTAAATCGCCACTATTTTTTTTTTTTTTAGGGAGCTCTGTGGATATGCTGTATACTTTTGCAAATTGCTCAGGACTGGACTTGATCTTTGGTCTAAATGCCTTACTACGAACAGCAGATTTGCAGTGGAACAGTTCTAATGCTCAGTTGCTCCTGGATTATTGCTCTTCCAAGAATTATAACATTTCTTGGGAACTAGGCAATGGTAAGTGCCCCCAGGGACATTTCACTAATAAGGAGATTACCCTTTGGCATTAGTTGTTCCTGTTTATGACATTCTTTTTAATATTAGCAAATATTCTTCTGGCTTGGCACACTTGTACCCGTGCTCAACAGTGCAACTTTTCTGCTTATGGCAGAAAACTCCTTTATATATCCCAGAACCTATTGTTAATCCCAGTTTTGTTTTACTTGAGCTGAAGACAACTAGTTGGACCCAGAAACTTCCATAGCTCCCAGGTTCACTTGACATTTTTAGGGTCACTTAATCCTATTATGGATGGCAGGCTGGACTCAGCAAAACTGTAAAGCAGGCACTTTGCTTTTACCCCCTTCCATTTCTTTCTCTGTTTCTCCACTTGTCAGTTTATCTTAGCAACTCCATCCCAACCGTCATGATATGCTTAAGCTAGAAATTCCTAGTATAGAATCCTACCCAGGTCAAGCTCCTGATTGTTTCCTTCCTTCTTCACTTTTTGCAAGGAACTTGTAAATTCTAACTAAAGTACTAATGATCAGCCACATTCATTTAAACATATTTATGGTGCTTTTTCCACACATGAGCCAATGGAACTGAAAAAACATGGGAAATGAGATGTAGTGATATCATGGACACATACTCCATTCCCAGAACAGCTCTGAGCATTTAATAAGTATTATTTTATCTTTATAACCACCCTGCAGTGGATACAGTTATGACTTTCATTTTACACATGACCAAAGCAGGCACAAAAATTTAGATAAATAACTGTGTGATGCTGGGCTACCAAGTGGAGGACTTGGGATTTGAACCCAGGTAGTCTGGCTCCTGAGCAACGTCCCTGCTTTCCTGGGAGATCCATTCTAGAGGAAGGGAAGCAGATCAACAAGAAGGCAAGCAAAGAAATAAGATATATGTCTATAGTGGTATGTATTATAGTAATGTCTAGAGGCAGATTTAGAGATCATGTTGCTGAGAGTTACTGGCAAATTAAAGCACAAAACATAGAATATAGGGGTAGAGGTAACCGTAACCATATCTTAGCTAGATGCTGAACAACTTTGAATAATGGCAGCCACGTGGACAATGGGTCATCTGAACCCATCCTTACGCATCTCTATATATCTATCCCTCCCTCCCTACTTTTCTACTGTACCCATTCCCCACCCGTGCTCTTCAGAGTAAGATAAAAGAGCTATGCCATCATGCTTTCCTCTTCCTTGGGCTCCATTTTGCAAGGAAGAGGTCTGTTTTCCAGAGACAAGGAGAAGGGAGAGCCTGGGCAAGGTGTTTTGGGGAAGTAGATTGAACACTTCTGTGTCCCCCTCCCTTGTGTTCAGCATGGCCATTTCTAAGCTCACCTGTACATCTGATTTGTGAATGAACAGTCTTTTTTTTTTCAATTTTTTAAAATGTTGATTTATTTTTGAGAGAGAGACAGAGACAGAGAGCAGGGGAAGGGCAGAGAGAGGGAGACACAGAATCTGAAGCAGGCTCCAGGCTCTGAGCTGTCAGCACAGAGCCTGACGTGAGGCTGGAACTCACAGACCTCGAGATCATGACCTGAGCTGGAGTCGGAGGCTTAAGCAACTGAGCCACCCAGGTGGCTGTGAATGAACAGTCTTTAAAAAATTTTTTTTTCAACGTTTTTTATTTATTTTTGGGACAGAGAGAGACAGAGCATGAACGGGGGAGGGGCAGAGAGAGAGGGAGACACAGAATCGGAAACAGGCTCCAGGCTCCGAGCCATCAGCCCAGAGCCTGACGCGGGGCTCGAACTCATGGACCACGAGATCGTGACCTGGCTGAAGTCGGACGCCTAACCGACTGCGCCACCCAGGCGCCCCTGAACAGTCTTAATAAGGCCTTTAATGGCATTGAGAAATCAATTTTTAAATGTCTTCCCCTCCTACCCAAACTTTTTGTCTTTTTAAAGTAAATTAGTTTATTAAATACTGGATGTAGAATATTTCCACAATACCCATTAGTTTAATATCCCCATTAATTAACTTCAAATTGTTTTAATGCTCTCTCACACTTCAGTTTTGTCATTTAAACTTTTGTTTTACTGGGGCGCCTGGGTGGCTCAGTCGGTTAAGCGTCCGACTTCGGCTCAGGTCACGATCTCGCGGTCCGTGAGTTCGAGCCCTGCGTTGGGCTCTGTGCTGACTGCTCAGAGCCTGGAGCCCGTTTCAGATTCTGTGTCTCCCTTTCTCTCTGACCCTTCCCCGTTCATGCTCTGTCTCTCTCTGTCTCAAAAATAAATAAATGTTAAAAAAAAAAAATTTTAAACTTTTGTTTTACTGAAGTATCTTCTTTATAAAAAGGGAGGTTTTACTATTCTTGCCTTTGGACTCTAAATTTTTGTAATTGGGAAATGTTTTCCTGCTTTTATATGCTGCCATTTTGTTTGCTTTTAAATGCAAAATTTCTAGATACGTGATTATTTTGAGAATTGCTGTCTTTCAGAACCTAACAGTTTCCGGAAGAAGGCTGGTATTTTCATCGATGGATTGCAGTTAGGAGAAGATTTTGTCAAGTTGCATAAACTTCTAGCAAAATCCACTTTCAAAACTGTGAATCTCTATGGTCCTGATATTGGCCAGCCTCGAGGAAAGACTGTCAAGATGCTAACGAGGTAGGAACTAGAGGAAGCAGAACCCCTTTTCTTAAAAATAATATTGCTCTCTGGTGGAGAATCCTCATGTTATTAAACCATTTGCTACCTAAGCAAATGTTTTACCAAAAGAGGAAAAGATTGACTGGCTCAGAATACCAAGAATCTGGGGGCAAATGGAACCTACAATATAATTTGTATAAGAATTAGGAAGTTTGTACTTGGCCTGATGCTAAAGCAGTAACCAGCCCATTTCTAAGAAATGAAACTCCTGTGCATATATTGTGTACATATATATATTGTGCATATGAGGATTAAGTGAAGATCATAATAGATTTCTTTTTCTAGTTTCCTGAAGGCTGGGGGAGAAGTGATTGATTCAGTTACGTGGCACCAGTAAGTATGTCTCCTGCTCTTAGTACTAAGAAACTAATGCTAGTTTTACTTATTATACTTAGTTTTCAAAACTGTGTTTTCATTTAACTGCTAATGCATAGTTCCAATAAGAAACAAATAATACCTCAAGCAGCACTGTACTACACACTTAATATTAACAAAACAAAAGTTTTAACTTTATTTTAAATAATGTGGTAGGTTCTATAAGATCAAGGCATACTATCATTTAAATCATGGAGCAGATAAGTAGCTAAGATCAATATGCTTGCCAAAGAACGGGTAACCCGTAAGTACCTGCACTGTGACTATGTCTTTTCAAAACAGAGTAACTGATTCCCTTCCATCTTGGTCTCTTCTTACTAGAACAACTCCTCCTCCTCCTCCTCCTCCTCCTCCTCCTCCTCCTCCTCCTCCTTTCTCCTCTTCCTCTTCCTCTTCTTCTCCTTCTTCTTCTTCTTCTTCTTCTTCTTCTTCTTCTTCTTCTTCTTCTTCTTAATAACAGAGGGGTGGGAAGAGGTAGGAAGGAGAGCCAGGGAGCCAACTAACTTAAAAGCAGAAAGTAAAGTTTGTTTGTTTGTTTGTTTCTGAATATTTTCTGAATAATTTAGCTACTACTTGAATGGACGAATTGCTACCAAAGAGGATTTTCTAAACCCTGATGTGTTAGACACTTTTGCTTCATCTGTGCAAAAAATTTTCCAGGTAATAGTCTTTTTTTTTTTTAATGTAGAGTGGTCCCCTTTATCTATAGGGTATATGGTCCCAGACCCTCAGTAGATGCCTGGAACCACAAGTAATATCAAAACCTAAATATACTTTTTCCTATACATACATTCCTATGATAAAGTTTAATTTATAAGTTAGGCACAGTAAGAGATTAACAACAACTAATAATAAAATAGGACAATTATAATATACTGTAATAAAAGTTATATGAATGTGTTCTCTCAAAATATCTTCTCATGCTGCACTCACTCTTCTTGTGGTGATGTGAGATGATAAAATGCCTACGTGATGAGAGGAAGTGAGGCAAATGACATTTGTATTGTGACATAGCATTAGGCTACTATTGACCTTCTGATGATAGGTCAGAAGGAGGATCATCTGCTTCCAGACCACGGTTGACTATGGGTAACCGAAACTGCAAAATCGCAGATAAGGAGGCTGTAAAACCAGTCCTTATTGTGTAGTCTAGCTAATTCTAAATTCTATAAGTGTATAAATTTACATGTTTTTCCAATTTTAGATAACAGGTACTTATTCACCATCAGTCCCCCTTACCATCAGATCTTATCCATGCATATCGATTAAAAATTAAAAATACCTCCTTATGGAATAGCCTCACAGGCCATAGGAATGGGATTATTTAAATTCCTTCCACAATTTAGTATTCCAATAAAAGTAAACTGCCCAAGACCTCAATGACCACGAACATGTTTTGTTGTAACTATATTGGACAAATCAGTCTGGGAACACAAAGTTTTAAACATCACTAATCTTCAACACCGTATTTGGTCAGCTTGTTTGCAAATATAATGGGGACTTTCCTGTTCCACAGGTTGTTGAGGAGACCAGACCCCACAAGAAAGTTTGGTTAGGAGAAACAAGCTCTGCATACGGGGGTGGAGCGCCATTGCTGTCCAACACCTTTGCGGCTGGCTTTATGTGAGTGAAGCAGCACCGCCTCAGGGGCCAGGCTGCAGCATTCTCCTGGCCTTTTATTAAACAGATTCTACTGAGCTGGCTCATCAGCCAAAAAGCTGACCAAAGAAAGTTTCTAGGGCTGAGACCCAAAATTCATGCCGCATTTTGTAAGAAATCATTTTATTCAAGTTTGTTGGGCATCTTTAGTGGGTGGCCCTAATTAATCATCGTATGAATGAATTGCTTTAGAAGTGTTGTTCCTTAATTATGGCCCATAAATATGCCAAGGATTCCTTCCTCCATAAGCGAATGTAAAAGAGTGCCTCTAGAGGTCTGAGTCTGAGAAGGATTCTTAGTGTACTTTTATAGTAGCTTTATTCATAGATTCCTAAGGAGTTTAGAGTCGGAAGTGTGAGGTCACACCAGAGGAACTACTAATGAGTTTAAAGACTTACTAAATCACCTCTTTATCCAACCACCAGAAACTTGATTGCTTTTTTTTTTTTTTAATTTAAATTTAAGTTAGTTAACATACAGTGTAGTATTGGTTTCAGGAGTAAAACCCAGTGATTCATCACTTACATGCAACACCCAGTGCTCATCCCAACAGGTGCCCTCCTTAATACCCATCACCCTTCAGCCCATTTCCCTACCCACCTCCCCTCCAGCAACCCTCAGTTTGTTCTACAGAGAACAACTCTCTGTTTTTATCTTATTTCATTTTTCCTTCCCTTCCCCATGTCCTTCTGTTTTGTTTCTTAAATTCCACGTATGAGTGAAGTCATATGATATTTACCTTTCTCTGACTTATTTCACTTAGCATAATACCCTCTAGTTACATCCACGTTGTTGCAAATGGCAAGATTTCATTCTTTTTGATCACTGAGTAATATTCCATTGTATGTATCTACCACATTTTCTTTATCCATTCATCATCAGTCGATGGACATTTGGGCTCTTTCCATACTTTGGCTATTATTGATAGTGCTGCTATAAACATTGGGGTTCATATGTCCTTTTGAATCAGCATTTTTGTATCCTTTGGACAAGTATCTATTACAAATCTGATTGCTTTAAACAACTGGTTTACTTATATTCCATAACTCCATTAACACTCTTAATCTATAGTTCTATATCCTCACACTGAGACTTATTCTGTTTCCTCTCCTATCCTCATTCTTATAAATCCATAATAAAAAAAATCATTTTTGCTCATGAGGGGCATGAGGAGGAGACTGAAGGATAAAGGTGTTTGTTTTGCCATCCACCAAAGATGGAGGGAGTGGAGGGGGACAGCCATAAAAGTCTAGGTGTGATTTTACTTATTTCACATTGTACTACTGTTGACTACAAGCAGCCTTTTCTTTAGCCCTTACATGGGTCTGGGAGTGGGGAAATGGGGAGGGTATCCAGCAAGATGGAGAACGATTGCCTGTAGGGTGAGAATTTGTCTACTCTGCTTTGCAGAAGTTTTCTTACCCCGAAAGAAACTCATATGGCATATTAATAGTACTCTAGGATTTATTATCATGCTCAAGTGTGGGAACATGTAAAGGAAAGGATAGTCTCCATTTCATTTGAATAGCTTCTTTGTAATTAATACCACTTTTCTGGTTTCCTGTCAATTCCTCCCACATAGATGAATAAATCAGAATAGTGTGTAATTAGAATTGAGTTTTTTTGTTTTCCAAACCTGAAGAAAGCTGGGCCTCCCTCCCTTTCAGGTGGCTGGATAAATTGGGCCTGTCGGCTAGAATGGGCATAGAAGTGGTGATGAGGCAAGTGCTCTTTGGAGCCGGAAACTACCACTTAGTGGATCAAAACTTCGAACCTTTACCTGTAAGTGATTGTTATTTTCCTATTGCTATGAGTAGAATAGAGTATATTGAGCACCCCTGTATCAAGCTCCTAATAAAAGTCAATCCTGTCAATAAATTCAGTATTCTTAACAAGTAGACCCTGAAATGATGAATTGGAAGAAACCTTAGAGATCATCCATTCTAATGTGTGCCACCTGGGGTGTGTTATGGGTTTGGTTTTTTTCCTAATGTTTATTTATTTATTTTGAGAGTGAGAGAGTGAGCAAGGGAGGGGCAGAGAGAGAGAGAGAGAGAGAGAGAGAGAGAGAGAATCCCAAGCAGGCTCCATGCTGTCAGCACAGAGCCCAATGTGGGACTCAAACCTGTGAACTGTGTGATCATGACCTGAGCAGAAATCAAAAGTCAGATGCTTAGCCAACTGACCCACCCAGGGACCCCGGGTTTTTTTTTTTAAAGGGACAATTTGAAACTTTGTGACTCCGATTTTACAAGATAACAAACTTGGGTCAAAAACAATGTTTTGCAAATTAAATCAAAGTTAAAATTACCTACAGTATCCAAAGCTTCAGAAGTTTTTTATGCATGAAATTATAATTTATTTAACTTTGAGATAAATCAGTACTATGTATTTGTTCAAAAATCTCACCCTAAGAATTGGCTATCTTGTTAATAATCTTCAAGATATTTATGAATACAGTGTCAGTTTTACCCTACCTCTGACTGCATCTGGTGCTAAATCAGGAGATGTAGACTTTTTATATAAAAAGCTACCTGGAAATATATGTCTAAAACTTGGAATAGTATAGATACAGCCCTGAGAAGTAGGACCTTGATTTTTGTAGTCTAAAGTGGCAGTTGAGGATATGTATTTTCAAAGAATAATTCCTAAGGGAATTATTTGAATACTGTAGGAAAGCTAAGAAAGTTTGGCAGAAAGCACATGCCAAAATATACGCTAGGTTTTTGTGGTTTGTAGATAGATTTCCCAACAAAGTTGCTTTTAATCTATAGTAGTCCAAACTCACAAAGCACCTGGTTCATAACTTTTAAAAAATTTTTACAAAATGACCTTGTAACAAGTGGAATATATCTTGGCCAAGTATATTATAAATCAACTATAGAGTTAAACCAAACATGATAATTTCATTAGACAAATATCCCAAATCTGCTGCTGGCCCTTTCTGAAATGGACCTTGAACAAGGAAGGTACATAAAATTTTTCTACAAAATTTACTTTGCCTAGAAATTAGCCAGCTTATCTTGTCAGTCTTTGTAAATAGTACCACGTTGTCTATATCTTTTCAGTGCCCAAACATAAATCTTTGGCTTAAGATCCTTTGTGTTTTTTTGTTTGCTTGTTTTTTAATTAGTTAATTAATATTTTAGTTTTAGAGAGAGAGCGCAAGCAGGGAAGTGGGGCAGAGAGGGAGAGACAGAATCCCAAGCAGGCTTCATGCTCAGTGCTGAGCCCAAAGAGAGGTTTGATCCCACGACCCTGGGATCGTGACCTGAGCCGAAATCAAGAGTCAACCAACTGAGCCGCCCAGGCACCCCCTTCCTCAAGATTCACAGTCATCTAGAAAAACTTGCAAGAGTAAATGGTACCCTTAACATCTGCAGGGTCCAAGGGAATCAGTCTTAAATCCAACATACATGGCTGTTTTCTTATTTGATTTGTATAACAATCTTGGAAGCTGGCAAAGCAGGTATCTTAGATCAATTGTCCAGATGAGGAAGTTCAAACTGAGACAAGGTTTTGGGATAAGCTGGCTGTCACACAGTTGTCCCATGTTACTCTAGAATTCCATACAAATCCTGGCTCTGAGGCCTGAATGCTTTCTATCCTACCAGTCACCAAACCACGCTGAAGTTATGTCTCCTTTTTAAATGTTTAGTTGATTCTGCTCTTGTCTCCAGTGAAAAATTTGAATGTAAGCAGAGAAACAAAAGCTGTTTGCCCTGTTGAGTCTACATTTCCTCAGCTCAAGAAGGAAGAGTTGGAATATACATTGAGTATATTCTTCAAAAAAATTAACAACTAGGCACCTGAGTGGCTTAGTCAGATAAGCCTTCAACTCTGAATTTCAGCTCAGGTTATGATCTCAAGGTTGTGAGACTGATCCCTGCTCTCTCTGTGCCCCTCCCTTGTGTGCACACTCATGTGTGTGCTCTCTCTCTCTTAAAATAAATAAATAAATAAACCCCAACAAACTTTTTATTACGGAAAATTTCAAGTAGAGAGAAAAGCATTTAATCCTCAATTTTGTTTAATCCATAATCCTACCCACTCCTCACCTCCGACCTACTGGATTAGTTTGAAGCAAATCTCAGATGTATCACTATCCATCAGTAGGTCAGTATGTATCTCCCTTAGACAAACATAAAATATTATCACACTTTAAAATATTAACAATAATTCCTCAATATCATCAAATGTTTAGTCGGTGGGTGTTTCACATTTTCCTTACTGTCACAAATGTTTTTATTTATTTATTTTTCAAATGTATTTAAATTTTTTTTTCCAACGTTTTTTATTTATTTTTGGGACAGAGAGAGACAGAGCATGAACGGGGGAGGTGCAGAGAGAGGGAGACACAGAATCGGAAACAGGCTCCAGGCTCCGAGCCATTAGCCCAGAGCCTGACGCGGGGCTCGAACTCACAGACCGCGAGATCGTGACCCGGCTGAAGTCGGACGCTTAACCGACTGCGCCACCCAGGCGCCCCGTTTTTTTTTTTTTAATTTTTTTTTCAACGTTTTTTATTTATTTTTGGGACAGAGAGAGACAGAGCATGAACGGGGGAGGTGCAGAGAGAGGGAGACACAGAATCGGAAACATATTTTTCAAATGTATTTAATAGTTGGCCTAGTCACTTCAGGATGTAAACAACATCTATATATTGCATTTGGTTGAAATATCTCTTAAGTCTGCTAATCTTGAAGTTTCCCTTCCCACTCCTTTTTTGTGTTATGGAATTAATTATTGAAAGAGAGCAGGCAATTTGTTCTGTGGTGTTTCCCACATTCTGAATTTTGCTACATTTCTTCCTGCACTGTCCTTTAGTATGTTCCTCTGTTTCTTGTAAACTGGCAGTTAGATCTAGAGGCTTGAGCTTATTCAGATTTTTGGTTTTTGTTTTGTTTTGCAATACAAAACTTTTTTTTAAAAGAATTTTTAAAATGTGTTTTATTTATTTATTTATTTATTTTGAGAGAGAGCAGGAGAGGTGCACAGAGAGAGGGAGAGAGAGGATCCCAAGCAGGTTCCATGATGTCAGCTCAGAGCCCAACACGAGGCTCGAACTCAATGAACCGTGAGATCATGACCTGAGCTGAGATCAAGAGTCAGCCGCTTAACTGACTGAGCCACCCAGGCGCCCCTGCAATAATTCTTCAAAGGAGATGTGGCATGCTTCCATCAACAGGCACATGATCTCTGGTTGTCTCTCTCTCTCCTGTTTTTTTTTTTTTTTTTTTTTTTTTTAGAACCTTGATAGCTAGTGATGATTGTTGCCTAACCCATTCAGGAATGGGGATTATAAGGTTCTAAAAGAAATTATTTTACGGGCACCTGGCTGACTCAGTCTGTGGAGTGTGTGACTCTCAATCTCCGGGTTGTGGGTTTGAGCCCCACATTGGGTGTAGAGATTGCTTAAAAACTAAAAAAAAAAAAAGTAAAGAAATAAAGTATTTTAATCTCTTAAGCAGATAGAAGTTTTATTGTAAAAACCTGCCTTTGTGTGTAGATGAGTGTGTTTACATGTGCATACCTAAAAGTTCTGCTTTGAGCTTTGCTTTGAATTCTTGGTGATAGATAATAAAGAACATTTAAACTCTCTCAGCAATGAATTGCATTCTTGAAGATATAACTCCCTAGTGGTCATGGCTTTCAGAATTGTGGGAATACAGTCCTCCCGTGATAAAAATCAGCGAACAAGAAATTGCCCTCAGATTCATGGTGGGAACATGGATCAAAAGATGTATTCCATTTAAATACCTCTAGGATAACAGTCACAGTCTTTGTAAGGTTAACTATTTGCTCACACTGTTTTTGATAAATAAAGAAATAAGTAAAGATCTACTTTTGTCCCTCCTCTCCCCAACCACCCAACTAGGATTATTGGCTATCTCTTCTGTTCAAGAAATTGGTGGGCACCAAGGTATTAAGGGCAAGCGTGAAAGGTCCAGACAGCAGGAAACTTCGAGTATACCTTCACTGTACCAACATCAACCAGTAAGTATGTAACACACCCTTTTCCAGTCAAGTTTTAATCAGTAATATGTCCTTCCTGATATGATGATAATAAAATAATAACTATAGCTACAAAAAAAAAAAGCCATCTGTCATTTCTGGTGAATGAGAAAATGAGAACTCTTTAAATAGTGAGGACCCACTAGGAAGTAGGGGAAGGGTCTGGATGGAAATTCTGAAAAGTGTCAATAGATTTAATTTTATTGTTTGTTTTAGTTTTTTTTTAAATAATGATAGAAAAAGCTGCTGTTTGTATGGTTTATAATTTGAATTCATAGGAACCCACAAAATTCACTTTATTATTTAACCTTTCTGTGTCTGAGCATGGGTGGGCTGACCAGCTTCCTGGCAACTCAGTCTGGCTAAGCAGCAAAGATCTCAGAATGCTGTCACCCAGAAAATGGTAGTGTGAAGAAAAATATTGTTTAAATTATCTTTTCAGGGGCGCCTGGGTGGCTCAGTCGGTTGAGAGTCCGACTTCAGCTCAGGTCATGATCTCACAGTCTGTGAGTTCGAGCCCCGCATCGGGCTCTGTGCTGATGGCTAAGAGCCTGGAGCCTGCCTCGGATTCTGTGTCTCCCTCTCTCTCTGCCCCTCCCCTGCTCATGCTCTGTCTCTCTCTGTCTCAAAAATAAATAAAAACATTAAGAAAAAATTTTTTTAAAAATTAAATTATCTTTTCAAATAGGACCACATGAGTTGTCCAATGTAATCATGAAAGGAAGGATAAAAAGAGGGCCCATCATCATTATAGATACTAATACTTAGTCTCCATGATTATGTTTGTAATTGAGTTTTTAATTGCTTAAGTTAGATAACTATTTTTATTGAGTTAATCTATTTGCTTTTAGCCCAAGGTATAAAGAAGGAGATTTAACCCTGTATGCCTTAAACCTCCATAATGTCACCAAACGCTTGCAGTTGCCGTATCATTTATTTGACAAACAAGTGGACAAATACCTCGTAAAACCTTTAGGGCCTGATGGATTACTTTCTAAGTGAGTAATTTTCCTTTCTTCATTTCGAAGTTTCACAAAATTCATTGGTATTTATCAGAATAGAGAGTGTTGATAGGGAGCAAAAAAAAAAAAATGTCAACGATTTCAAGTTCTAACAATTCTTAATATTCATGAAGTTTATAGATGAATACTTATCCATACAGGTATAACTCACTCAGAGTCCAACGCAGAAGGATATGAAAACATTTAGCAGTTAACTTAGGGAATATTTTGCATTTCAAAACAACTTGATACTTCAAGATCCCCTCAAGACATTGAGATTATTTGCTCAAAAAAGAGTTGTAATTCTTGATAACAGAGTCAGTAAAGCAAAACATACCTAAGTATGATTGTACTAAGGGCACAATATTACACCATGTAAGCTGAGTGTCACTCTCTTACCGTGTTAAAGTAGTTTTATATTGGCTAGAGTAAGAAAATAAAATGTCCAGAAGTATAGCTTTGAGGTGAATTATTTGAAGTTGGTCATAATCATTATGGTTTTAAAAGCCAGTCATTGGATATGTCTTATAAGAGACCATATTCAACAGAATACCCTAAATAACTATGACCCTTGAAGAGTCAGGCCCAAAACCATTGTAAGATTCTGTCCAATGTGTGTTGGAAGGAGCTCTTTTCATCATGACTCTTCTCACATTGGAGAATAAAAAACTATAAGAGTTTACAACATTCTCATCATCTCCTCCTGTCTTTGCAAATGAGTGATGTTTTCAGTGATAATTAGCATCAGAACCTGACAAAGGACAGTAAGCATGCTTTCTACAAAGACCTATCTTCCATAGGCAAACATCATTAACATTGGGTACCATTGCTGATTTTTCTCCTATGCTTTATTTTACCACAACTGTAATCACACAATGCCTAATGGGAAAAGAAAAAGGGAGGGCACCCACAAGTTTTCCAAAATGTCTTTCCATACATAGCCTTTGTAGACATTTTTAATGGGCTACATGTTTTATGAAATATCATGGTTTACTTACCCATTTTCTTGCTGTTTAAACCTTTTCTTTTTTGTAAAGTAAATAATACATATTTGGGTAACCCATACTTTTTTTTTTTTATTTGGGTTCTAAGTTTTGGAAATGGGTATTTTTAGCATATTTGTGTCTGATGCTGACAAGGGAAAACCTTTTCTGAAGTAACTGAATAATAGTTGTAGAGTTGGAAGTGTGTTAAGAGATATTTTAGTCCAACCTTAGATGGGTAGTTTAAGCCATTCAGCTGTTTGATGGCTCATCTGTTGGATCTCGAAGCCTCTCCAGGCAGCTGTCCTCTCAAGGGTAATGTGAGCCTCTCTCTGCTTTTCATCTCCTGTTTTGAGTTCTGTCCTGGAGAGCAGAGGTTGGAAACTGCACCTCATGCCTATGGACAAGTGGGTTTAGAGAGCTTTTTTTCCCTCTTTTTCTCGTGGTAGGGGAGGTTGGCATGTGCTCCGTATTCTTATTTTTACTAAATTATGAACATTTTAAAATTGACAACTATGAAAATATCTGGATTTCTATCTTTTCTTTAAAAGATAGATACTCTAGGGGCGCCTGGGTGGCTCAGTTGGTTGGACGTCCGACTTCGGCTCAGGTCATGATCTCACGGTCCATGAGTTCGAGCCCCGCATCGGGCTCTGTGATGACAGCTCAGAGCCTGAAGCCTGTTTCGGATTCTGTGTCTCCCTCTCTCTGACCCTGCCCCGTTCATGCTCTGTCTCTCTCTGTCTCAAAAATAAATAAACGTGAAAAAAAAAATTAAAAAAAAATAAAAAATAAAAAATAAAAGATAGATACTCTAGCAACTCTGGGCTTATTTCCCCAAGTTGATGGAGTTGAATTGGGGTTGTTTACTTGAGACAGGTTCTTCACAGTCCCTCCATGATCCTGTTACCTCTATGACCCTGTCCTACTGCACTTGCACATATAAATTCCTTGGCTCTTGTGGGCCCTTGAGTTTGCTACCCTTAATCTGGAACAATACCAAATACCTCATTTCCTCCAGAATAACTCCAATATCTGAAGGACAATTGGATTGTCGTCTCTCCAGGCTAAATATGCCATTTCTTCAATGATTCTTCTCTTTGTTTATCAGACCCTGTTGCATTCTGATCACACATTTCATGCTTATCAATTATTAATGGAAAATTCGTGAAATTATGGATTATGTTTTTTTACCCTAAATTCTCTGTGATGAGTGTATATTACTTATACTTTTATCTCTTTAAAATGTTGCAAAAAATAAAATAAAATGTTGCGAAAGTACCCCAGATAAGTTTGATGAGTGTACAGTCTGGACACTTGTGCATTCTAATGACCTCAGAGGGTTAAACGATGATCATCTTTAACGTTTATTTATTTTTGGGACAGAGAGAGACAGAGCATGAACGGGGGAGGGGCAGAGAGAGAGGGAGACACAGAATCGGAAGCAGGCTCCAGGCTCTGAGCCATCAGCCCAGAGCCCGATGCGGGGCTCGAACTCACGGACCGCGAGATCGTGACCTGAGCTGAAAGTCAGACGCTTAACCGACTGAGCCACCCAGGCGCCCCCGATGATCATCTTTAAAAAAAAAAATCATTTTTTAATGTTTATTTATTTTTGAGAGAAAGAGAGAGAGAGGCAGAGTGTGAGCAGGGTGGGGCTGAGAGAGAGGGAGACACAGAATCCAAAGCAGGCTCCAGGCTCTGAGCTGTCAGCAGAGGGCCTGATGCGGGGCTTGAACTCACCAACCGTGAGATCATGACCTGAGCTGAAGTCGGACACTTAATCAACTGAGCCACCCAGGCGCCCCCCAAAAAATCATTTTTTAGTTGAACAACTTGTATAATACCGACAGAAGGTCCTCCATAGTAAGCGTTGAGTGAATATATTTTTAATATAAAAGCAGTATCCTATATTTATCTCAGATCAATTTTGTTCAGAATCCCTAATTCAGATTACTTTTGCTTGCTAATTCTGTTCAGCTCTGTTTCATCTGAAACTTGACAAGCATGCCTTCTATTTCTTATCATCATGTTACTGACTTCAAAATATGAAACAAGATACTAATCTTGAATAAAATCCTACCCTGATTTACCCAGCCTGATGCAGAAATAATCAGCATGCTTTAAGCTTATACTCAATATATTGATAGCATACTTTAGTGATTTTTACAGCCGATTAAACAACATAGCCAGATGGTATAGGGTATTATCTTGCCCATGTTTTATCATCTTAACCCACAGCAGTATTAATTTATAATGATGAAGTTTACCTTTAAGCTTGATGGCCTCTCCTAAAGCATTTCTGAAACTTTTTTATGTACCCTTGAAAATGGTTCTCAATTGCGTGCAGAACAGCTCTTACTACTGACATATAGAGATGTTTTCAAGGCCTATTTTTGTTTGTGGTTTTCTGATGATGGTCATGACATTTCCTCCCCAATCTCCTCTAAAAATTGATGTGATATAGGTACTAAAACAAAACTCACGCGCATGTGGACCGAGTGTAAATGCAGTGCAGGCTTGATGGCCTCTAGCACAATCATGGTTATCTTTTATTTAAGACTTTAGGTACAGCCCCCAGAGCGGGGCACCTAACAAAGGTTAAATGGAAACTAATTTTTCTGCTGACTGATACTTAGGATAGAGTTTCAGGGATCTTTGTTTTTTGGTTTTTGGTTTTTGGTGTTTTTTTTTTTTAGTGTTTATTTTGAGAGAGACAGAGACGAGCAGGAGAGGGGCAGAAAGAGAGGGAGACACAGAATCTGAAGAGGCTCTAGGCTCTGAGCTATCAGCACAGAGCCCAACGCAGGGCTGAAACCCACAAACTGTGAGATCACGTCCTAAGCTGAAGTTGGATGCTTAATCGACTGAGCCACCCAGGTGCCCTGAGTTTGAGGGATCTTTGATAATTCTAAATTGTAAACAACCAAACACTAGACAACTAATAAGCTAATATGCTCACACAGTGAAATCCTGTACAGCTGTTAAAATGATGTGGTGGATGAATGTTTAATGGTGTGAGCAAATGTTAAGATGTGCTAAGGGAAAAAGAATCAAGTTTTAAGAGACTGGGGCACCTGGGTGGTTTGGTTGGTCAAGTGTCCCGACTTCGCCCCAGGTCATGATCTCAGGGTTTGTGATTTTGAGTCCCACATCAGGGTCTATGCTGTTAGCACAGAGCCCACTTTGAATCCTCTGTCCTCCTCTCTTTGCCACACCCCCCTCAAAAATAAACATAAAAAAAAAAGAGGGAGAGACTACGTATTATATCTTCATTTTTGTTTAAATGAAAATATGGGTGTACATACATAAAAGAGATGAAGGATATATTAAAAATGATTATGATGAGCGGCACCTGGGTGGCTTAGTCAGTTGAGTGTCCAACTCCTGATTTCAGCCCAAATCATAATGTCGAGATTTGTGGGATTGTGCCTCACATTGGACTCAGTGCTGCAGCATGGTGCCTGCTTTGGATTCTTTCTCTCCCTCTCTCTCTCTCTCTGCTCTTCCCTGCTCTTTCTCTCTCAAAATAAAAACTTAAAAAAAGAAAAAGAAAAAAATGGTTATGATGAATTAACCAGTTACATTTATCAGAATAATGGCGATCATAGATATTTTTGTAGTGCTTACTATATGCAAGGCAATCTTACAAGTGTTCTACATATATTACATGTATTACATATAACTCTGACTTTAACCAATTTTCAACAATAAAATTTGGGCGGGGGGGCACCTGGGTGGCTCAGTCGGCTGAGTGTCTGACTTTGGCTCAGGTCATGATCTCATGGATTGTAAGTTCGAGCCCTGCATCAGGGTCTCTGCTGTCAGTGTAGAGCCCACTTTGGATCCTCTGTCCTCCTCTCTTTCTGCATCTCCCCTGCTTGCTCTCTCTCTCAAAATATTTTAAAAAAGAAAATAATATAAAATAAAAATTATTTTCGTATTGTAAAAACTTCATAGTGTTAAAATCACTTGAGATCAAGATCATAGAAATGTAAGCCATGTTTAGAATTATGGAATTAACTATCAGTGGAACTAAAAGCAGACTGAAGGTTTTCTTTTTAAGTCTCTGTTTATATTGGATCTGTTGCTGTGAGCATGTATTAATTTGATTTAAACAATAGTAAATGTACATAAAAAATAACATTTGTCCTCAAGATATTTTCTACATTTCTTGACTTGGTTTTGAATTTGAATTCCAACAGTGGAATGCAAAGAAAACATCTATTTTTTGGAAGCTTTTGGTTTAGTGAACCCTAAACCTAACCCTAACCTACAAAATAATTTTGTTGCACTCCAGCAATATATATTCTACCAGAATATCTTAACAATATAAGAAATGCAAAATGAATGCATATCGCCTGGCAGAAAGGGAGTGAGAAGGTTTATGGGCACGGTGACAAGTGGGAAATTTTATGTCATTTTGCATGTTAAATTTGTGATATTTACATTCCCTTCTACCTATTTGCTTTATCTAAAAATGTTTTCAATTACTTACCATCAAATAAAATTGCCACAAATCCAGAAGTTATGTCATGTTTATCCTTTTTAGACCACCATAGTGGTGCCTACTGTATAGATTATGTGTGTTCCATTTTCTATAAAGGGCCAGATAGTAAGTATTTCAGGCTTTGCAGGCCATATGGTCTCTGTCAGAATGACTCAGCTCTCCCAGTGTAGCTTAAAGATCATCTGGGTCAAATACCCAATATAGAATTGAAACAAGTTATATAATACAGGCTGTCACCATTTTTTGGCCTTAAAAAGATGTCACAACTTTTGCAGAGAAGGTGGAGCATATACCACTTGGCTAACCTGGGTTTATCTTTCCCCTTTGCAGATCTGTCCAACTCAATGGTCAAACTCTGAAGATGGTAGATGATCATACCCTCCCGGCTTTGACAGAAAAACCTCTCCGCCCAGGAAGTACACTGGGCTTGCCAGCTTTCTCATATGGATTTTTTGTGATAAGAAATGCCAAAGTTACCGCTTGCCTCTGAAAATGAAAGGCATACACCATCCCTGAGATTGAATTTTTCAAGTGTATTGATAAGAGGAAAGCAAAACCCAAGCTATAGGAAGGCAAGCAGATACATTACAGATCAACTAGGGAAGCTTTAGGGACACCAGGACACTCCCGGTGCTCTATTTAGCACAGTCTTTTGTTCTAAGTAGACCACTGCTAATAATAATACCTGGTGCCAAACACTACGCTCAGTGCTTTGCATGTTCTATTTTTACTTAAAGTTATTAAAAAGGTATATGGATGCTCCCAGTATAGCCAGGAGGCAAGTAAGTGAGGGATACAGCACTATTTTTAAGAAAGTGCTTCGTTGTTTTTATTTTAAAAAACAGTTATTAAAAGACTGCAGGATTCTTTATATGCTGTTTCTATGGGCTCCCGTCAGAAAAAGTTTACTGCCACAATCTTCAAATTGTCTATAAATGAGTGGGTCTCTTTTCACCTTAACAGAGAGCTAGATTTATCTGCTGCTTCTCTTTTCGCTGTTCTTTGTCAACAATACTGCGTGAGAGGACAGATGGTTAGAAGTGATAGTATAAAAAAAAGAATTAACGACAATTCAGAGGGACTGGATATGTAAACTTCAAATGAAATTTTAAAGCGACTGTAATTGAAATTGACCTACTTACCAAGAGGAGAAAATGTAATTCGATACATTATAACTACCTGTTGATGTTTACTTTTTTTTTTTAATTTTTTTTTAACGTTTATTTATTTTTGGGACAGAGAGAGACAGAGCATGAACGGGGGAGGGGCAGAGAGAGAGGGAGACACAGAATCGGAAACAGGCTCCAGGCTCCGAGCCATCAGCCCAGAGCCCAACGCGGGGCTCGAACTCACGGACCGCGAGATCGTGACCTGGCTGAAGTCGGACGCTTAACCGACTGCGCCACCCAGGCGCCCCTAGATGTTTACTTTTAATCCACCTTTAGTTCTTGTTTTAGTTGGGAAACTTTCGGATGCAAGTGGCAGAAAACCCTGATTCAAATGGCTTAGACCATGAGGACATTTATAATCCTACATAACAAGAAGTTGAAGTAGGGCGGGCTCAGGATGTCATCCGGGAATCAGGTCCTTTCTATCTCTGGTCTGTCACCTTTAGTGTTGGCTTCATTCTCCAGCTGGTGACGTGATGGCTGGAGCCATGCCATAGACCCATTCGGACCCAGCAGCAGCCAGAGAAAGAAGATGAGCAACTTTTCTGCATCTCCTTCATAGACTTGCAGAACCCTTTCTCAGAGGTTCTCTCAGCGAACCTCACCTCCTGTCTCCTCATGTCTTATTGGTCAGGAATGGGTCACGTGGCCATTCTCCCCAGTTACTCCAACATCAGTGAGATCCCTGTAATTGTCTCCTAGTGGTCTTTTGGAATGGAGAACGTGTTGGGAAGTCCATGGCACTGACCACTATGTTTCTGTGCTTTTATCAGTGACAGAAGGTATTGTTTTCTCCTATATCTTAATTTCTAGAGATAGAATTCTCTTTATATTTATGTCTGCTATGAATATTGTCTCTATTAAATTTAAGTACATTTATAAAGAGATAAAGACAACCCAGAGTCTGAATGCTTCAATACCCCTAGATTTTATATATAAGTAGTTTTTTATATTTTCACATTTGAAATAAAGTAATTTTTATAACCTCAATATTGCATGATTATTCTTTTAATAAAACTTAAGCCTGGAAAAAAAAAAGCCTGCAGATCCCTCCATTTGCAAGCCTTATTTTCGTTCAGCACTTTGTTTATACCTCCTACTTTTCTGTCCCTTCAGCTTCCCCCACATCAGAAGAGCTGACCTTGAAGAAAAGAGCTCATCAGGCACAAACACCATTTCCTCCCTGATCATGTCAACTCAATCATGAACAAAGTCATGTCCAGTTTTTCTTTTTGCTGTCCCCTCTGCCACTTAATAAATTTAAAGCCTAATCTCTCACTTGTATTATTTTTTTGGTAACATTTATTTATTTTTAAGAGACAGAGACAGAGCAGGAGCAGGGGTGGGGCAGAAGGAGAGGGAGACACAGAATCTGAAACAGGCTCCAGGCTCTGAGCTGTCAGCACAGAGCCCGACACGGGGCTCGAACTCACGAACTGCGAGATCGTGACCTGAGCCGAAGCCAGATGCTTAACTGACTGAGTCACCCAGGCGCCCCGCTCTCACTTGTATTATTATAATAATCTCTTACTTGTTCTCCCTGACTTTGCTTAAAATTCTTAAATGGTTCCCCACTTCCTATAGTCACAATAAGGTGCTCCATAACCTGGCACCTGCCTCTTTCTTCAGCCTCAACTCTTGTTACTCTGACCATGAATTCTGTTCTTCCGCCAATGCATTGGTTGGGGGTCTGAACTTTTGGTGCTGCTCCTTCTGTTCTTCACCCAGACCAGTCTCCTAACTCTCCTCTCTGTGTGGCAAACTTTCATGTTTTTTGTTTTGTTTAGTCACTAAATTTATTCATTTATTTTAGTCTAGTAATTTACTTATTTTTTTAATAATTTACATCCAAGTTAGTTACCACATGGTGTGACAATGATCTCAGGAGTAGATTCCTTAAGCCCCTTGCCCATTTAGCCCATCCCCCACCCCAAACCCCTCCAGCAACCCTTTGTTCTCTATATTTAAGAGTCTAATGTCTTGTCACCCTCCCTGTTTTAATATTATTTTTGCTTCCCTTGTGTTCATCTGCTTTGTATCTTAATGTCCTTATATGAGTGAAGTCATATGATATTTGTCTTCTCTGACTAATTTCACTTAGCATAATACCCTCTAGTTCCATCCATGTAGTTGCAAATGGCAAGATTTCATTCTTTTTGATTGCCGAGTAATATTCCATCATATATATATATATATATATATACACCACATCTTCTTTATCCATTCATCCATTGATGGACATTTGGGCTCTTTCCATACTTAGGCTATTGTTGATAGTGTTGCTGTAAACATTGGGGTGCATGTATCCCTCCTAAACAGCATACTTGTATCCCTTGGATAAATACCTAGTAGTGCAATTGCTGGGTTGTAGGGTTGTTCCATTTTTAATTTTTTGAGGAGCCTCCATACTGTTTTCCAGAGTGGCTGCACCAGTTTGCATTCCCACCAACAATGCAAAAGAGATCCTCTTTCTCCACATCCTCGCCAACATCTGTTGTTGCCTGAGTTGTTAATGTTAGCTATTCTGGAAGGTGTAAGGTGGTATCTCATTGTGGTTTTGACTTGTATTTCCCTGATGATGAGTGATGTTGAGCATTTTTTCATGTGTCCATTGGCCATCTGGATGTCTTCTTTGGAGAAGGGTCTATTCATGTCTTGGGCCCATTTCTTCACTGGATTGTTTTTTGGGTGTTGAGTTTGATAAGTTCTCTGTAAATTTTGGATACTAACCCTTTATCTGATATGTCATTTGCAAGTATCTTCTCCCATTCCGTCAGTTGCCTTTAGTTTTGCCGATTATTTCCTCTGCTGTGCAGAAGATTTTTATTTTAATGAGGTCCCAATAGTTCATTTTTGCTTTTGTTTCCCTTGCCTCTGGAGACATGTTGAGTAAGAAGTTGCTGCGGCCAAGATCAAAGAGGTTTTTGCCTGATTTCTCCTCTAGGATTTCGATGGCTTCCTGTCTTATGTTTAGGTATTTCATCCATTTTGAGTTTATTTTTGTGTATGGTGTAAGAAAGTGGTCCAGGTTCATTTTTCTGCATGTTGCTGTCCAGTTTTCCCAGCACCATTTGCTGAAGAGACTGTCTTTATTCCATTGGGTATTCTTTCCTGCTGTGTCAAAGATTAATTGGCCATACGTTTGTGGGCCCATTTCTGGATTCTCTATTCTGTTCCATTGGTCTGAGTTTCTGTTTTTGTGCCAGTATCATACTGTCTTGATGATTATAGCTTTGTAATACATCTTGAAGTCCAGGATTGTGATGCCTCCAGCTTTGGTTTTCTTTTTCAAGATTGCTTTGGCTATTCAGGGTCTTTTCTGGTTCCATACAAATTTTAAGATTGTTTGTTCTAACTCTGTGAAGAATGTTGGTATTATTTTGATAGGTATTGCATTGAATATGTAGATTACTTTTTAACAATATTTGTTCTTCCTTTCCAGGAGCATGGGATATTTTTCCTTTTTTTTTTTTTTTTTTTTGTTGTCTTCTTCAATTTCTTTCATAAGCTTTCTATAGTTTTCAGTGTATAGATTCTTCATATCTTTGGTTAGATTTATTCCTGGGTATTTTATGGCTTTTGGTGCAATTGTAAATGGGATTGATTCCTTGATTTCTCTTTCTGTTGCTTCATTATTGGTGTATAGGAATGCAACTGATTTCTGTGCATTGATTTTATATCCTACAACTGCTGAATTCATGAATCAGTTCTAGCAGTTTTTGGTGGAATCTTTTGGGTTTTCCATATAGAGTATCCTGTCATCTGTGAAGAGTGAAAGTTTGACCTTCCCGGCTGATTTGGATGCCTTTTATTTCTTTGTGTTGTCTGATGGCTGAAGCTAAGACTTCCAATACTGTGTTGAATAACAGTGGTGAGAGTGGACATCCCTGTCTTGTTCCTGACCTTCAGGGGAAAGCTCTCAGTTTTTCCCCATTGAGGATGATATTAGCAGTGGGTCTTTCAGATATGGCTTTTATGATCTTGAGGTATGATCCTTCTATCCCCCTACTCTCTGGAGGGTTTTTATCAAGAAAGGATGCTGTATTTTGTCAAATGCTTTCTCTGCATCTATTGAGAGGATTATCTGGTTCTTGTCCTTTCTTTTATTGATGTGATGCATCACATTGATTGTTTTGCAGATATTGAACCAACCCTGAATCCCAGGTATAAATCCCACTTGGTCATGGTGAATAATTGTTTTAATGTATTGTTGGATCCGGTTGGCTAGTATCTTGTTGAGGATTTTTGAGTCCATGTTCATCAGGGAAATTGGTCTATAGTTCTCCTTTTTAGTGGAGACTTTGTCTGGTTTTGGAATCAAGGTAATGCTGGCTTCATAGCAAGAGTTTGGAAGTTTTCCTTCCATTTCTGTTTTTTGGAACAGCTTCAAGAAAATAGGTGTTAACTCTTCTTTAAATCAAACTTTCATGTTTATTAAGACCTTCTCTGGGGCACCTGGTGGCTCAGTCAGTTAGGCCTCTGACTCTTGATTTTGGCTCAAGGCATGATCTCATGGTTTGTGGGATCAAGCCCCTCATTGGGCTCTGCACTGACAGCATAGAGCCTCCTTGGGATTCTCTCCCTCCCTCTCACTCTGCCCCTCCCCTGCTCATGTACACGCATGGACTAAATAAATAAATAAATAAGACCTTCTCAAACACCAGTTTCCATAACTCCCCTGTCCTTTAAGAAGCTTTAGTCCCATTTCTCTGTTCCTTTGGCAGTTGAACATTTACTATGTCACTTATGATGCATTTTATTGGATCCATATATCTTTCCAACTTGACTCTAAGCTTATAAGAAAGAGGTACAATATCTAAATCATATTTGCATTCCTGTAATTATCATATTATCTGGCACACAGTAGCCACTCAGATGTTTCCTTAATGACAGAAAAGAACAAATTTGAAACTAGCCTAGGCATTTTAATTTTTAATATGCAAAAAAAGTTAATGATACTTTGATCTGAGAAGGTATTGTCTACTAACATTCAAGAGTCTTTTAAAGGAGCACCTGGGTGGCTCAGGTGGTTAAGCATCTGACTTCAGTTCAGGTCATGATCTCATGGTCATGAGTTTGAGTTCCATGTTGGGCTCTGTGCTGACAGCTCAGAGCCTGTAGCCTCCCTCAGAATCTGTGACTCCCTCTCTCTCTGCCCCTCCCCCGCTCACACTCTGTCTTTCAAAAGATAAATAAATGTTTTTTAAAAATCTGAAAAAAAGAGAGTCTTTTAAAAATGATTACTGGTGAGCTCTTACTAATGGCAGATGGTTATGGGGACATGGTTATGTGATGAAAGGAATGCTCTTAAATATTGATGAATATTAAATGTATTAACATTAAGGTTTTCTTAAGCTTCCTTAGAGGAAACTCTTGCTTATAGTGTCAGTGAGACATTTTAAGCCCACGCCCTTTCACTGGTATTTAATTAATCAAATACGTTTATTTCCTACATCTTCTTATATTGGTTCAAACATATTTTTGTCCTTTATCACTTCATCTCCCTGATATTGGTACGTTCTAAGTCCTGTTGTGAAACTTGCGTGCTCAGCGCTTGTCCATTCAGTAATGGTACTCATTTTCCTTTTCTCTTTTAAAAACTCTGATGTATGTCATCAATCTGTTGAATCACCTCATGGTTGGTCAATCTTTTAATTGTCCTTCTGGCCTTAATTTGATCACCAACAAAACTAACACAAACACCCACTTGTCTAATCTGACAGTGCAATACAAAATCAAAGCAGGAGTGTTTAAAATTAAATAGCAGCATGAATAACTCCTTTAAATTGCAGATATCTTTAGTGATCTTTCAGAAAATGTTACTGATGAGGTGCAGACCAACTCACACTCCATGTTTGGGTTAGAGACTTAGGTTTCTTTCAAGGATAAAATACTCTGGTCTTGTCCTTTTCCAATTTTATAACATTCTCAATTTTACAGACTTATGGCTTGGAAAACCCTGGAGAAATTTAGATACTTAAAAATTTAGCATTATTTAAAAAACCTTTTCTATTATTGTCATTATTATCATAATATTAAATGCATAGGTTTTTAGGACACTCTTGATTTAAATCAGATTTGTTCTTTATTTTCATACATTTGATGATAGCCAGCTAGGTTTTTTGGGTTTTTTTTAAATTGGTTTTAGGTTACTTTTTTTTTTTTTCGGGGATAGGTTACTTTGTTAAATCCAACTTACCTATCTATTTCAATTCCCATAGACCTTTCAAAGGACAATAACAAGGCTAATTTATCCCATTCTACAGCACTCCAAACTTAGTAAGGCAAACTCACATATTTAACATATTATTTGAAACACATTTTTAAAATTCTTACACATCTAATAAATCACACACAAAGTTAGTAGATTTAAGTGTCCTAAGCATTTATTTTGTTTAAGCTCCCTAAACATGTAAACATCTTTAAAAACCAAATGATAAGAGACTCTTAAAAATTGAGAACAAACTGAGGGTTGATGGGGGGTGGGTGATGGGTATTGAAGAGGGCATCTTTTGGGATGAGCACTGGGTGTAGTATGGAAACCAATTTGACAATAAATTTCATATATTAAAAAAGAAAACCAAATGAGAGTAAAATCTATATAACTACATCTTGGATAAAAATATCATTTCTCTATCGCAAAGTTATAAACTTACTCCGCCGGCCAGAATTAACAGAATTACCAATTCAGGTCCACTGCTCCGAGTAAGGCAACAATCAGCTTTTTAGAGAGTCTAGAAACAGGATATAGAACCACTAGTATATTGGGTTCAGCCCTTTCTCATGCTTAGGTGTCGGGTGCTGGGATTGTCCAAAGAAAGCCTGAGATGAGGACTTAGGGTAGGTAATTTTAAGGAGGAGATTTCAGGAAGCAGGGGTGAGAGATCAGGGAGAGTGGAGGGGGAAAGATGGAAATTAGGGTTTGTTGCTGAGTTTACTACATTATGCAATGAGAGCACAGGTCTGCCAGTACTGGTGAGAAGCACACGGGGTGCATCCCAGGGTTTTTCTTTTATTGTTCTCATATTCCTCAGCAGCTATCATTTTATAGTCCCTTAATTGCCAGTTACAATTTCTGTAAGGAATATCGACTTCAAGTAATATTGTTTTAAGGTCTGAAGCAATTACAGATAATGATTCTACTTATTTAAGCTCAAAAGTCACTTTCACAACTTTCCTGTCCCATTTGGGGAGTCAAATGATATCTTTTAAAAAATCTAAAACATCTCTAGGACTCACCCCAAAATCAGATGAAATGTAGTAAAGAAGTAAAAATTGGTCTAAGGATCAAATATTATGATGAACATAGAAGTACTTAAAATAGGTAAATCTGTAAAAATAAAGGATACATATATAGTAGTCTTCTCTTATACACAGGGGATAGTTTTCTAAGACCCCCAGCGAATGCCTAAAACCATGGGTAGTACCAAACCCTAAATACACTGTTTTTTTTTTCTATGCACATATGCCTATGATAAAGTTTAATTTAAAATTTGTAGAGTTAATATTAAAAACGAATAATAAAATAGAAGTTATAACAATATACTATAATAAAAATTATGTGAATGTAGTCTCCCTCTCTCTCCCAAAATATCTTATCGTACTGCACTCACTCTTCTTCTTGTAGGGCACCCTTCTCTTGGGAGATGATAAAATGCCTGCATGATGAGATGAAATGGAGTAAATTATGTAGGCACTGTGATGTAGCCTGAGGCTACATCAGAGGCTGACCTTCTGATGATTTGTCAGGAGGAAAATCATCTGCTTCTGGATGACAATTGACCTCAGGTAAGTGAAACCACTGGAAAGTGAAAGCATGGAGAACAGAGGGGTTGGAGGGGGGAGCAGATTACCATAAAATGAAGTGTTCTGGTTAACTCATCATTTAAACAAATAAATGGAGCGAATGTGGAGTGAATGAATTATTCACTATCTACTAGGTATTATGCTCCTGTTTTAAGTATCTAGAAAAATAAAACCAGATTATATATGTGGATATACATGATATACATATATATAGGATTTATTTTAAGAAATTGGCTCACATGAGTAGGGAGGCTGGCAAGTCCCACATTTGCAGAGTAGGGCAGCAAGCTAGAGACCCAGGAAAGAGCCCCAGGAGACAGGAGAGAGGGGGGAGGCTGGAGACTAAGACCAATCACTGATGATCAATGATTTAATCAATAGTGCCTTTATAGTGAAGAATTGATTTAAAAAACTCTGGAACAGCAAGATTCAGAGTGCTTCCTGGTTGTTGGACATGTTGCTACGGTGGGGGAGTGGTTCAATCTGACTCCATAGGGACATTTCTGTGTTTTGAACCCTTATGAACTTTGCCCTATGTAGGCCTCTTTATCTGGCTGTTCATTTACATCTTTTACAATAAAATATAATCATAAATGTGATGCTTCCTTGAGTTCTGGATTTCAAACCTGAGGGAGGATCACAGGAATGCCTAAATATGTAATCCATAAGGCAGAAGCAGAGTTATCCTGAAGACCTTTGTTGCTGGCATCTGAAGTAGGGGTAGTCTTGGGGGACTGACTTAAATAATGGGGTCTGCACTAACTCTGTCTAGTGAATTACAGAAATGAGTTGAATTTAGGACACACAGTTGGTTTCAGAGAATAGAATTGGGAATTATTGGGGAAACAACACAGAGCTTAACCTGGGAGCCTAGTTTGGGCTTAACCATGTGTCCATTTCAGGGAGATAAGAAATTTTATTATCTTTCTGGATCAGAGCAATTCACTAGACAAAGGGTTATAGATTGGATCTTCATGGTACATAAAAAGTAAAATATTTCTAGGAGGGATGAAGGTGAACATTCTCTATCATTATACTATACACATCTCTGTAGCCCAGAAGGCCAGTTCTTTTCATAGGAGCCCTGAGAAATTCAGGAGGATCTATTTCCCTACTTCTCAGAACTTTGTATGTGTTCTTATTTTATTTATTTTTAAAAATTGTTTATTTATTTTCAAGAGAGAGAGAGAGACAGAGTGCAAGCGAGGGAGGGGAAGAAAGAGAGGGAGACAGAATCTGACGCAGGCTCCAGGCTCTGAGCTGTCAGCACAGAGCCCAACATGGGGCTCGAACCCATGAACTGTGAGATCACGACCTGAGCCGAAGTTGGACACTTAACCGACGGAGCCCCCCAGGCACCCCTGTATGTGCTCTTAGACTAGCACGTCCTGCCTCCATCTCCTCTCCTCCTCCTATCCATCTTGGCTTAGTTAATTTGGACCTGAACCTCAGATCTCAGACCACACATCACTTCTGGAAGACTTTCTTGACCTCACCACTCCAAGCTCAACAGGATATTCCTCCTGAGCGCGCCTACAGTGCCCTGGGCCTATATAACACAGCACTGCCACCTAGTATCAAATGCTGTCTGTTGTCCCCTCTAGTCTGTTCTCCTTGACAATAGCGCTTTCCCCCTTGACATACCCTGTGCTACGCACAGTGCTTTCATAAAACAAGAATTCAATAAACACCTTGTTAAATTTTGTTAAATACCTAACTTTAAGGGGTTTACAATCAAAATGAGAACATAAAATTAGTATAATACAAAGGAAAATTACTTAAATTCTGTAAAACAGAATAAGCAAAGTTCTCCCGGTGTTTAAGGAGGGAACAATTGCATATAACTGAAGGACTAGGTCTATAACTCTGAAAGCCAGAGTGATAGTAATGGAAAGTCACTGCTCTCTCACATGAGTTTCAGTGGTAGAGAGTGTGGTCAAACAAAATAGAAAACTCAGAAACTCAACTTTCCCCTTCATCTCTTCCCCCTGACCCCAATCCAGTTCTAGGGCTGTTTCTCCAACAAACATAAAACCTGCTCTGCTCACAAGTCTAATGATTGCTCTAGAGCAATGAGCCCACCAAGCAAGCTGGAAGCCTAGCTCCAGATGAGGGCACTCACTGATGATGACAATTGTGGGACCACATCTGCAGTGAGCACTTTTTTGCATTGAGCTGCAAGAAAAAGACTGTCTGGAGGCTTCAGTTTTCTTTGTATCTCCCCTGGGTTCTTTTCATCAAAGACAGGATAATGTGTATCATTTTCACTCCAAATTTAAATCTCCTAAGAATGATGAAAAGGAAAGGAAAAGGTGGGATTTTCTCCCCCAAATCTAAATATATACTGAGAGGCTTCTAAGACGTATAACTAAGGATCACATTATATTGGTATATTCCGCTTCAGGGACAATCTAAGTCCTCGATATGCCTACAGAAACCCATCTTTCCAAAGGCCAAAGCAATGTCTTTGTTGGGCTTGAGTTTAAGAATTCAGATGTAAAATGCACTGAAACTGTTAAAGGAGAAACTGAGACACATTAAAATATTTCAGAGTTTATTTGAGCCTTTACTGGTTTGAATCGGGCAGCTCCAAATGCAAGTGGTTAGGAAAGCTCCCTGGACAGGAGCCAAGGCAAAGTCTTACATGGGAAAGGTGTAGAAGCAAAGAAATTATTTGATTGGCTATAGCTTAAAGCCTAATTGGCTATCTGTGATTGGTTGTTCTTAGTATTTTGATTTCATAATCCTATGGCATTTTATAGGCTTACATTTTGGCTGTCACAGCATTGGAGCTACATCCATTTAATGGCTTCCTTGCTTAATTAATTTAGCAAGACGTGTATAAGAATGGCTGAATGGCCAGGAGTTCCCCTCCAGTAATGCTGGCCCTGTCTTCCAACTACCCAAGACATCCCACAAAGATGCAGATCCCCCAAAAGCACCCTTATCCCAGGACTAATGCAGCCTCAGACGTTTTTCACTGTCCTCCAATAACCTCCAAGACCTTCTGTCCTTCTGTCACAAATCTGATCCAGCAAAATATTGTAACTTTTATAACTGGGTGAGAATAGGTAGGAAAAGTCAATGCCACATGGCTGGATCAGCAAGGGCTGTCACTTTAGAGCTTTCCTCATCCCCGGAGGCAGGTTTACAAGTTATTAATTGAAGTGCTTTATCCGTTTTATCTAATTGAAGTGCTTAATGTATTTATTTTGGCTTCAAAAGACTGGCAGTCTCTGGGTTACTGTGCATCAATATGCTCCAGTTCCCTGTTCTTAAAAGTGAGCTTATCTGTTTCTAACTTCTGAGAGCAAGCTGCAAAGTGAGCAGGTACAAGTTAGGCTTCAAAATGCCACTGTGCTCTCTCTAAATAAATATTTATAGATTATATTGAATATTATATATATATATATATATATATATATATATATATATATATATATAACTATGGTATAATAAATATACTTGGTCTTTCTCTCTAGTTCCTGGCACAAAGTTCCTAAACTCTTAGAACTTCCTCAGTGATAGGAGTGTCTTTTGTCATTCATAAGGAGCCCCTTTTGAGCACACCTGAGGTTTTGTTAACAAGGGGACTTTTGGAAAGTCCTGAAGGCTGGGAGCTGGTTGCCAGAGGAACCAACCCGCGTGTTATTAAAGGATTGGGACTTTTAGCCCAACATCCAACATCCAGGGAAGGAAAAGGGACTAGAGATTGAGTTCAGTCATCAATGGCCAAGGATTTCATCAATCATGCCTATGTAATGAAGTGTCCACAGTAAAACCCAAAACCACAAGGTTCAGAGAGCTTTAGGGTTGGCAAACACATGAAGAGAGTTTAGGGAGAGTAGGAAATGGAAGCTCTGGGCCCTTTCCCACATATGTTGCCCTAAGTATCTCTTCTATCTGGTTGTTCCTGAGTTACACACTTTTATAATAAACCAGTAATACAGTAAGTAATATATTTTCCTATGTTCTGTCAACCATTCTAGCAAATTAATCAAAGAGAAGAAGGGGTCTTCAGAACCTCCAATCTACAGCCAATAGGTCAGAAGCACAGGTCATAACCTGGACTTGCATTTAGCATCTGAAGTGGGGCAAGGAACTGTCCTGTGGGGCCAAGCCCTTAACCTGGGGGATCTGATGGTATCTTTAGATAGCAGGTGCCAGAATTGAGTTAAATGATAGGATTCCACATTTTGTCACAGAAGTACTTGATATGCGGAAAACCCACACATCTGGTTTCAGAAGTGATGTAGTGTTGTAGCGGAGTACTGAGAGTAGAGGTAACACATACAGGAGGAAGTGTGTTTTTTCCTTTACAATTATATAGTAAAACTTCCTGATGCCTTGATCCCTCTGTCAGCAATCAGTGAACAAGTTGTGAGCTAGTTTTGTAGAATTATCAAGGACTGTCCCCTCCCCACCACCACTGGATCCTCACGATATCACAGAATCACTGTTCTGGTTTTAAGGAAAGGGGTTTAAAGACTAAAGCAATTGAGGGTGCCAGGGTGGCTCAGTCGGTTGAGCCTCCGACTTCAGCTCTGGTCATAATCTCACGGTCTGTGAGTTAGAGCTCCGGATCGGCTCCGTACTGACAGCTGAGCCTGGAGCCTGCTTCGGATTCTGTGTCTCCCTCTCTCTGCCCCTCCCCTGGTTGTGCTCTCTTTCTCTCTCTCAAAAACAAATAAACATTAAAAAAAAAAAAAAGACTAACGCAATTCTCTACAATACTACAATGCAGATGAGTGACTTACCCATGGTCACTAAGTGGTTAAATGGGATAATACGTGCATAGTGCCCGTAACAGTACCTGGCAGACAGCGCTATCCACGAATTGGCTGTAATTAAGAGCACCACCAGATGTTCTAGCTGCAGCCTCTTACCATCCCACAAGGCTCACTGCCTCTTGATTACAGAAAAGTCCTCTGAACTGACTGTCACATTTAGGATTTTCACTTGTGTAATGAATGTCCCTTAACTCTGAGTACGGTTTTAATTTACATTCTTACATTTGGCGTTTGGCGCCCTTTTAGCTTTAAAAAGAAAACACCTGCCCGCAATCAATGTTTTGGTAGGTTTTCCGAGGCTTTCTTTTTTTCCTGGTATAACTGTTCCCAATAAATGAACACCATCCTTGTTCATTTATTGAGAAAGCGGATAATGGGAATTCCCCTTAACTAAGAAACCGCCCCGGGTTAAAGCGACCACGACAATCCCTACCTCACCATAACTAGAAAAGCTCAGACCGCAACCCCACCCAGTCCGGCAGGCGTGGACCGTCATCCACTGACGTCACTGCGCAAGCCTGCCGCGACCCGACGCCAGAGAACGACTTCAGGCCTGTATAGAGCCACGCCCTCCCGATCGCCATGCTGGGTGTTCGTGGCGCGGGGCTCGCGCGGAGCCTGCGGGTAATGACGCAGGCGTGGCTGCGGGATTCCGGCGCGCTGGCCCTCGCGCGCGCGGCCGGCACGCCCCGCGCCAGGCACTGGCAGCCTTCTGCTGGGCCGGGACCGCGCAGGCGTCGGCTCAGCCTGTCGGCCGCCGCGGTCGTGAACTCGGCGCCCCGCCCCCTGCAGCCCTACTTGCGCCTCATGCGTTTGGACAAGCCTATTGGTGAGTGCGAGCGGACGCACCGCGGGGATGCGGGAGTAGCGGAGAAGCTGCCAGGCGGCCGGTAGTCTCGGGACGCCCGGAGGGGAGGTCCCTGAAGTGGCTCGCGGGCCTTCACATCCCTCTGAATCCTGAGTGCTCGGGACGGGCAAAAAGTTGGCCCTTGTGTAAACAGTGAATCGAGCGGAAGTTCCGTTCTTGTGTCCCTTTTTGTGCACAGATTTACAATATCGAAACACGTCCACATTCATTATGTTTGATCCTTCCTGTAATTCTTTAAGGCTCCCAAGGCAAAAACCTGGAACTGTCATTACAACTGAGGGAAGCAGAGCCAGACCAGGTGAACCTAGTTTTGATGCTGAGTTCTAGCTTTGCCCTCCACCACCCGTAACACAAAAGATTTAATTCAGGTGAATGCAGCAGGTACAGCACTTATGGACCGCTTATCAGCTAACTATCGCCTCCGAAGATTTCCGTGACCTTCCTATCTAAAATAACATCTGCCACCTCATTCTTTACACCTGTACCCTCCATTTTCCTTCACAATACTCACCACTAACTAACCTGATGCATTTATTGGTTGATCGAGTCTCCAATACAGTCTAAGCGCCACAAAAATGGGACATTTCTGTCTAGTGCCTCCTACATAGCTTGGCAATAGTATCAAACCAATTCTGATCATATCGCCTAGCCTCAGGGACGGAAAGAGCTATACACACCGCTTTCAAGGAACTCCTAGTCTTGGTGGAAAAAGACAAATTATTGGGTGAGCTGGGAAAGAAGGAGATCAAACGTTAGTGGTACAGATGGCCAAGTGCTGTAGGAAAAGGAGTGATTAGTGTGGATCTCCATTGTTAGAAAGTGTCAAGAGCAAATTGTATCTCAGAGACAGGTAGATTTTGCAGAGGAGATATCTTCATGGTTGGGGGAAATGTTTTTGCAAAGACTCAAGGGTGGAGAGTTGGAACATCAAGAGTATGAGTTGATCTAGAATGGCAGGTGGGTGTAGAAAATACTGGGAGGCGAGGCTAGATAAGAGCTGAACCAAAGAAGGATGGACAGTGGTGAGGGAGGGGCAGAGCTTAAACTCCAGGTCATCTAAGATGATAGCATTTGCCATTGCAGTGCAGGGAAATACATTCAGATGCCTGGATGCATTCACTCCACCTTGGCCTAGCCAAGACCTAAATGTAGGTCTTGCTTGTGGTATTCTAGGTTTATGCACCACTTATTTGGGATCAGAGCACTAAGAGTTATAACGATTAGCTATTAAAGTATAAAAGCAAATTAAATAATAGGGACAGTCCTGCCATCATGACCCCTTGCATTTTGGGTCCAGATACAAGTTGATAGGCATAAACTTCCAAGCCTAGGTCTAATCTAAAGCATAACTATAATTCTGTTTTGGTGTCTGACGGAGCTGCAGTGTAGGCTTACAGACATCCAGGACAGATCAACAGCTGCTATTATTCCCATATCCATAAACCTCTGGCTTTTTGCATCAGTGGCTGACCATCCCACCACATAAGAGGCTATACATAGTTGTTCCAAGTAAAGCTCTGGAATCAGACCTCTTCTTTTCTCATCTATAAAATGAAGATACTGATAATATGGACTTTATAAGGTTGTCATGAAAATTATTTTATATAAATGTGTGTTGAGTCCTTAGAACAATGACTGGCATAATAAGTGCTCAAGAAAATGTTTGGCATTAATACTTGAGAAGAGGGAATTGGAGAAGACTGGGGTAATAGTTACGTATGTTAAGAAGATACCAGCTTGCACGCTCTAGTTCTAAATAAAGTGATAATTGTAGGGTTTTTTAAGACTATTTACTAATAGTACTGTGTTGCAATTCATTCAACAAACATTTTTTGAGCCCTACTGTATGCCAGGAACAATAAATTGACAGAATTTATAAGTTTGGTATTTCTTTATTTAAATTCTTCTTTTGTGGGGTAAGTTTTATGTTCATTGTTTTACTTTGCTATAGTTGATTTGTTTTTATAAACCAAAGTGGGTTTCATTGTTTTTCAGAATGGATTGCAGCTTCTTTCAGATGTGTCACAAACGATAGTATTCCAGAAAGTTTCAGCAGGTGGCACTCTTTACACTAAATTGATGGTGTCATTTTTGTTTCACTGCCTTTATGGGTAATTACGTTGTCTTGAAGATAATATGTAATTTAGTAAAGTTCTTGGAGTCAGTTTACACAGGCTTTTTGGTCTGCCCATTCTGCCCACACCTCTCAGAACTTGCTCATTTTATTTCATCTCCCAGAGAATTTTTCCTTTTCCTACAATAGGCCTTTCTTTCTGTTAGCGTCCTCGTCACCTCTGCATCCTTCTTCATGGAAGAGAGAATAAGGACAGTGTAATAGGGAAGAAAGGAAAGAGCTGTTGCTGAGAATCAGGAGCACAAAGGAGCAATAGGAACTTAAGTGTTTGTAGAGATTTAGGTGTACTGAGTTATCACTCAGCATTGACCTTGGACAGACTAGAACCAGACCAAAGTCTACAAACCTAACTTTACATGTCAACTCTGCCACTTTTTGCCTTTGTGACCTCGGGCAAATTACTTTTGTATTGTTTTCTCCTAAGAACTCTGAGAGGTCGCGAGAATCAAGTGTTCCATGACAGCACATAGTAACAGCTGTATATTTGCTATTACTTTTTTTTTTTTTTTAATTTTTTTTTTCAACGTTTTTTATTTATTTTTGGGACAGAGAGAGACAGAGCATGAACGGGGGAGGGGCAGAGAGAGAGAGAGGGAGACACAGAATCGGAAACAGGCTCCAGGCTCCGAGCCATCGGCCCAGAGCCTGACGCGGGGCTCGAACTCACGGACCGCGAGATCGTGACCTGGCTGAAGTCGGACGCTTAACCGACTGCGCCACCCAGGCGCCCCGCTATTACTATTTTTATATTCATCATCACTAGTATTGTTTTCTCCTAAGAACTCTGAGAGGTAGATATTCTTTCCCCTCATTTGTACTCAAGGAAGACTGAACCTTAAAGTTTAGTATACTTTAGTGTCCAGCATCACTCCACTTATTAGTGGCAGACATCAAACCGAATGTCTGACCTTCCCCTTGATTATAGAAACCCCCCTCATCCATAGGGATGCCCTACCGGTTCCTATAGGTAAATGCCTATAGTACCTATAATATAGACTGATGGCAAAGGAAGTCTTGTTCCTGACACAAAATGCTATAGGTGATTACACATCTTTTCTCTCCAGAATTCTTTTTTAAATAGACTCATTCTAATTGCACCAGGAAAATAATGCCTTTCAAGTGGTATTCTTTTGTTTCAGAGTAACCCTGCCCCTCTGAGCTGTCCTGGTAGGTCCAGGAAAAAGGAAGTAGTTAAACCCGTTGTTTCACTTGTTTCACGTAACCTCTCTGTGCATTTGTTTCCTCATCTGTAAAATAGAAACAGTAATAGAGTTTACTCTGTAAGGGTGTGGTTGAGGATTAAATGAGTTTGCATGAATAAAGCATTTAAAACAGTGGCTAACATTTCCTGAACCTGCAGTAAATGTGAGCGGTTGTTGCTGTTGTTTTATAAGGGACACACCCAATATGAGTCAGTCCCAGACACCCTGAACCCGAATTTGAGTCTGGACTCAAATTTCTTGTTTTCAGCCTCTCCTTATCTTTTCTTCTGTGTCCTCCCTGATCCCTCCCCCGGTGACTTGGGTGGCACTGTTTTATGCCTTTATAGGACCCTGTATTTGTCCTGTTTTTGAATTGATCTATTTTGTTGTTGTTATTTGTTTAGTTGTATTTCTTCCTTTTCATTTATAAGCTGTGTGAAGGCAGAAAGGCTCTCTCTTTTAGTCACTGTTGTATTCTTAGTTCCAATATGTGTTTTATAAATTCCTGTAAATGAATAAAGGTTAAACTTATGAAGCATAAATATGATTATAGGCACTTTGTCATTCGGCCATTTTTGTATAGGATCTCACCTTTATTTAGCCACATCCCCTTTTTCTCTTACGTGGCTGAATTGGGAAGGAAAGCTCAGAATTTATCTTAATAGGCACCATAGCCAAACATTTGTTGAAATATTTTCTTTTGAAAGTAGAATATCAGAGTTCACATGTGAAGTCTCCCATCTGTAGGGTCTATTTGGTTTTAGCTTAATTTCATCTAGCTTTTGGGCTGTGTGCCAAGAACGAATCCCATTTGTGCATGTAGCTGCAAAATATTTAAAAAACAGTAGGTTAATGATCTCCCTCCCTCAAGCCTATTTTATTTTATTGTGCTAACAACAGTAAAGAAAGTTTTACTAACTTTTTTTGGAGGTAATGCATGCATATGACACAAAATTCAGAAAGTGCAAAGACGTAGAATGAAAACTAAGTCTTCCTCCCCTGTTTCCCAGCCACCCAGTTCCCCTCCCCAGAGACCAATATTATTATCAGTTTCTAATGTATCCTCCCTGACACGGTCTATGAACATGCTGACATTCAAATACATGTATTTAGTGAGTGGGGGCGAGCGCACACAGGGTAAAAATTTTTTGGTTGTCCTCCACATGGGTTGAACCACTTGGTGACTTCATGAGAAATGCGTATCAGACACTTCGGGGTGTGTGGTCAGACTTTGGGTTTTGCCCATCTGACACGTGAAAAATGTTATCTCAATGTAATTTTGATGTGTATTTCTCAAAGGTGATCTTTCATATAAAGAAGAATCATTTGTAGTTCTTTGTCTGTGAACTTTATCCTTTTCGTCTGTTTTTCCATTGGACTAGTGATCTCTTTCCAGTTTCTAGGAACCCTACATCTTCGGCCGAAGATTCCTTTGTGATACGAGTTGTAAATTTATTTTCACGGTTTTGTCATGTGTTTTTGACTTTGTGTTCTTTACTTCTCTGGGATGTAGTGTTTAAACTAAAGACAGATAACTAACTTGAATATGCATCTTTTTTGTCTTTTATCTTTGCTTAGGAACCTGGCTGTTGTACCTGCCATGTACTTGGAGCATTGGTTTAGCAGCTGAACCAGGTTGTTTTCCAGATTGGTACATGTTGTCCCTCTTTGGCACTGGAGCTGTTCTGATGCGTGGAGCAGGCTGTACTATTAATGACATGTGGGACCGGGACTATGATAAAAAGGTAGTTTCTTGGGGCGCCTGGGTGGCTCAGTCGGTTGAGCAGCCGACTTCGGCTCAGGTCACGATCTCGCGGTCCCTGAGTTCGAGCCCCGCGTCGGGCTCTGTGCTGACAGCTCAGAGCCTGGAGCCTGTTTCGGATTCTGTGTCTCCCTCTCTCTGACCCTCCCCCGTTCATGCTCTGTCTCTCTCTGTCTCAAAAATAAATAAATGTTAAAAAAAAAAAAAAAATTAAAAAAAAAAAAAGGTAGTTTCTTCCTGGAAAGGAACGGGGAGGCTCCTCTCAATTCTGCAGAGTAACATGGTGGCATCACTTTCCACAAAAAGCAAAGGTTTTTTTAGTGTACTTTAGTGTACCAGCATAATAAGTGCCATTTTTCAGTTGAATGGCGGGTGTCGCAAAGTGCAATGTACTTCCTTTCTCGACAGGAGCAGCCATGCAGGCAGGGTGTGTACTTCATTTTTACAAAATGAGTTAGAATTTAGAAGGCCAAGGTATGGATGTGAGGAGTGAAGGAAAAGTTCATCCTGAACCTTCGGGGATCCAAAACAACCATCATTCTTTCCTGTAAGATATATATTAGAGTCATGGGCACCTGGGTAGCTCAGTAGGTTAAGCTTCCAACTTCGGCTCAGGTCGTGAGCTCACAGTTCGTGAGTTCGAGCCCCACTTCGGGCTCTGCACTGACAGCTCAGAGCCTGGAGCCTGCTTGCGATTCTCTCTCTCCCTCTCTCTCTCTGCCCTTCCTTCACTCATTCTCTCTCTCTCTCTCTCTCTCTCTCTCTCTCAAAATAAATAAACATTAAAAAACAAAGTTACTGGGGCGCCTGGGTGGGGCAGTCGGTTAAGCATCTGACTTCAGCCAGGTCACGATCTCGCGGTCCATGAGTTCGAGCCCCGCGTCGGGCTCTGGGCTGATGGCTCGGAGCCTGGAGCCTGTTTCCGATTCTGTGTCTCCCTCTCTCTCTGACCCTCCCCCGTTCATGCTCTGTCTCTCTCTGTCCCAAAAATAAATTAAAAAACGTTGAAAAAAAAAAAAAAAAACAACAAAGTTACTCGGGGCACCTGGGTGGCTCAGTCGGTTAAGTGTCGGACTCTTTGATTTCGGCTCAGGTCATGATCTCACGATAGTGAGATCAAGCCCCACTTCAGGCTGTGTACTGACAGCGTGGAGCCTGCTTGGGATTTTCTCTCTCCCTCTCTCTCTGACCCTCCCCTGCATTTTCTCTCTCTCACTCAAAATAAATAAACTTAAAAAAAATTATTATTCAAGAATGGCAAAATTAAAAGTAAACCACAGAAGAAATATGTGGGATACAAGAGGCAGTGGTAATCAACTACACAGGTGCCTGAGTCACTCCGTTGGTTAAGCCACCGACTTTGGCTCAGGTCATGATCTTACCACCTGATTTTGAGCCTCATATTTGGCTCTGTGCTGACAGCTCCGAGCCTGGAGCCTGCTTCAGAGTCTGTGTCTCCCTCTCTCTGCCCCTTCCCCTGCTCACGCTCTCTCTGTCTCTCTCTCTCTCTCTCTCAAAAATAAATAAACATTTAAAAATATTTTTTAGGATATATATTAGAGTTGTAACTATTCTTCTATAAATCAAATATTTATTTACTTAAAAAAATTTTAATATAATTTATTGTCAAGTTAGCTAACATACAGTGTGTACAGTATGCTCTTGGTTTTGTGAATAGATTCCTGTGATTTATTGCTTACCTACAACACCCAGTGCTCATCCCAACGAGTGCCCTCCTCAATGCCCATCACCCATTTTCTCCTCTTCTTCACCCCCACCCCATCAACTCTCAGTTTGTTCTCTGTATTTAAGAGCCCTTATGGTTTGCCTCCCTCTCTGTTTGAAACTATGTTTTCCCCTTCCCTTCCCCCGTGGTCTTCTGTTAAATTTCTCAAGTTCCACATATGAGTGAAGTCATGTGATTTTTGTCTTTCTCTGACTGACGTATTTCACTTAGCATAATACCCTCTAGTTCTATCCATGTCGCTGCAAATGGCAGGATCAAATCTTAATTTAAACAAGCCAAGGAAGCCCCTGTTAGCATTTGCTGTGATTATTTCTTTTAAAAAATGCAATTTTGTTATTATTTTTTCTCCTTAGAAAAATAGTACTTGTTTGTTTAATCTGAAAAATTCAGACAGTACCAAAATAGAAAGTATAGAAAGTACAAGTGTTCCTTATTTCCTCTCCCAAATGCCCAGAGAAACTTCATGTAACCATTTGATGCACTGTATTTCTCTCGATTATTTTCTATGCATACTCTAATGCGTGTGTATAATTATTTCTTTCTTCCTCAACAGACTGTTACTTTCTCAAGGGAAGCATCCATCTTGTTTGCCTTTTACCTTAGCAATTGTGCATAACAAGTACAAGATCATTCATTAAATCTTTGAATAAATAATCAAGTAAACTTTTGATTTATTTATTTTTTTAGCACTTTATTTATTTATTTATTTATTTATTTTTGAAATTTATTGTCAAATTGGTTTCCATACAACACCCAGTGCTCATCCCAAAAGGTGCCCTCCTCAGTAAACTTTCGATTTAGAAGAAAGCCATGGTGGGGGCCCCTGGGTCATTCAATCAGTTAAGCATCCTAGTCTTGATTTCAGCTCAGGTCATGATCTCTCAATTCATGAGATCAAGCCCTGCCTCCGGCTCTGCGCTGACAACACAGAGCCTGCTTGGGATTCTCTCTCCCTCTCTCTCTCTGCCCTTTCCATGCACGTGCGTATACTCTCTTGAATAAATAAACATTAAAAAAAATAATAAAGCCATGGTGAATTATATAAAGTGAATACTCTTCTATACATTTATATAATGTGAATAATCGTCCCTAGTTTGCCTTTCATACTGGTCAGAATTTTGCTTCAGCAGGGCACACCTGTAATGATTTTTAGTTCATAAGAACAGTATCATAATGTATTTTTTAATTCAAAAAAATGTTTATTGAATACTTGCTGTGCGTGAGACGCAGTGACAGGTTTTAGGATTGCATGGATGAGAGACAGTATTTCTGACCTCACAATTTCATGGTTACACTACAGCAGCACTATTGTGAGAGTGGCGTCCACAAGGGAACTTACAGAAGACCACCTACCTCAGCCTAAGAAGCAGAGAGAACTTCTTTCCAGGGGCGTGAACTTTGAACTGTGTCAGAACAAGATGGCAAAAAAGGGTGGGCTGTAGGGCGAAGGTCACTCTGTGCAGAAGGAACAGTAGATACGGAGGCAGGGCTGTGAGATGAAGTATAAAGCTTAACAACTGGAGCATTGTGGTTGGTGTGTGGCTGGAAGATAGGATAGTGGCAAGTGGCAGGAACTGCCTGATAAACACCTTTCTGTCCCGCTGGCCCCATTGGGATAGGTTAGTCCATGCCAGGAGAAGCATGCTTGGTTGATTTGGGGTTCCTACACCTGGTTAGTTTTTCCTTCTGCATAACCATAGGATTGCAGCTTCTGGGATGTATCGCTTCAAAATAGTTCTTGAACGTGTTTAGAGCAGCTGATGTCAAAGTCCTGGCTGTAGTATTTTACTGTAATGTAAAGTTTTGCAAATGTGAGTTACTCTTGGGGGAAACTGGATAAAGGGCATATGCAATCTCTATATTTTTAAAAACTAGAGATTGGGGGGGGGTTCTTTTGTTTGTTTTTTAGATAGAGAGAAAGAGCAGGGGAGGGATAGAAAGAGAGGGAGAGAGAGACTCTCAAGCAGGCTCCATGCCCAGTGCAGAGCCCGATGTGGGGCTGGATCTCATGACCACGAGATCCTGACCTGAGCCGAAATCAAGAGTCAGATGCTTAACCAACTGAGTCACCTAGGCACCCCAAAATGCAGAGATGTTTTTAAAAACTGAATATAAATCTACAGTTATCTCAAAAGAAAAAGGTTAATTAAAAAAATATTCAAACCAACCAGCTTTTAATTAACAAAATAGAACAATTTTAGTTTCCCTTTAAGTGATTTTTTTTCTCCTTAGGTAAAAGGTTATTGATTAGGTATATCTCCCCCATGACATTTTTCTCTGATTAGAAGATTCCAGTTTCTATTTAATTTAAAAAAATTTTTAATGTTTATTTTTGAGAGAGAGAGAGACAGAGACAGAGTGTGAGCAGGGGAGAGGCAGAGAGAGAGGGAGACATAGAATCCGAAACAGGCTCCAGGCTCCCTGCTGTCGGCACAGAGCCTGGCCCGGGGCTTGAACTCAGGAGCCGTGACATCAGGACCTGAACCGAAATTGGATATTAACCAACTGAGCCACCTAGGCGCCCTGAGTCCAGATTCTATATAGACATATAACAAAGCTCTTAAATGAGTATTTTATAACTATTAAAGAGATTTTGCTAACATGACTTAAAATGTTATTGGGGGGTGCCTGGGTGGCTCAGTTGGCTCAGGTCATGATCTCAGAGTTTGTGGGTTCGAGCCCCGTATCGGGCTGTGTGCTGACAGCTTAGAGCCTGGAGCCTGCTTCGGATTCTGTGTCTCCCTCTCTCTCTGCTCCTCCCCCGCTCATGCTCTCTCTCTCTCCTTCAAAAATAAATTTAAAAAAAAGACATTAAAATACTATCTGCATCTCTCTTTTGTAATCGAAATTCTTTTCTAAATTGTTGTTCAATTTATTTAAACTGGAGGAAAAAAAATCAGTTCACCCATTTCTCCCATTCCACTAGCCCTTCAGCCTCTGGCAACCACCAACCTGTTCTCTTTTTCTATGAGCTTGAGTTTTTGTTTTGTTTGTTTTAGATTCCACATGTAAGGGAGATCATACGGTATTTGTCTTTCTGTAGGACTTATTTCACTGAGCATAAAGACCTTGAGATGCAAAATGGCAAGATTTTTTTAATGGCTGAATTGTATTCCATTTTGTGTATATGTGTGTGTGTACCACATTTCTTTTTATCCATTCATCCATTAACAGACACTTAGGTTGTTTCCATATTTTGACCATTGTAAATAATGCTTCAGTGAACATGGGAGTGTATATATCTTTTTGAATTAATGTATTTGTTTTCCCTAGATAAATACCCAGAGGTGGATTCCTGGATTAGAGGGTAGTTCTATTTTTAATCTTTTGAGGAGCCTCCATATTGTTTTCCACAGGGGGTGTGTCAATTGACACTCCTGCCAACAGTGCACAGGAGTTCTCTTTTCTCCACATCCTCGTCCATAGGTGTTATTTCTGTTATTTCTTGTCTTTTTGTCTCTTAGCCACTCTAACAGGTGTGAGGTGATACCTCATTGTGGTTTTATTTGCATTTCTCTGATGATTAATGATGTTCAGCATCTTTTCATGTGCCTGTTGGCCATCTATATGTCTTCTTTGGAAAAATGTCTATTCAGATCTTCTGCCCATTTTTTATTTGGATTTTTTTAGGTTTTTTTTTTTTACTATTGAGTTATATATGAGTTCTCTATATATTTTGATATTAACCCCTTATCAGGTACTTGATTTGCGAACATTTTCCCCCATTCAGTAGGTTGATTTTCATTTTGTTGTGGTTTCCTTTGCTGTGAAGAAGCTTTTTCGTTTGATGTAGTCCCACTTGTTTATTTTTGCTTTTGTCGCTTTTGCTTTTGGTCTCAGATCCACAAAATCATTGCCAAGACCTATGTCAGGGGGCTTATTGCTGTGTTTTCTTCTAGGAGTTTTATGGTTTCAGGTCTTACGTGCAAGTCTTTAAACGATTTTGAGTTAATTTTGTGTATGCTATAGGATAGGAGTCCAGATTTATTCTTTTTGCATGTAGCTGTCCAGTTTCCCCAGCACCATTTATTGAAGAGACTGTTCTTTCCCCACTGTATAGGGAATATACTACAGTCTTGGCTACTTTATCATAAATCAATTGACCATATATGTGTGGATGTATTTCTGGGCTCTCTGTTGTATTTCATTGATCTGTTTTTATGCCAAAATCATACTGTTTTAATTATTGTAGCTTTGTAGTCTAGTTTGAAATCAGGAAGTGTGATGCCTCCAGCTTTGTTCTTCTTTCTTTTGTTCTTCTTTTGTTCTTCTTTCTCTTTGGCTATTTGGGGTCTTTCATGGTTCCTTACAAATTTTAGGATTGTTCTATTTCTGTGGAAAATGCCATTAGAATTTTGATAGGGATTGCATTGAATCTGTAGATTGTTTTGGGTAGTATGGACATTTTAACAATATGAATTCCTCCAGTGCATGAGCATGGGACATCTTTCCATTTATTTGTGTTTTCTTTAATTTTTCTCATTAATGTTTGGTAGTTTTCAATATACAGGTCTTGCACCCCCTTGGTTAAATCTGTCTCTAGGTATTTTATTCTTCACTGCAATTGTAAATGAGATTGTTTTCTTAATTTCTCTTTCAGATAGTTCATTATTAACCTAAAGGAACACAACAGATTTTTGCATTTTTTTTTTTTAATTTACATCCAAATTAGTTAGCATACAGTGCAACAATGATTTCAGGAGTAGATTCCTTAATGCCCCTTACCCATTTAGCCCATCCCTCCTCCCACAACCCCTCCCGTAACCTTCTGTTTGTTCTCCATATTTAGGAGTCTCTTATGCTTTGTCCCCCTCCCTGTTTTTATATTCTTTTTGTTTCCCTTCCCTTAGTTCATCCGTTTTGTCTCTTAAAGTCCTCATATGAGTGAAGTCATATGATATTTGTCTTTCTCTGACTAATTTCCCTCCAGTTCCATCCACGTAGTTGCAAGTGACAAGATTCCATTCTTTTTGATTGCCAAGTAATACTCCACTGTATATATATACCACATCTTCTTTATCCATTCATCCATCGATGGCCATTTGGGCTCTTTCCATACTTAGGCTGTTGTTGATAGTGCTGCTATAAACATTGAGATGCATGTGTCCCTTCGAAACAGCACACCTATATCCCTTGGGTTAATACCTAGTAGTGCAATTGCTGGGTCATAGGGTAGTTCTATTTTTACTTTTTGAGGAACCTCCATACTGTTTATCAGAGTGGCTGCACCAGCTTGCATTCCCACAGATTTTTGCATGTTAAAGGATGAGTTAAAAAGCTTGACCATGTTGTCATGCTTATCTCATAGTTTCTTAAAAACTCTATATCAATAAAGATATGTTTGTGGCTTGGGTTTTGTTTAGTACATTAGATAATAAGTAAATTGCTCATATATTAAATGATAAGTTGAATTACTATTCGGATATATGGGTTAATGTGTTTTTTGACATACATAATCTGCCAACCATGCAATGAACGTTAGGTCCATAAACATTAAAATAATCTCAAGGCACAGGTATTAATGATTTAATTTTATAAGCTGTGAGCAATCTGGTTTCATAAAAACCACATGGAATATGTTTTGATCATCATATTACATCATTTTTAGTCTTTTGATGGAGTGCTTGTTTATTTTCAGCTTTCGAATTTAGCTAGGTTAATTATTTCGAATTTAGCTAGGTTAATTAATTATCACCACTGAAGCAACAGTATAATCTGTGGTTAGTGGTGTGGTCAGTGGGACCAGACAGACTGTTCTACTAACCATCTGTGACCTTGGAAAGTTACCAAGCTTCTTCTGCCTCAGTTTTCTAAAACAAATGGCAGGAACTTGTGAGTGGCTAGAAGTCAGGGTTGTTGTAAGGATCCAGTGGTGTGATGCATACATAGTTGTCAGAATAGTGTCACATTGTGAGCACTCACGTACTAGCCGGAATAATTGTAACATCCTACAACAAATATAAGACATAGATATATTTCCAACTAAGACTCTAGGGACAAAATCAGAGATAAAAGATCCGATTCTGGCACTCAAACCAAGGTGAGTCATTGTAGCTTTTGACAAACTGTTGTACTGCACAGTGAGGCATGCTTATAAATTGGGTCAGCAAATTTTTTCTGTGAAAGACCAGATAGTAAATATTTTAGGCTTTGTGGGCCATACCTTCTTTGTTGCAACTGCTTGATTCTGTTGGAGCACAAAAGCAGCCATATAACAATATGTTCGTTTCAATAGAATTTTATTTATGGATGCTGAAATTTGAATTTCGTATTATTTTCACATATCATAATACATTACTCTTTTTTTTTTTTTTAACTTACTTTCAACTGTCTAAAAAAGTAAAATCCATTCTTTTTACTCATGGGCCAAACAAAAATAGGCAGTAGGCTGGATTTAGCCCACAGGCCATAGTTTGCTAACCCTTGATATAAATCAGAATCAAAACAAAAATATGTTATATTAATAGTAGCTAACATTTATTACATACTTACATGCTTTAGACACTGCATTTACTGTATGAGGTAGGCGTTCTTAGTACCCCTTTCTCCTCTTCTTCTCCTTCTCTCTTTCTGTTTTTCTTTTAGCAGGAAAGTAACCTAAGCCCAAGAGAGGTTAAGTAATTTGCCAAAATTCATACAGCCAGTAGGTGATGGAACACCGGGCTCTTGGATCCCAGATCCTGAGTTCTTCTAACAATGATGACAATTTTGGTTATGTTCTTTTTTTTTTTTTTTAATGGTTCAGTGTATAATAATCACATTTCATGATCTCTACACAGGAAAAGAATAATGTATATTATTTGTCCAAATAATAGCTCTGTCTGTTCATATTCTTACATTGAGTCTGCTCTTTACATTTGGGTACAATTAATATTAGATTATAGGCGCATTCTTAAATAGCCTGGCAAAAGCACTCCCAGTTTCAAACCCAGATAATCTGTCTTCTTTCTGTATTTACATTTGATTTCTAATTGCAGTGCTTCCTGTAATCAAAACATTCATTGCAATTTCCTTTTTCCTGAGAATTATCATTATTATTGTCTCTCCTTGCTCTCTGAAAATTAGGCATATACTTGCTAATAAGCTGGGTAGCTAAATAGCCAGATAAGGAAGTTGCTTTGTTTTGTCTGTTTGGAGATGGAGATGGGAGAAGGAAAGGAAGTGGAATGAGTGGTGGGAATTTTTGGTACTTTTCAAAGCTGTTTTAAATATGAAGTTTTCATTTTTGGCAGTGTTTCCAATGTTGATTTCACCTTTTATTCATATTTTTGCTTTAGTGCTTGCCATGGCCATTCTCTTGATTGCATGTTTAAATCCATGATGGAACCATTACATGAGGCTAAGGTATCTGGTTTTATGTATTAAGGTTGTAAGAACAGCAAATCGTCCAATAGCTGCTGGAGACATCTCAATTTTTCAATCCTTTATTTTCCTCGGGGGACAGCTGACCTTGGCACTGGGTGTTCTTCTGTGTCTGAATGACTACAGGTATAGTGAATGTCTCTTTCAGAATCGTGTATAAAAATCTCTCTTTTGGAAGTGGAGAAAGTAGAAATAAATAAAATAGAAATATCTTTGTTACAGAATTGTTTATTGGTTACCTATTGAGCATCTGTAAGTTAGCAAGTATAAATAAGTCGCCACATGTTGTAAAATCAGGAATGTTTTCAGCCAAAGGATTTGGAAGAACAGCATTTAATTTATCCTGAGCCACCATTATATTTTCATTGCATGTTCCCTGGGGAACACACGGCACCTTCATAGCTTTTCCGGATACGTACGTGGATGTGCGTATATACCCTTATGTGAAATTTTTTTTATCCTGACAGTATCTCTAAAGTAGATAGAAGTAATTATACTCATTTTGCAAAAAGACTAACTGGGTCTTTCCGAGAGTCATGTTCATTATCAATGACAAAGGAAAAAAAATGGAAGAATTCATTCCTATGTCTCTTAAATAGAGACAGAATTAAACTTTTGTGCGTCAGATGGCTGCTTAGAAAGTACTTAAATGAGAAAAAAAAAAAAAAGGACAAAAAATAAGTGTCACTTTATAGAAACTAGACTTAACTGCATACCTTGCCCTGATAGCATCACATGAAAATGCTTTTGGAAGGTCTGTCCTGGGAGGGCGGTGTTAGATGAGCTGGTGCCTAAGAACATCTTATGCTGTCATCCTTTTATAGGTGCTTTGTGACCTTGTCCTCTTCTGAGGAGTAGCACCCATCGTGCACATAGGGAGGAGTGTGTTGACTCTGATTCTGTTTGGACATCTCCAGTAATCTAAAACAACATTTAGAGAGGCACTAGCATAGAGTGGGTGTTAAGTTGGACTTTGGAGCCATCCTGCCTTAGGTTTGAATCCTGGCCCTGCTACTGACTGGCTCTGTGACAGTCGAGAAAGTACTTAATCTCTTTGTGCTTTAGTTTCCTCATCTGCAAAAGCAAGTAGAATAAAACTGTCTGCCTCTTAGGTTTGTCGTGAAGATTATAATGAGTTAGCATATGCAAAGCAGTTAGAACAGCACCTAATGTATGAAAGCACTATATGCATTATTATTTTGTTTGGTTGTTTTATAATACTTAAAATACCTTCTAATCATCTTTTATCCTAATCAAGGTCCAGGAAAATAATTTACGTAACAAAATATATAATTTAAGATCAATCATTTTCCAATTAGTATTATTACTGTTGTCTTATTTAGCAATTTCTAAGAGATGGTGACATTAATCTTTAATGTTTTTTCTTGATTTCAGTATAGCTCTGGGAGCAGCATCCCTACTTCTTGTCATCATCTACCCGCTAATGAAAAGAATTACATACTGGCCTCAATTAGCCTTGGGTGAGCTTGAAATAACTACAAGTATTTCCTTGGATACCCTCAAACTTCTGTGTGTGTGTGTGTGTGTGTGTGTGTGTGTGTGTAATGTGGCAGTGATAAAATGTCCAGTCAGTCATAAAGTTTTCTAAACCAAGAATAGAATTTGATATTTTAAGGGAGGGTAATTAGCCATTTTTATTGGCTAAGAAACCTTATATATTTATTAAGATTATCATCATTATCCAGGGGCGCCTGGGTGGCTGAGTCGGTTAAGCGTCCGACTTCTCAGGTCACGATCTCGCGGTATGTGAGTTCGAGCCCCGCGTCAGGCTCCGTGCTGACTGCTCAGAGCCTGGAGGCTGTTTCAGATTCTGTGTCTCCCTCTCTCTGACCCTCCCCCGTTCATGCTCTGTCTCTCTCTGTCTCAAAAATAAATAAACGTTAAAAAAAAAAAAATAATAATAATAAAGATTATCATCATTATTATTTCCTGAAATGCTTTTTTTAAAATCTGGTATGTCATGAAGAAGAAAATTAACAGATTTGACCGTACCCTTCTCTTTAGGTGACTGACCTGGATGCCCTGAGCACTTGGAGGGTTGGGGTGAAAAGCACACTCAGGCAGGAAGGGTTAGTATGTGACAGCTTAGACAGCCCCTGTCTGTGAAGTCTTCCTTAGCCCTCCCAGAGAAAGTTAGCCAGTCTCGCCTCTGGCTCCCACAACACTCCGGAGTGGCACTTCCTCATTTCACCAGCAGTAACTGAACAAGAAGATGCTGGGGGCTTCCTCTGTCTCCCCAGTTATAAATAATAAATGCCTAACAGATAAAGCTTTCTTTGCATGTGGATGGCCCACCACCTACCATAGCACCTGGCACGTCACAGGTATTCAATAAATATTTGTTGGTAGAGCAAACAAAAGACGGGTAGGTAAATCAAAATCTATTGCAAAAATACCTTCTACTAGAATAAGCTAGAATATTCCTAAAGGTATTCTAGATGCTTGAACCATTTTTTTCAGTGAATAAAAGAAGAAAGGGGGTTTCTGAGAAAAGACCTGTGGGACCCACTGAGTATGAGGTACCTGAGGGACTTGCAGGTAGAGATGTCAAGCAGACAGTTCCAGGTCCAGTCTGAAGTGTAGAGTCGATCAGAGTGCACATAGAGATTTGGGAGTTGTCCGCATGTCGATGTTCGTTTACAGTCCTCAGAGAGGATGGGCTTACAGAACGAATAAGTGTTCCCGTCTGCACTCTTGTTTCTGTCACTTATGGGGGAAGGAGAGTGATTAAAGGACAGACCACAAGGTTTTGGTTCAGCTAGGTCTAAGTTGAAACCCCAGCTTCTACCATTCGTTGACTGCCAGGCACCGTGCTAGGTAGGGGGAATGTTCTCGTGAAACCTCCTATTAGGGTGATAGTATTTTTTCTATTACCCGTGTTATTTGAATTGTCAATTAACCTCTCTGAACCCGTTTCCTTTTTTGTGCAGAGTAGCTCGTCACCACCACAGAGAGCTGAGAGAATTTCAGGAATCGACCTAGTAGCAAACAGTGCACAGAGCCTGATGCGTAGAAGCACTTGGTACATGCCAATGCCCCCTCCCCTCTTTGGGAGTCTAAAGTGTCTTTGCCCTCTCCCTCTGTCTCACCAATTGTAGGGTTGACTTTTAATTGGGGAGCATTACTTGGATGGTCTGCTATCAAGGGCTCCTGCGACCCATCTGTTTGTCTGCCTCTTTATTTTTCTGGAATTATGTGGACGCTAATTTATGATACTATCTACGCTCACCAGGTAAAAAATATCTTTTTTCTCAACTCTGGTTTAGTTATTATCGCCGTTTAGGAACTTTATGAACCACATTAAAGGGAAAGTGTGTTTTCTGAAAAGAAAATCATTCACACTTCTTTGGCACCAACAAGATATTTTTGTTTCCTGTATATGTATGTTTACCAAAGAGATCAACTCTTTAATTTACAAGCATTTAAATTGTATATACTGTATTGCCAGGCACAGTTTAAAAAAAACCTTACAAATACTAATTTAATCCTCATAACAACCTGGGAGGGAAGGTGCTTTTATTATCCTCATTTTTTAGATGAGGAAACATGTGGAGAAGAACCATTCTGTGTCACACAGTTAGTGGATGGCAGAGCTGAGATTCAGACCCAGACAGTCTCTACAGTCTGCACTTTTAACTGCCACGTCTCCTCCCTTCTGTGGAGGCCTCTACCAGGCAGATCTTTTTCCTAGTCGTGTGGGTAGTAAGCACTTTCCCATATTTTTTGTCATTACCACTCTAAGACTGCAGAATAATAATCCATTGATTTAATGTGCCATAAATCTTTTTTTTTTTGCCATAAATCTTTTTAATAATTTGTCCATTTGAGCCATTTAAGTTCTGAGAGTTTTTGCAATTATAAATAATGTTGTTCTAATCACTAATATCTTTATGTGTTTGGGGATAAATTTTTAGGAGTGTATTACTTAGTTAAGGAATATAAACATTTTTATAGCTTTTGATACTGCCTTTTTCATATGGCTAATAAAAAAACCCCACTTTTGCTTTTCTTGATTTATGTTCTTAATTTTCCTTTTACATTACTTTGAAACAGTTTCTTCTCAGTATTTTTCTGAAATGTAACTGTCTTCTCAATTATTTACTTGAAGAATATGTGTTGGTTCGATGGAATGTTTTCTGATATTCCAGTCTGGAATTCATCCTGCTTTCTTTCATTTACCCCTCTCCCCCACTGAGTTTGTATTGGCATGAAGAAGATTGCTAGGTCTCTAATCAGCCTGATTTCCTGAAGTGAAACTTGACTGACAGTTCAGAAGAGATGCCTATACTTTTCATAGTAATGTCTGGAACCAATGATGAGGATATCTGTACTCCAGTTAGATTCACTTCTTCAGTAAAACACCACGCACTCATTCACACTTTGGTACTGCGTGTAATGAAAGACAGTTTGCACCTGAAGGTGCTTACAGTATGAAGGGAAAAGCATACATTAATCCTGCATTTGTTGTTACTTGGATTTGGAAGCCCAAAAGATAGCCTGTCAGATAGCTATCTGGGTGCAGAGTTGGGCATCACAGCCTCTGACATCATGTGGCTGTAATCACAACAGTATGTGAAAGTTCTTAGAAACAAAATTGCTGGAAGAGATCGGGCAGGTAGATGGGAGTGTATCACCAGAATCGACCTTTACTTAGAGGATTTGATGGGAGAGGTGAGGAATAAACCACACTAGTAGTGAAATGTGAATAGATGTGGTCAGGTGCCAGTGGAGCGTTTTTCTGCATCTGCGGCTTCAAGATTGAAACTAAAATGTACAAGAAGTTGTTGAGACTTGAGAACTCAGAGGGAAGAAGGAGCTATGTGAACAGTTAGACTTGAGTTTTACTCTAATGTGGTCCGTGTAGAGTTAAAAGTCATTCATAGGGTGGTAAGCAATACAGTGACATGTAGCAATGTATAGAGCTGGAAGATAGTTTTAGCAGTGACATTTAACCTGGATTTGGCCTGCACATTCATTACTGATCAGCCTGTGTTTCTAAGTTACTGTCAGCTTTCACAGCGTATGTCCTTTGAAAGACCATTTCTTCTGGGGGAGTGGGGGGAGGAAGATAAAGACCCTTTCTTCTGGAATTAGATAATGGTGATAATTATACAACCAGAATGGTGAATTTTGTGGTATGTCAATAAAAACCACACAGTTTATTATTACTTTCTGATGTTAGGACAAAAGAGATGATGCTCTGATTGGTCTTAAGTCCACGGCGCTGCGGTTCCGTGAAAACACCAAGTGGTGGCTTAGTGGCTTCGGTGTGGCGATGCTGGGGGCGCTGAGCCTGGTGGGAGTGAACAGTGCTCAGACCGTGCCCTACTACACTGCTCTGGCTGCTGTAGGAGCCCATCTGGCACACCAGGTTTGACCGTTTTCTTACGCTTTCCCTCATTTTTCCTTGGGTTATAAATTGTAAAAACTATTTAAACAGAAACAACCTCTTTGTTTACCAAGCAATGTACTTCTTTAAAACAAACAACTACTTGGCTTATACTATCTTGAACCACCCCCTCCCCTGCCTCAACATATCATCTAAAAAAGCTCACTGTATTAATTTAGAGAAATAATCTAAAACTAAACCTAGATTTTTTTTTTTCCCCTCTGATTTTTCTGGAATTACTTCTGATTGATGTCTGGGAAAATTTCAGCAATGTCTGAAGGTTGTGGGTTGAGCTGAATTGCTCTGAAAGCAAACTGATCAACATAACTGTACTTTTAATATGTGGGCTGCTGTGATGGTTAGCAAACTAATCATTCATAGGGATGGGTTCCACTGGCATTAGCAGTCAAGGCCAGATAGGACACGAAGTGCTCACATGTCAGACGGAATTCTGCCTACATAGTGGGAAACTGTCATTTCAGCGTGTCAGCCATCATCCACAAGCTTATATTGGGATCTACATTATTTACTTTTGTAAAATGAATGAACCAAATCTAATTTTAATGAAGTAGGTTGCTTGTAAATGGACTCTTTTTTTTTTTCCTTAAAATTTTCAAGTTTATTTATTTATTTTGAGAGAGAGAGGGAGAAAGCAGGGTAGGGGCAGAGAGAGGGGGGAGAGAGAGAATCCCAAGCAGGCTCTGCACTGTCAGCTCAGAGCCCAATGTGGGGCTCGAACTCACGAACTGTGAGATCATGACCTTAGCCGAAATTAAGAGTCAGACGCTTAACCAACTGAGCCACCCAGGCGCCTCTAAATGGACTCTATTTTTGTATCAGTGTTACTGTTACTTTCTTTGAATGGATTCAAAAAGGTGTTGGCCTCTCTGTAGATGATCTGTTTTATACACATCGTTGCAAATTACTTATCAGTGTAAACAAGACTTGCATAACATAGTAAGAAGGAAACCAAAACCTAATGTCCACAAAGTAAACCTCATGCTGTATCACCTTCATGGTTTTCCTCACAATGAAATTTTAAACGGTAGGAATTGGTGATTCTCCAGAATTCTCTAGATTTCACCATTTTCCTCCTCAGAATTTCTTAGCATCCCCTTTTGCTCATAACACAGCACTGTGGGGGTTGTCACCATCAACTGATTGTCTGGCCAGGATAATGGATGTTTAGCCATATTTAAGCACCTGGATATTAGTGGACAAAGGCAAAAATTACGAGGGCAATTACAAATACTGTAAGCAATATTTAAACCCATCTTGAAATTCTAAATTGCATTTGTGGTCTTCTATCCAGTCCTTGCCACAATATTTTAAGATGGACATAGACTTCTAGTATTTGGAAAAAAGGAAATCATGATGATTTGAAGTCTGGAGGCCACACAATAAAGAATATTTGGGGAAATGAGGGATGCTAACGGTTAAGCCTAGGAATGAATAAGACAGGGACATACACTTTTTTGATATATTTGCAGGACTGCCGTGGAGAAAAAGGAATGTATTTGTTCTAGGTCACTAACAGCAGGTCTAGATTGCCAGATCCCCTTCTCTATGTGGGGATGGGAAGGAGATTTCCACATGCATGGGGGTATTTTCAGTTATCATAAATAAACTCGGCGGGGTATCCACAGTCATTTAGTGAGTGAGGGCCAGGTATGTTAAATACCTTTCAGTGCTCTAGACAGCCCTGCACAATAGACTTGTCCTTCCCAAATGGGATTTGTTCACCTGCTGGGAACCATTGCTCCAAAGAATAATGCTAGAACTGGAGGGTAGGAATTGTAGGAGGCAGATTTTAGATCAGTGTAAATATTTAGAGCTTTCTAATTAGTTAGAACTAAAAATAATGTGGGTTGCCTTTCAAAGCATTCATGCACCCCTCAAGTGGAAGTTTTTAGGACACAGCTTAGATAATACCTAGCCAGTGAGAGATAACGGTAGATTTTTCTACACTGGAAACAGTTTGGGGTACATTAAAGGCTTCCCGTTGCTTAAAATCCTGTAAGAGAGTGCAGTTTTCTTCTCTGTACTGATGTGTTTATTTGTGATGCCAGAAAATTTATATTAAATACTAATGCAGCATTGTGATCTTCTCTTACAGATTTACACTCTAGATATCCACAGACCTGAGGATTGTTGGGATAAATTTACCTCCAACCGAACACTAGGACTAATAGTTTTGTTAGGGATTGTCCTCGGGAATTTGTGGAAAGAAAAGAAGACAGATGAAACAAAGGAAAGTATGGATAGTAGAATAGAAAATTAGCAAATGAAGTGGATCTAGGAATGTTTAAAACAAATTTTACAAAACACTCTCAGGTCTTGTTACCACATAATTAGATTTGAATAAACAGTCTTGCAATATGTTAAAGAATTAAGAACCACGAGATGAAGACGTAGACCATATTTGCCTGGATTTAGTTCAAGTATTTTCTAGGAAAATCCTTCCCCTGTCTCAGAAACCAGGAACTCTTTAGGATTTGAGTGACCTTGAGTACTTAAGTGGATGCATTCTAACTGCTCATAATTCCCATCTGCAGTTACGGTAATGGTAGGAGTTTGGGCACTTTAAAAGACACCTGATTTGTATCTCATCTAAATGAATGAATGTAGGAAAATGGACTTTACTTTTAGGGAAAACTAAAAGCTGGCAAGTTGGGGTTTATTGTGCTTTGTTATGACCTTTACTCACTGCCAAAAGCTGTAAGTTAGGAAACCATTCTGTTTTTTATATTTTAGGAGAATTTGAGTAAATAAAAGCTTTTATCTACAATATCCATACGGACTTCTGTTGTTACCAGTCCTGACATTTATTTCACACATCCGGTCTCTGGGTACAGCCATGGTAACCAAAATAGGCAGGCAGGCAGTCACCAGGGACTGTTTTAATTCCTGTTGATTTCTTTTTTTATCTTACTTGATTATGATTTATAGGATAATGGCATATTGGTTAAATGTCCTAACAGTTTCTTCCCTTGCTGTCTTCTCAGCACGGCATGTTCTCAGCATGGCAGCCAGAGTGATTTTCTTAAAACCTATACGAAGTTCTGTCATTCCTCTGCTCAGAACCTTCCAGGATCCTCTGAGGTCCCTCAGGACAAACCAAAACTCCTGTCACCTGTTAGGCCCTTCATGACTTGGCCTCATCTGAGACTACTTTCCCACACCCCTCTGTAGCTCCACTGGCTTCCTCACTGTTCCTCATCAGGCTGGTGGACTTCTGCCCCAGGGCCTTTGCATGTATACTTCCCTTTGCCTGGAATGCTGTCCTTGAATTATGTCAGTCCTTCACAGCAGGTCTTTTCCTAAATGTTACCTTCTCGGGCTTTTCTCAGCCACTGCTTGTAAAATTTCATAACAAATGCTACCTACACTTTGTATTTCTGTGTTCTTTATTGTTTTTTTCTCTTCAGAACCTAGCAGTATTCACCTAAAATATATTTTACTGGATTTAAGTGGCTCTCGTGGACCATGGGATGTAAGGCAGGCGGCTATTTGTGTGTGTGGATTGTGGGCAGCAGTGAACACTAAATTGCATATTGGTGATAATGGTCGTGGTGGTAAATGTAGCTGACACACCAGGCAGGCCCTGATAAATAAGCACAGGAAAATGTAGTGAACTGTTTATTCAGCAAATACTGAACCACAAGAGTGTTTAGACTTAATAGAAGTAGCATCCATGATTCTACTCTGCTATAGCAACAGTGAGTTGAAGGGGAGAATAGAAATGTCCCCTACTTTTAGGGAAATATGATTAGCTCCTATGATTTGCATCTGAATAGATAAACTTTAAATCTGTTGATTTCTGGGTTTTGTTTGTTTTTACACAATTTTTCTAAAAAATGTAATAATAGAAGTATGGAGTATATACAGATGGAGGGATGTCTTCAATATTGAAAGAAATGAGAAATGGAAAAAATTGAGCTTAGAAAAGGGTTATGCCTCTTAAAAATATACCAGTTCTCATAGCAAAAAATGTTGATTTCTGAATGCCTTTTCCCATGCGTGGGCTCTAGAAGAATGTTGGCCAGGATAAATGGTGGAGGAGCCTGGCCAATGGGGATCGGTGCTTAGCACAAAGAGGCCTGGTGTGGCATCCCCGACATTGTACCCTAAAGGAAACCTTAAAGCAGAATGCCTTTTGCATGGCATAGTTCTGTTGAGAACTGGCTGTATGATTTGCCAAAGTCTATGTAATCTGTTCTGGACTAGCTACATAATTTGCAGATCAACCTATATTTTAAAATGCTTAGAATCTTAACCCATTAGCGCTGATCCAATTAACGGAGGGTAAGTACAACGTGTTTTGATTTTATTTTCCTAAGTTGGTTGATGAAAGTGAACATGGGACAAATCCTAGAATCAGCAAAACTGCAGTCATTTGTGATAAATAGGAACAGGAGAATATAGGTTAAAATTCATAGATTGCCTTGCTCTCAAAAAGCTGCTTAAACTTAACAGAGTTATTTTGGTTCCTTTTCATTTCATTTCTTCTTTCTTCTCCCAGGTATAAAGCTGAAAAAGTAGTATTAATAAGTAAGGAGCAGATTGGGGTGGGGGGGGGGGAGAGGAAGTAGATTATTAGCCTCTAGAATCATGGACTTCAAGCAATTCAGCATTGGAAGGAAGTGCAGCTGTCCTCCATCTAGTGATCTAGTGCCAGGGTGTCTGTTTCCCGCTTGGCCATGGCAGGTACTGTAACTTCAGATAGTGAAATTACCAGTCTTATTTTGGGAGATTCATTCAGTGGGGAAGGTGCTTGCCCTAATTTTCTGTTGCAAAATCGTTGTGAGGTTGTAAACAGAAAGACATGTGAAAGGACTTTGTAAACTGAACAGTTACCTAGTATGAGTTTATGGTGAGGGTAGACGTGGGATACGAGCTATAGAAAATTTCTATTCTATAGAAAATACAGAATCAAGAAATAACACGTCACAAGTGCTAGCTCTCCTCTTCCTGGACTTCGTGAGATCGCTGTATGCCTCTTCCAGATTGTGAAGCCTTCCACAGGTCACACCCTACTATTTCCCCCAAATCGACACACTCTCACCCACTCTTCGCTATCCACAGGCCACGCTCATCTGCCCAGCTCTGCCATTGCCACTGTCCTGGAAGCTGGTCCATGACGAGGGCTTGGCCTTTGGAGCAGGCAGGCCCGTGCATGAGTCCTCCCTGTAGTATTTGCCAGCTGGAGACCTCAGGCAAGTGATGACCTGCCCTCCGCCGCTACGTTCTCACCTGCCCAAACTGGGTAGTTGTAGAGCGTGAAACAGTTGGCATATATGTTAAAGCCTGTTACGGACTGAATTGTATTGCCCCAGATTCATATATCGAAGTCCTATCCCCCAATAACTTGGAACGTAACCGTGTTTGGTGATGAGGTCAATAAAGAGGTTATTAGGTTAAAATGAGGCATTAGAGTAGGCCCTAATCCATTGTGACTGGTGTCCTTATAAGAGGAAGTCTGAAAACATTGACACTCGCACACAGAGATGACTGTGAAGGCACAGAGAGAAGATGGCCACTTAACAAGTCAAGGAGAGAGGCCTCAGAAAAAAACCAACCTTGCCCACACCTCGATCTCAGATTTCTGGCATCCAGAACTGAGAAAATAAACTTCTTTTTTAAGCCATTCAATCCGTGGTATTTTGTTATGGCAGCCCTAGCAAACAATACAAAGCCCTGGTACTAAGCCTAGCATGGAAAAGACAACTCTTCCAATGCAGTTCACCTGAAAGCTCTTCCTTTTCCACCCAATCCTACCTTCTTGTCCTAAAGCACATGTTTTAGCCCTTAGAGCAATCCCAACAGTGGTAGGCTGAATAAAATCCTCCAGTGTCCATGTCCTAATCTCAGAACCAGTCTATATGTTACCTTCTATACTAACTGTATAGTATATATACTATATATGTATATGTATAGTATGTGTACTTATATGTATATATATGTACTATATACTAAAGGGGCTTTGCAGATGTGATTAAGAAGAATCTTGAGAGAGGGCGGTTATCCTGGTTATCTAGGTGGGCGCACCGTAATCACAAGGCAAGAAGGTCAAACGACGGAAGTAGGAAGTTAGAGTGAAGTAAGGGTGAGTCATGAGCCAAGGAATGCAGGTGGCTCTTAGAAGCTGAAAGAGACAAGGATGCAGAGTCTCCCCTCAGAGACTCTAGGGAACCAACCCAACTGACACCTTGACTTCTATCCAGTGAAACAGAGTTTGAACTTCTGACCCCTGGAATTGTAAGATTGTAAATTTGTGTTGTTTTAAGTCACTAAGTTCGTGGTAATTTGTTATAGAGGCAAAAGTAAACTAATGTAACAACTATTCCAGCTCTGACTGACCGGTCTTCTGACCTGCCAGAGCACTTGGTTGGTACCAGTGGGACAATTGCTAAGAATGCAAGTCCAGGAAATAGCTTGTATGGGTTAGAATCTCTGCCTGCCAGTTGGATGAACTTGAGTCAGTTAGTGATCTCTCTGTGGGTTCAGTTCCTCAAACGGGGCTACCCTTCTCATGGAAATCATCAGTCTCCATCTACTAGAATATAGACTCCATGGCAACTGGGACTTCGTCTTAGTCACTAAAGTAGCCCCAACACACCATACTGTAAGCACTCAATAAGTATTTGTAATTTATCATACATTAGTCTACTATTTTTTATTTTTATTGAAATAGAGTTGACATACAACATTGTATTAGTTTTAGGTGTATAACACAGTTGATTCAGCAATTCTATACATTACGCAGTGCTACTGTGCTAATATTTGAGTACTTCCAAGACCTAGTGTTAGGTACAACCATTAGAAATTATTAATGCCAGGGAGGCTGGGTGACTCAGTTAAGCAACTGACTCTTGATTTGGGTTCATGTCACAATCTCATGGTTCATGAGATTGAGGCTCTGCACTGACAGCACAGAGCCTGCTTAGGCTTCTCTCTCTTCTCTCTCTGCTCCTCTCCTGCTTGTGGACCTGCACTCTTTCTCTCTCTCAAAATAAATTATTAATGCCATTCAACAACATATGAAAAAATCACCATGTGACACCATAATAAAAATACACATTTTCATGTACACATGATTAGAACTATGTAGAAATATATATCTAATGAAGGCCTAAGAAGCAGATAGAAAGCTATGTCATGGGTTAATAAGTTAGTATGCTTTATAATATAATTAGGGGGGCATTTGTCCTAAATTTCATGTTTCTTTTTAAATTTTTTTTTTAACGTTTATTTTTGAGACAGGGAGAGACAGCATGAACAGGGGAAGGCAGAGAGAGAGGGAGACACAGAATCGGAAGCAGGGTCCAGGCTCTGAGCCATCAGCCCAGAGCCCAACGCGGGGCTCGAACTCACGGACCGTGAGATCATGACCTGAGCCGAAGTCGGACGCTTAACTGACTGAGCCACCCAGGCGCCCCCTAAATTTCATGTTTCAAGCTAATCTATGAATGTAACAGTTCTTCCAGTATTATTTTCATTTTTTAATATTTACTTTTAAAAAATAGACTTCAATACAACCTATTTGTAACCCCTATAAAAACAAGGAAGATTATCATTATTTTAGTAACTTCTTTCCAAAATAAAACATGAGATTGCGTACTAACGGAAGGTCTGGAACTGCAGTTTCAGACTTCCATGTCTTCCTTTAAGTGATAATCCTTGCCCACATCTGCAGCAGAGTTATAATTCTAACAAAGAAAATAAACCCCCAACAGAGTACCAAAGTTGAGACAAGCTTTTAAAGGCTACCAGTAAGTCACACTGTAGAACAGTCACTTCCTCATCTCCCTGTGAAGCCAACATAGTTTCTTAACCAATGATGTGCAAAGTCTTCTTGTAATGTTGGGCAATGAATCGCCACACCTTCCTCATTATCAGAAACATATGACAGGAAATAGCAACACCATCTTCTTGTCCTCGGGAAAAATTGATAAAAGGCATGAGATAAAATGTTGCCCATAGCTTTCTTTCCTTCTTTTTAAAATAATATTTACTGCACTTTTTTCCTAATGCAAACGTAACATGTACATTGTGGGAAGTCTAGCAATACAGAAAAGCACACACACACACACAAAATTGGTGGCTTAACCTCATCATCCAAAGGTATGCACTATTACCAGACTGATACTCTTCTAGATTTTTAATAGGCATATAGACATATTTTTAATAAAATTGGAGTCACATTGCACTTCTTTTTCAAAATCTATTTTTACTTAATATTTTCCCATGTCACTAAACCTTTCAAAATATGAGCGTTTATTGGTTGCATAGGTTATCATATGTATGTACTATTATTATTTAATTAATCGTATTATTGATTACATAGGATTTTTACTTTTTTTCCTCCCTCACAAACACTAGTGCTGCGAATAGAGTCATATCTTTGGGCACATCTCTGGTTACTTCCATAGGATAACTTCCTAGAAGCAGAATATCTCTGTGTGCGTATTTCCAGGGAGTGTAGGGTGAGGGTAGAGGGTGAGACATGGTGGTGTGCATATTTTTAAGAAAGGGTCTATATTTTTACCTGTGGTACATGGGGGCCTCTTTCCTCAGAGTCTGGCCAACACTAAGACACAATTTTTGAATCCCTGGCAATTACAAGGCAAGATAGTGCATTGTGCCACTTAGATATAAAGATATTCAGTTATTCCTCCTCATCTATTGACACTTTAATCAGAAAATAGGAAACACTCCCCAGCTTTCCTTCACTCTCAACGTTGAGCTAGAATCGTAAGAGCAGAGAGCACAGTGACTAGAACAGCATGAGCAGGCACTGACTGCTTCTCGGGTGAAGAAATGGAACTATTGCAGCGGGTGGGGGTCATAGAGACCACCTAGACCAGTGGGTTTCTCTAACTGCTGTGAAACAGGCAGCAGAAATGCATTTTTCAGGTAAAATCTTACATATGGCCCCAATGTATGAACCCAGATGAAAGCAGAGGATGGAGATACCCGAATCCTCCCTTCTGAGCACCCCTTTCTTGTTGAAAAAAGCCCTGGCTGGGCTTCTCGGGAGCCTCGAAATTAATTCTCACACAGTCCCATCTGAAAACTGTTTATCCCCTAATTTTGTGTGTGAGGAAGCTAAGGCCTGGAGAAATAATTTACTTAGAATCACAAGTTATTGTCAGATGAGAATTGAGGTAAGAATGAGCTTTTTTTTTTAAGGTTATTTATTTTGTGAGAGAGAGAGAGTGAGTGAGCAAGCAGGGGAGGCACAGAGAGAGAGAGAGAGAGAGAGACAATCACAAGCAGCTCCATGCCCAGCATAGAGAGCCCCTCAGGGGCTCAATCCCGGGAACCCTGAGATCACGACCTGAACCAAAATCAATACTCTATGGCTTACCTGACTGAGCCACCTGGGCACTCCAAGAATGACCATTTAAGTTCATATGGTCACTAACTGTATGACTTGGAACAAAATATTTAAACTTTTCTGGCTTCAATTTCTTTAATATCTAAAATGAGGATTAAAATAATATCTACCTCATGGTGGCAGTGTGAGGGTTGCACGAGAAAATAAACTCCAGTCTCGGGACTAAATGCAGTCTGTATGTTTATTAATCCCAACTAAATCTGGCTTATACTCCCCCCTTGAACTTGAACTGGGGAGAACTGGATACTGAACTGCCTGCTTGATATTTCTCTTTGAATGCCAAAGAAGCACCTCTAGCCTAACCTGTTTGAACTCCCGACCTTCCCCCTCACACCTCCTCCCACCCTTCACTCCATCTCAGTAGTGGCATCCATGCTTCCCGTTGATCTGGCCAGAACCTTGGGTTAGTCCACGACTCCTCCCTTTCTCTCACATTCCATATCCAAGACGTTAGAAGAGCCTCTTGGCTCGTCTTCAGAAGGTATGCAGAACCCCACCTTTCTTAGCACCTCCCCTTTACCAACTGTACCACCCTCTGTCCCCGGATTAGCACTTCCTAACTGGTCTTCTGTTGCCCCTTGCATTCTGTTCTCACCACAAGAGCCAGGGGGATCCTGTTAAAACATAAGCCAGCACCTGCCATGCCTCCACTCAGAACCTCTCAGTGGCTCCCAAGTTCTGTCAGCGTAAGGCCAAAGTCCTATGCATGGCCCTCAGGGCCCGTCTGCCCCAGCCACCTGTTACCTCCTGACTCTGCCACCCCATCCCTCTCTGCCTTGTAGAGCGGCTCCAGCCTTCCCTCGCATCACTGTCCTTCCCACGAAGGGGCTTCTCCCCGTTTCCATCCAGGCTGCCCTCCCCCTCCTGCAGTCTGCAGTCTTTGCCCACATAGCATCATCTCAGTGAAACCTTGTCTCCCCTCTCTAAAACCTCACACTTTCCATAGACAGATGTCCCTTTCTCTTTTTCTGCTTTACTTTTCTCCATAGCGGGACATACAATATAATTTGTTTTTACTTCTTTCTTGTCTGACCTCATCATCTAGAATCTAATTTCCGTGAGGGCACAGATGTTTTCTGTCTTAATCAATACTTTATCTCCAAAGTCTGGAGTAGTGCCTAGCACAGAGTAAGTGTTCACTAAATATTTGTTGAATGAATCATATATGTGAAGCTTTTAATAGCGCAGGATGTGTTCATTAAATATTGTCTCCATTTGCAGGCATTTTCAGGTTTGCTTTCCTGTCCAAACTCTCTCTCTTTTTAAAACACATGTAGGAAGAACTACTTAAGAGACAGCTGATTTCAAGGTGCTATTTGAGGAGAACAGTTTTACATTCAGTTCCTAAGCCTGAGCTTCTTAAATGGTTTTGGTTTATTGGCAATGGGGAATGTGGAACACAAAATGAAGAACTTGTTAAGATGATGGATGAATTTTCAAGGGGATAGTCTAACTCACTAATAAAGTGTAAATTCAGTGTAAAGAAATCAAAAGTAACAATGCAAATGCTAATTGGATTTGTTTTCCTTGGTTTGAAACTCTAAGAATCTTCTTTTAAAAATTAAGGTTATTATTTAACTTTTTCCTTAGGCATCATTGAGCAATGTAACGAAAGTAAGTTATCATGACTCTTACTTCCTTTATACTTAGGCCACAAAAATATGAAACTGTATCTGGGAGAGAATTACTGGTATCCAAGGTCAGGCCGTGTTTCGGGAATGCCTCATAAACACAGATTGCTTTTGGTTTATGTTACTTCCTCCAAGATAGATAAGGACAACATTAACACTTTAGAATCAAGAGTGAGTTTCTACCTGCGATCAGTATTTTAGTACTAAAACTAAATACTCTATAAATATTTTAAATTCACTTTAAAACATGTTACCAATGAGAAAATTTTTAGCACAAACTAATTATTCATTGAAAATTGTTGTGGTCTCAGGATATGCAGAAGAATCTAGGAAAAAGATATCTGGCTTTATAATTTTTCCCCATTCATGTTTCTGGTTTTCTTCATTTTGTTTCTGGCTGGTCTTTATTATGTGTGTAGACAGGCCCTTGTCTAGAGTCAAAAGTCAATGAAAGTTACAAAAACACATGTAAATGTGTCCTAGAAAGAAGGAACCACAAGTGTAAAGCCTTGAAATAGGGACAAATCAAGCAGAACAAAAAGGTCACATTTCTGATCTTATTTCCATAGCCATGCTACATTATAAAAAGTGGTAGTGAAAATGCGGGTAGAAAGGCAAAATTATGTGGTCACTTTGGAAAACAGTCCAATAAAAACAGGGACGGGGACAAAACAAAAGAGACTCTTAAATATGGAGAACAGAGGGTTGCTGGAGGGGTTGTGGGGGGGAGGGATGAGCTAAATGGGTAAGGGGCACTAAGGAATCTACTCCCAAAATCATTGTTGCACTATATGCTAACTAAGTTGGATGTAAATTTAAAAAATAAATTAAAAAAAAAAAGAGTTTCTTATAGTTAACTATGCATTGACCATATGACCCTGCAATCCCACACCCACGTATTTACCCAAGAGGAAATAAAACTTAGGTTCACACAAAAACCAGTACATGAGTGTTAATAGTAACTTGATCCATAATCACTCAAGTTGGAAAAAATCAAATGTCCTTCAATTAGTGAAAGGTTAGCAAACTGTGCTGTGCTGTGTGTATGTGTGTGTATCAGCAATAATACGGAACAAACTGATGATACATGCAGTCACATGCGTGGATTTCAAATGCTAAGTGAAAGAAGCCAGGCTCCAAAAGCAATGCACTTTAGAATTCCAGTTTTAGAAGATTCTGGAAAAGGCAAAACTGTGGGGACAGAAGACAGAGCAGTGGTTGCCAGTAACTGGAGTTCAGGGAAAGGTTAAACACAAAAGAGCACAAGGAAATTTGGGAAATGATGAAGCTGTTTTATATCTTTTTTAAAATTTTTATTTATTTATTTATTTTATTTGAGAGAGAGTGGGTGAGTGGGGCAGAGGCAGAGGGAGAGAGAATCTTTAGCAGACTCCACACCCAGCATGGAACCTGACTTGGAAGTTGATCCCATGACCCTGGGATCATGATCTGAGCCAAAATCAAGAGTCGGATGCTCAACGAACTGAGCCACCTGGGCACCCCTGTTTTATACCCTGATTGCAGAAATTTTACAAAATTGTATATATTTGTCAAAACTCAGAGAGCTGTACACACACACACACACACACACACACACAAAAGTAAATTTTACTGTATATTAATTATAACACACACAAAGCAAATGGAACTCATTTTCATCAAGTTGGGGTGAGAATAACCGAAGTGCAAACACTTCGTTGCTGTGCTAATTCAGTTAAGGGCTAAAATTCTATTGCTATAGGTCTGTCTGCATATGGCCTTATATTGCAGAAGAACTACCCCTTTTCTGACACCTACAGTCATTCACATAATCAATGTCTGTCGGATACCTATTCCATACCATGAACTGTTCTAGGTTTTGAAGATGCCTCAACAAACAAGATGTGTCCCTTCCTTCCTAGAGCTGGTGAATGAGTGAATCATTAAATAAATGTGCATAGGTAAATAAATAAATAAATAAATATGCTATTTAAAATAATATATTTTGGCATAGTGGTAAGTTTTCATGAAGAAAAATACAAGGCTTGATAAAGGGAAAGAGTTACAGGGAACACAGGCTGTTTGATAGAGTGCCAGGGAACAAATTCTGAGTGGCAGCTGGACAGAGGCTTGAATGTGACGGGGAAAGCCGGAGCAACAAGGTTCCAGGAAGAAAGAACAGCAAGAGCATCAGCCTTGAACCAGAGTGCACATTAAAGCAAGCTGTCAGCCCCATCGCAGCGACCACCTAGCTGCAACCATCCTGACATTAGGCTTCAAGACTCTCAGCTGGAAAATGGGCTCGTGATGGCCTAAATCCTGCACAGTCCCGTCCACCAGCCTCCATTTTTCTGCACTCTGGAGTGGTTTGTTAGCCTTATCCACATGTACCCCAGAGGATGTTTCCTTCTTGCCAGTCCAGCTCTCCTACCCTCCAGAAGGGTTTTCCCTGCTTGTCCAGTATCCATAGACCAGCTTTGGCCAAGGGCCACCCAGCAACTTGGCCACCATCTAGTGGGCTGAAACCACTCCCCAACCAGATTTGAGTCCCAGCTCCAGGAGAGGGACTCCTTCCAAGTTGGTGTCTTCTTTGGGTACTTTCCTCCCTAGGGCATTCTTTCGCATTCTCCTTATTCCTGATAGTTATCACCCTGTTATAATGAATAATTCTTTATAGTAAACTTTTCCCTAGTCGAATATTGCTTGGACTCTCCCGGTACAGTCTGACTGACACAGAATTGGCACTGGGCACAGCCCCAGGAGGTAGACCTGTAAAGGTGGGATGTGGGGGTTGGCTTCGTCATGCCTTTTGGTTATAGCACAGTGCTGAGCTTGTTGCCAATGGGAGATGGGAAGCTAGTGATCCCTGGCATGCTGGGACCTCACAGGCCTACTATCACCTGTGTTTAATTGTGATGAAATGCAAACTGAAGCGTGTCTTAGGATCCCAAGCGGTCATCGCATTTGACTGTTGTAGCAATTGACGGCTCTAAGGAGTGTGGTGTGAGATCGAGTTTTGGGAGTGCACTTGAATACTCAGAAAATGACAAACTCGACTCTTTGAGCTCTCAGCTCAAGTCACAGTTGGAGAACCAGAAAACTTCCCTGACGGCCCTAAAATAATCTTTTCTTTTTACTCAGAGAGCTGATATTGCTGAAAACTAACATAAAATTTAATTGCGTGGGTTGCTGAATTAAGACAATGGTTGAATTTACAGTTTCTGAGCCTCTGTCCTATGGAAGCAGCTTGCAAACTAAGTCCAAGCAAACTAACCTTCCTTTGCTTAAATACCTGTGAAAACCTCATCTGGGGCAGACTTCTTGAAAGCGATCTTCAACTCCATTCTCCTCAAGGCCCAGCCCAACCACCTCCTATTATGACTGGATGCATAACTAGAGTTAAATCTCAGCATATTCAGCAGGCCCGGTACACACTCTGACCCAGGAAGAAATAGTTTACATGCCCAAAGAACGGCCATATTTTTCTAATATATAGCTTCAGAAACCCAAGGAACGTATGTGGGAGTTCATGTTAAAAATATGAGAACAAGAAGTGTGGAATATAATGCTGAGTCAGGCCAAATTCACTGGTAGGAGTGCACTTACTAAGAGTTTCCTGGCATGATGTAGAGGAGGCCAGGCAAAGCCCTCGAGAGTTAGGAATGTTGGACTGGATTTATGGTATACAACCTGCACATCCACCTCCCATCTGTGTTCTGGGAAAATGCCTGGAAGACAACTCCCTTCACTGAGGCACCTGCATCCCTGAAAAGCTGTGCCGTTGCTCTCTTTCTATAGGCGAGCCGTGACTGTAGGAGGTGTCATCATGAGGAAGCGTCGGCCGATTTCACCGGGGATGATGGGATCCCAGAGTATCAGAGGCCAACTGGCAGCATTTGATAGCCAAAGGCAAGGTGTGTGGCCATATTTATCACAAAGGGTGCAGGGACATATCAGTAATCAGAATGCTTTGGCTCGTAAACATCTTGGCAGCAGCTAAGTGATCAAAATAGATGGACAGCTGCCATATGGCTTGAGCTACACCACAGGGAGTACTCTAAGTGTGGAAGCCAAAACCGGGCTTGAGTTATTTCAGTGGCAAGTCACTGCCTTTTTTTTTTACTCAGTTTCTTGAGCCAAGTGAATTTGCAGACTCAGAGGTCCTCAAATGCAGGGTGGATCTAACCAGAGCCTCATAGGAAGAGGAATTCTGAGCTAGTAAGGGGCAGAGCAGGGGCTTGAGTTCCCCTACTCTTAACCTTTATTATCTTTTGTCTCCATGTGGGGCACAAGGTGATAAAAACCTCAGCCCTGGTCTGAAAGACATGTAAGTCCAGCTGAAGGTTGCCATGATGTGAGTGTTGAGGAAGGTACACGGCATTCAAGATCCTTGGGGGCAAATTTGCAATTTGGAAGGAAATAAATATGGCTACTTCTCCTCTTTTCTCCTTCGGGAGAAGAGGCTTCTAGGAACCTGTGTTTGGAGGACAGTACCTGATGCCTATTTGTTCACAGTGCTGCTGTACCAATAAACTCAGACCTTTTGAGGCTGGCATGCAAGGCCTCCTTACCCTTTAGCTAGGTGACCAAAGGTCCTGATTTGCCTGGGACTGAGGGATTTCCTGCAATAGGAGACCTTCTGTGGTACCACTAGGGAAATCCCAGGCAAACCAGAATCCTTCTAATCCATTGTCCTGCCATGATTCCAACAGAGGCATTGCTTAGGAATACAAGAAAACAGAAAAATGAGTTGCAGAGATCTTACCTGATTTGGGCTCTAATTCAGAATTGAATTAAGTATGTTAATCTATGTGTAATTCTTTGATAAAGTACACTGTAAATTTTATATATCTTTTAGCCATTAGTACTGGTTCCAATCAGATAGTAAAATATTTACCATAAACTCAATGGATGAATAGTTAATGTGAAGCAGCCTCATGGCCCAAATTACATAAAGTCCATCATATACAAACTTGACTTCAAAATAATGTCCTCAGAATTTTCAGCATATTTTAACACCAGTAAAAGTCTACGACTATTAAGGGGAACAAATAGTATATAGGAAAACTTAATGCACAGGCAACGTGGAAACTTTCAGACTTTCTTTCAACAACTGCCCATTGAGGCTTTTTTCTTTAAAAAATTATTTCAGTTCTTTTTTTTTTTTTACCCCTTTATTTCTTCGTATAGAAAGACTAATAATCAGGTAAATATTTAGAAGACAAACAACAGATAAAGGGCAATAAAAAAGCAATTTTCTTTCATGCTAGAATTACATGTTCAAGCCTGTTAAACTTCAAAAAACCCCAGCAGCCATCACCTACACCCTGCAGCTACTTAATGGAGAGGTAGGTCATGTGACATATTAAGACTGATAAAGTATAAAGTATTTGTTACTGGTTTAGTTCTTAAAATAAAAGTAAAATGTGGAGAAGATTTAAGGTCTCACAACCTATAGGTCTATCAGGAGAAAGTAAGTAGCCAACACCCTTATAGTGCTAACCACTATGCACTTATTAATTGATTTCACAGGTAGGAAACAGAGGAAGAGGGAGTTGAGTAATGGCACCAGGTCATGCAAGGAGTAAATGACAACACTGGAATTTTGCCACCCGTGATCAGGGTCCAGAGTCCTTGCTTTGACCATCAGTCAGATTGCCCCTTCAGAGGCAATAATACAATTACACACAAAGGAATCAAGAAGGACTCAGCGGCTGCAGAGTATTTTGAGCAAGGGTTGAAGGAAAAAAGCAGGAACCACTTTTTACTTATAATAAAGATCCAGAAATAGGAAGTGGACATCCCCAAACTGCAATGAGAACTGCGTAAAACAATGAAAAGAGGATCCAGGCCATCCCGGAAATATTCCTCTGGCCACAGAGGTTAACAGTTATGGCCAGTTCCTTAGAGGAGAGGAACTGGAAATTGACAAAAAGACCTTTAGAATTGTGTAAAGTGAGGAGTGGATTCATTCTCCTCCTCCTCCTCCTCCTCCTCCTCCTCCTCCTCCTCCTCCTCCCCACCCCTCCCTCCTCCTCCTCCTCCTTCTTCATCTTCTTCTTCCAGTTTTTTTTAATTGAAGTATAATTAAGAGTGTTATATTCATTTCAAGTGGACAATATAATGATTCAACAACTCTCTACATTTCTCAGTGCTTATCATGACAAGTGTACTCTTGATCCCCTTCACCTATTTCACCCATCCCCACCCCCTTCCCCTCTGGTAACCACTAGTTGGTTCTCTGTTCTTTGGAGTCTTGGTTTTTTGGTTTATCTCTTTCTCTTTGTTCATTTGTTTTGTTCTTTAAATTCTACATATGAGTGAAATCATACAGTATTTCTCTTTCTCTAACTGACTTATTTTACCTAGCATTATACCCTCTAGGTCCATCCCTGTTGTTGCAAGTGGCAAGATCTCATTCTTTTTTATGGTTGAGTAATATTCCATTGTATTTATATACCACATCTTTTTTGTCCATTCATCTATTGATAGATACTTGGGTTGCTTCCATATTTTGGCTATTGTAAATAATGCTGCAATAAACAGAAGGGTGCATATATTTTTTCAAGTTAGTGTTTTCATTTTCTTTGGATAAATACCCCATAGTGGAATTATTGGATCATATGGTGATTCTATTTTTAATTTTTTGAGGAGCCTCCATACTGTTTTCCACGGTAGCTGTACCAATTTGTATTTTCATCAATAGTGTATGAGGGTTCCTTTTTCTCCACATCCTTGCCAACACTTGTTATCTCTTATCTTTTTGACTCTAGCCATTCTGACTGATGTAAGGTGATAATTGCATAGTGGTTTTGATTTGCATTTCCCTGATGATAAGTGATGTTGAGCATTTTCATGTGTCTGTTGGCCATTTGTATGTCCTTTTTGGAAAAGTGACTATTCAGGTCCATTTAAAAAAATTTTTTTTAATGTTTATTTATTTTTGAGAGAGAGAACATGAGCAGAGGAGGGGCAAAGAGAGAAGGGGACAGAGGATCTGAAGTGGGCTCTGTGCTAACAGCCCTATATGGAGATTGAACTCATGAACTGTGAAATCATGACCTGAGTGAGCCAAAGTCAGACGCTTAAAAGACTGAGCCAGCCAGGTGCCCCTATAAATTCTTTATATACTTTGACATTAACCTTTTATTGGATATATCATTTGCAAATATCTTCTCCAGTTCAGTAGGTTGCCTTGGGTTTTTTCATCAGTGGTTTCTTTTGTTATGCAAAACCTTTTTACTTTGGTGTAGTCCCAATAGTTTAATTTTGCTTTTGTTTCCCTTGCCTGAGAAGATGGATCCAGAAAAATGTTTCTACGGCCAATGCCAAAGAAATTACTGCCTATGTTTTCTTCTAGAAATTTTATGGTTTCAGGTCTCACTTTCAGGTCTTTAATCCATTTTGAGTTTATTTTTGTGTGTGGTGTAAGAAAGGTCCAGTTTCATTCTTTTGCATGTAGCTCTCCAGTTTTCTCAGAATCATTTGTTGAAGATAAGTCTTTTCCCTTTGGATATTCTTTCCTTCTTTTTCATAAATTAATTAACCATATAAGCATAGGTTTATTTCTGGGCTCTCTGTTCTCTTGATCTATGTGTCTACTTTTATGCCAGTACCATACTGTTTTGATTACAGCTTTATAGCATATCTTGAAATCTGGGATTGTGATGCCTCCAGCTTTGTTCCTTCTCGAGATTGCTTTGGCTATTAGGGGTCTTTTGTGGTCCCATACAAATTTTATTATTATTTGTTCCGTTCTGTGGAAAATGCTGTTGGCATTTTGATAGGGATTGTATTACATCTGTAGATAGGTTTGGGTAGTATGGACATTTCAACAATATTTGTTCTTCCTATCCAGGAGCATGGAATATCTTTTCATTTTTTTGTATCACCTTCAGTTTCTTTCATCAATGTTTTATAGTTTTTAGAGTACAGGTTTTTTGCCTTTTTTTTTTAATTTTTTTTTTAACATTTATTTATTTTTGAGACAGAGAGAGACAGAGCATGAACGGGGGAGGGTCAGAGAGAGAGGGAGACACAGAATCTGAAACAGGCTCCAAGCTCTGAGCAGTCAGCACAGAGCCCGACGCGGGGCTCGAACTCATGGACCGTGAGATCGTGACCCGACCCAAAGTCAGCCGCTTAACCGACTGAGCCACCCAGGTGCCCCGGTTTTTTGCCTTTTTTAGTTACACTTATCCCTATGTATTTTATTATTTTTTGGTGCAGTTGTAAATGGGATTGTTTTTAAATTTCTACTTCTGCTACTTTATTATTAGTGTATAGAAACACAACGTATTTCCATATAGATCTTTGTCTTCATAAGACCCTAAATTATACAATCTCTCTAGAAATATTTTTATGTTGATAACTGGACAGAATAGACCCTACCTGCTAATTACTATCTCTATTGTGATACCTTATCTTCTATATTTCCCGTGTGTGTGTGTGTGTGTGTGTAAATGTTTTCGATATACATTAAAAGCATGGACAATGTTGTCATGTGTGTGTGTGTGTGTGTGTTAGTTTTAATCTAGAGAAAGTAATTCAGCATTTAAAGTCCCTTAATCAGGAATTTACTCTCCAGGCTATACTTGAAATGCCTTTATCGGATCTTCATATTCCAGAGGACCTATTAGAAGTGTTTCAGCACTTTCCATTTCAATAGACTAATTGTTAGTAAGCTTAAGAAATGATAGGATAATTTTTAATTGGCAAAACAAGTGATACTTAAGATATGTATATCAACTAGCAATACTGTGAAGGTACCTCTGCCCTTTTATGTACAGGAAGATATGAATTTATAAGCCCAGAAGACCAATTCTTTTACAATGGTATTCTTGGCTCTGCTTCTGATCTAGACCCGAAGGAAGATTCTGCTACCTATTCTGACTCGTAACTGAGCTGAACTTGCCTGTACAATGTTATTGCATCTGCTTTGATTAACCTTTTCATACAAGATAATTTGGCAGTGTGCCAGTGGTAGAAACACCCGGTTGCCCATCAAAAAATCCATTCTGCCCTTCTTCCTAGGTGTGTGGCTACACAGTCATTACAGCCTGCCTAACAGGTGTGGTCACATGGCTACATGTTGTCTGATGGAATGTGAGTAAAAGAATGTGTGCCTAGATTTCTGGGCCTAAACCCTAAGACCTAAGACTTCCCTTCTTCCCATTTGAATGGCTAGGACCTTGGCCCTGCGGAGAACAAAAGTCTCTCAAGATGGTGGGGCATCATTTTAGAAGGAACCTGAGTCCCTGAGTGACTGCATGGTGTAGAGCCACCTGCCAACTTGAAATGTTCACCTTAAACTGTTGCTTTAAACTACTATAATATTGTTGGGTCTCTGTTACATCAGCTTCGCCCTATCTCAACTAGTACAATACCTAATGGATTGAGCTGAGCTTATGGAAACAGGGTGCCTGCTTGCTAAAATGACAGGTGGAGCGGAATTTAGTCTGAGGCTTGACACTAGAGTAACATGCCAACTTTTAAGTAAATTTCAGGCACAACAACATGCAATCCTCACCAGCCTCTTAACTATTAAAGACCTTCAACATCTGCCACTGAGAATCTAACAGTTGTTGAAAGCCAATTAGATTTAGGTCAGTTTGCAACATGCCCAGTCTGAGCTCAGTGAGAGAGAGGGGGACACCAGGAACAGGTTTCTGGCTTGAGCAACTGGGAGACAGGATGGCATTTGCTAAGTGAAGGGGAAAGAAGATGAGTTCAGTTTTGGATATGTTGAGTTTCAGGTGACTGCAAGATTTCCAGGTGGACCCAGAGTGGAATATTCAGGCTTAGAAATAAAAAGAAAGAGATCTGGTCTAAAGATAAAAGCTGGGGACTCATCCACATATAGAGATTACCCTAGAGACAGAATGGAGTGAAAAGAGCAGAGGGGCTGGGGCAGAGCCCTGAAGACAGCAGGCATTTAAGGCACGGGGGAGGAAGAGAGGCTGCCATGGAGATGGAGAGGTGGTAGGGTATTAGAAAGTAATCAGAAAAATGAGTTCCTGGAAGCTTAAGAGGGGGTATATCAGGAAATGAGAGAACAGTTAATCGTTCCAGATTCCAGAGAGAAGTCAACCAAAGGAAGGGCTGGAAAACGTCTTCTGAATTTTGATGGCATAATGACAGTAAGAGCCAGATTTAAGGTAAGAGTTAAAGAAAGAAATAGAGGCAACTTTTCAAGAATTTTGGCTCTCAGTGTTCAGAAAGAAACAGGACAAGACTTGACAGTAGAGAACTAGTCTAAGGAAGTTTTGTTGTTGTTGAGTTCAAATGAGAAAAGTTTAAACATATGTAAATACTGACGGGAAGGGACCATTGAAGAGTTAGGGTAGAAGATATAGGGAAGAAGATGGTTGGTGGACGAGGTCCCTGAAAAAGCAAGAACAGGTGGAAAAAAATAAATTTTTTCAATTCAGGTTAGCTGGAACTTCTAGCTCCTGATGCTCTATGTGTCTATATATATGGCCTCTATTTCATTCTGTCTCAACCAAGGACCCAGAACTCACTTGTTCTCCAGTTTCTAGTGTGTGTGTGTGTGTGGGGGGGGGGTGACCTAGCAACCCAGGCATTTCATAATTTGTGTGCAGTTTGCTTAGAATTTGGAGGATCCATAGAGAGGAGTCCATTGAGCAATGCCCAGCACAATACCTCCTTAGACATAGCAGGAAGAGAGCCTACACTATATACCCTGTGCTTTAGAGAGACTTACTCTGGCCCTCTTCTGACTATACCCTCCCTACAGGCCAAGGAGTCTGTGAAGCTGAGTTGACATGCCCACGTGGGTCCTGCACCACTCCCTTCTATATCATGTTCCGGGTGCCCGAGAACCCAGGATTATCTGCCCAAACAGTTCTGAACCTACCTCGGGACTTGTACAGCCTCTTTCTTGGTTCAGTCCTCACAAGAGCAGGCTGCCCAGGGACAGTACACACTCATAGACCCCAATGGTGCCAAAGACACATGTTTTATGAAGGGGGTGTAGATAGAGCTTAGATATGCAGCTCAGGCTGTCCCTATATGTGCACACAAGGCCCTTCACAGTGTAGGATGGGGCCATGGGTAGAAATAGAAGAGGCACTGCCTACAACCTAGGGAGGCTCATACAGGGAGCCAGGTGGGTCTGTGTATTCTGTTATGGAGCCCAAGTAGTCTGAGGATGCTAAATTGGAACCTACACTTCCAGATCATTTTAAAAGTATACTTGTCAAAGTAGGAGGGTAACATATATTTCATTTAACAGTTTTGTTAAATAAACCCTGACTTATAACTTTTTTTTAACGTTTATTTATTTTTGAGACAGAGAGAAACAGAGCATGAACAGGGGAGGGGCAGAGAGAGAGGGAGACACAGAATCTGAACAGGCTCCAGGCTCTGAGCTGTCAGCACAGAGCCCAACGCGGGGCTCGAACTCACGGACCATGAGATCATGACCTGAGCCGAAGTCGGACGCTTAACCGACCAAGCCGCCCAGGCGCCCCTGACTTACAACTCTTAAATACTTAGACATATGTTATGTTGGCTTCTATTTATACTCCTACCCCAGACCCAGAAGTGTTCTAACAAACACTTGGAGGATGGGTGAAGTTGGTGAGCCTTGATTTGTAGCATTTACTGATTTCTGTGGTATAAATACTTCAACCTTGTGTTATTTTGAGCTTTCTACATGATGTCACTGATGGAAGTGCACAGCCATCTCTCCAGGGCCAGTCAGAGCCCGTCACGCCCCTACCCTAACCCACAGATAGAGACCCGACTGTCCTGTATTGCAGCATTTTCTTGCCTCTCTACTTTACATCCTCTGTCTCTTCCCCTTTTTCCCATCTTTTTCCTCTTAGGAACAACATAACCTCTCACTGATGTATAATAATTGTACAACCATCTTCTGGTGCTTGAAGTCTGATTCTTCACCCTAGCTGGTGCGAGCAGGGGAGGGGCAGAAAGAAGGGGACAGAGGATCCAAAGTGGGTTCTGCGCTGACAGCAGGGAGCCCGATGTGGAGCTTGAACTCACAAACCGAACCCCAAGACCATGACCTGAGCCAAAGTCGGAGGCTAAACTGACTGAGCCACCCAGGTGCCCCTCAATGTATTTCTTTTAAACAAATTTGTTGAATCAATAAAACCACATTTGGTACAGCAGCAACAACAACAACAACCAAATTTGCCATTCTTCTCTAGAGAACGTAGTGAATTTAAACCATCTCCCGCCTGTTCCACTGCAGACTGGCCTGTATAAATAACTTGGTCTAGAGATAATTAACCTTAATGATGATAAACTCAAAACAGAGGATATTCGGAGGCTTTTGAAACTGCAAAGCTGACTTTTGTCATCCCTGTTTACCAGCTCCACAAATGACGTACAGAGCTCATCACGGTCACTTACCTGGCTTCCATGTTGTGAGAAACATCTAAAGAAAGGAGTCCAATGTGAGGAGAAATCCAATATTCATTTTATCATGAGACGACAGTTGTCATTTGCAACAAGCGCCCCCCACTTGGGTATCTGCCTTTGAGCCCAGGTTCTGAAAGCTGGTTTTAAATACCTTCCTAGAGTCTGTCTGCTGGGTGTCTTGATGACATTGGTGGACATCCTGGACACAGGATTCTGTGTCTCCCTCTCTCTCTCTCTCTGCCCCTCCCCCACTCATGCTCTGTCACTCTCTCTCTCAAAAATAAACATTGATACTTGAGAAAATAAAAACATATATTAAAATCTAAAAAATTACTAAAGATCATATTTAAAACTAAGTCAATAATAAAGTTTCTGTGGGGCGCCTGGGTAGCTCAGCCGGTTAAGTGTCCAAGTCTTGATTTCAGCTCAGGTCATGATCTCACAGTTATGAGATCAAGCCCTGCGACTGGCTCCATGCTGGGTGTGAAACCTGCTTAAGATTCTCTCTCTCTCTCTCTCTCTCTCTGCCCCTCACCCACACTCATACATACACACTCTCTCAATAAATAAATAAATAAATAAATAAATAAAGTTTCTATGAATTTATCTCTTTGGAAACAGTTCTTATAAATTTAAACATTTAAGTATACATATCAAAAATAGACTATAAAAATAAGATAGTTTGTTTCTGCTATTTCAAGCTACCTAAAACAAAAGCCTACATTTTCTAAGATTTAATAGTTTGCATGGGATTTATCACATACTTTAGATTTGGTTCTTCTAAACCTTATAGTAAAAGAATGACCTCAGTTACTGTTACATTCCCAAGAAAATTTGTCTGCAAATAGCTGAATTTTAGATGATCGCCCCTTTCCAAGATGGGTTTGGAGGGAGGGTAATGTTGGCAGACAGGTTACATATGTTAATCTCAGTTTGTGTCAGGTGTACATAAATTTAAAAAATAGTCCCTTCATCTTGTTGAATCTTTACATTCATATCATTTCCAATGGTGTAGATGCCAACTTAAATGTTTGCATCTCAATGTCTTCTCATTACCAAGTAAACTTATCCAATGTGCAGAAATAGGTGCTACTTACGTAAATGGGTTAAGGAAAAGCTTAGGGCAGAAAGCCTCCACCACGAGGCAAAAACACCCAAGGTTAGCTAGCAAGATATTGTAGTGGGATCATGAGTACTTTCCATCTGACACCAATATACTACTATACTTTGATCACAAACTCCACTTGCCCCCACCCCCCAGACCCTTCGCTTCTTACACACAACTTAATGATTACTGTCTGACTTTTTCTCCATGTTCATGTGTGTAAGATCTTGTTTTCTTCACGTTCACCACATGGGTAATAGCTTGTGAACTCAACAAATACGGAGAAAAAATCCCTGCTCCAGGTTCTTGTCTCCTCCCGGACATTAGCCTCTCTTGTATTCAGTTCTGCATCTGCTCTCTTGCTGGACAAGAGAGAACTCTAGACTCATAGTCTGTGACAATCCAACACTTAACATTGCTATTAGAATAAATTAATTGTGGTATTGACAATGCTTTCTTAGAAGTGGTAACTAAAATCTGGCAATTGGTTAACATTAATAGGACTTATAATTTTTGAAAGAAAGTGAATAATATTCTGTTTCTGCTAATTAGTACACTCTTAAGCTTGATAACTCTCAATATGCATTACAATTCTAATTATAAACTCCTTGGGAGCAGCAGCCATGTTTATATTTTCTCTGTCATTGCACCTACTGACACTCAAAGCTCCTATTTCCTAGTCTAGCTTTTCTTTTGTTGTTGTTGTTGTTTCCCGAGAAAGCTTTATTTTTTAGATATTTGTGTGCTGGGAAGATAGTTAATGATACAGAAATCCCATCTTTATTGTGGGAACAAGGATAGGAAATAAGACATAGAGGTCTTAATGGCAAAACTGACCAAGTAGGGGACAATCTTTCAAAGCATCACAAAATAAGATAGTCCTCAAATCATAATCTAGTAAAATCCCCACCTTGTTTCTAGGAAACTCTTTACAAGAAACTAATACTAAAAATGGGGTTACAGAAAAAAAAAGTATTTTCCATGCCAAACATATATACACATGTAAGTTCTTATTGAAGAAATTCTTTCTACCCAAAGATGATGCCTTAGAGATTCTTTTTTCCCATTATCCTCTCTCACAATTCCCTCCCAATAATTAGTCCAGAGGTAGCTGTGGGTTTCCATGATGGCAAAATATTCAGGTATCTCAAGATGGTTCACCATGTCCTGATTGACACCTTAATTAATCACACTCTTCAAATTAGGGGACACAGTGAGATAAGGACTCCAAGTCTCCTGATCTCAAAACAAACTTGAAAAGTTAAGAAAATAGGAATGACACTTTGGTGACTTCCTATTTGTTAACTGTTCATTTTTCTCTTCTGAGGAAAATCCTCTCTTGTGAAATTCTAATGCCTTAGAATATTCAGAATTTCTTGGACCTTGTCCTAGGATATTTCTTTGGCTTTCTCAGTGGCAAATCCTATGTGAGGCTTGCAGTCCTGGGGTCAGAGCCAGGTGTCCCATGGGAACACTGCTCCACCATACAAGACATTAGCTTTGGTTCTTGCCTTGAAATCCATTAAGTGAGGTCCTAGAACCTTTGTTACCTGAGCCATCATTCCCAGTTGAGATACTTTGGATTTCTTAACTCTAAGTGTCTTTGTACTCAGGGCAGGGGACAAGATGGGAAGCTTCTTTCCAATTTCTTAGGGGACACTCACAGCAAAATGTATCTGCATTCAATTTCAATTGGTTTGGTCAAAAAGCATGAACATTCACCTCCTCTTGATGGGGTGCCTGGGTAGCTCACTTGATTAAGCGTCTGACTCTCTATCTCAGCTCAGGTCTTGAGCTGAGGGCCGTGACTTCAAGGCCAGACTTCCAGGCTGGGCATGGAGCCTACTTTAAAAATAACAAACAAAAAAACCAAGTCAGCTCCTCTTGAAAATCTACTAGATTAGAGGATGTCTCTTCCTTATATGATATCTATGGTCAAAACTCTGAAACCAGCTATCAACAGCCGGCCTTGGTGGTACCACACTGTTTTTACATAATCTCTTACCAACTCCTCCCTCCCTCTTATCAATGGGGAGATGGTGGAAGTTTGTTGGGCAGCAGCCAGAGGCTGATGAAGTTTTATGAGGCTTCAATTTTAAGGTCCATGGGCTTTACACACATGGCCTCAAAAGTCCTTCTTCATCTCAGAGCATCCTAACCCAATATAAAGGAATTCCACATTTCTTCATTTTTGATGAACTCCAAATCCTCAGCCCCAAGGGTAAAACCTTTCTTTGTTCTTAGTTCTTTCCACAATTATGCTAAGAAAACAAAGGGGGGCATGCAGACAGTATAATTCTATGTACAGGAAATTCTGGAATAAGCAAAACTAATCTATAGTGATAGAAACCAGATCAGTGGTCTCCCAGGAAGCCTGGGGGAGGACTGAGTGCAATAGGGCACAGGGAACTTTCAGGTCATTGCACATGTTCTGTATTTTGACGGCTGTATACACTTGTCAAAGCTCATCAGACTGCCCGCTTAAATGTATGTGTTTTATTGTATATAAATTATATCTCAATAAGTTTGATTTGTAAGTCCTTTTTATTGCCTTTGAAATTTTTCACAAGTATCACATCATTCTAAGGATCGAGTTTCCTGACAATTGCCTTTCAGTTCAGGGCCAGTTGAAATTAATCCTCTTCCATCTTTTGCAAATGTTCTTTGATATCTGAGTTTTCTAGAGAGCTAGGCTGCCAAGCATGCCTCTTTAGATAACTCTCCCTTTTCTTCCTACCCAACATCATCCTTGTTTACAAGATTTAGAATTTAATTTTGAAGCACTTCTTCCGGACACTTGTCATCTTCCCTTTCCGGGTCTCTGTTCAGGGACTCCTCACATTTATCAAAAAATTTCAAATCTGTCTCACCGAAGTCTAGGACATGTATCTGATCACGCCCAATTCTTGCTGACTACCATGAACCCTAGAAGAACCGGATCACTTTTTTCCTGTGAGTTCATATCACTTCTACTTCTCCAATCAGTTCCTTCTTGTGGCTAGCGTTTGGTACTTACTTCCTCTGCTTTCTGAGACGATTTCCACTTAAAAAAAAATTGCTGACGCTTAGAACATGGTATTTTTTAGATAAAAAGGGCCTTTGAGGTCAGTAATGAGTGTTCCACTTTGTTATATGAAACATTGAAAAGTCTTAAGGGCTGAGGTGTTTGCCCAAAGGCAGTTAATAAAACTCTGCTCTGAGACATCATTTTCATCAGGCCACCGTGTACTGTTGGGCAGGATGTTTTGCCTAGGGGCAACCAGCTGAAGGCTGAGTGGGAACTGAATTTAGCATGGACTCCACCTCCTTTGCCAACGTGGGAGCCCTGCTTAAGGCTGCAATCCTCCTCAGAGGCAACAGCTCCTCTCTAATTTTCATAGAGGCATGATTTGGCTACTAGTGGCTCTGATCTATAGGTAAACGTCTCTTCCAAATTATTTCACATTTAAGTGTTTGTTTTTGTTTTAATTTTATCAGGAATAAAGTTAGCATTTTTATTTTAAAAGAATTAATATCCTATAACTTTCATAGATCCTAACAATTTTTATTACATCCTTGTCAAATGCTGTTTTGTGAATTCTTAAGCAATGCAGGACATTCATAGATTTGATATATTTTATTTCTGCAGAGCCAGGCCAGGGACTCTGCTTGGAATAAGAAGGGTTGGCTCCGGACTCTGGGGCAGGAGCAAAGGAAGACTTAAGACCTACTAACCAATAAGGCACCTCTCAGTCTGATACACAGGACATGGTTCAAGGACAGGAGAAGTTAATCCCGGGGGAAATGTCTGGAGTAGGAGATAAGCAGAACAAAGAGAGTAGCTCAGAAGCAGAGTCTGGAAGGGCTCCCTGAGACAATGGGAGGTGTCCTTTTGTAGGGTGCCTCCTGTGTGCCATCAAAAAGTAGAAAGGCCTAGTGAACCTGCAGAGACCCAAGTCAATGCCAGATTGCCACTGGATGCCAAGAGGATTCAGCAAGAGCAGGGACCAATATCCTGGTCTAAATGGGATACAGCAGTGCAACCAGAGCCTAGTAAGGGTCCACTGGGAAAAACAAAATCCTGATTTGGACCAGTCATCACTTCGCCAAATGCCATGTGGATGCCCAAACGTTTCCCCTCCCAGACGCCATCTTGGCTAAGGGATAGGGGAGAGAGGAAAATACCTGAAAGACCGAGCACCTAACCCAGAAAATATTGGGTAACTCAAAAGTTGTCTTTGGTTATCACGAATTGGAAAGTTTATGTTCGGTGATCTGCCCTAATTCCACCATCCCACTTCCCCATCAGAGAGGAAATGGGACTTTCAGAACAAGAGAATAATTACAAAAAGGAAGGCTGCATTTTTCTACCTTTGAGCGCAGTTTAACCCGTTATATCCGGCCCCTCCTGTTCCAGCATGCAATGCTGTGCACATTATCCAGAAGCCACAGACCTCAAGTATAAATTGTCAGTGTGAGTCTTATGATGCCCTTGAGGTTAGCTTTTGTGCATAGAAAAAGATTATTCACTCTTATGTGGATCCTGAGAAACTTAATAGAAGACCATGGGGGAGAGGAAGGGAAAAAAAAAAGGTTAGAGAGAGAGGGAGCCAAAACATAAGAGACTCTTAAAAACTGAGAACAAACTGAGGCTTGATGGGGGGTGGGAGGGAGGGGAGGGCACCTTTTGGGATGAGCACTGGGTATTGTATGGAAACCAATTTGACAATAAATTTCATAATAAAATAAAATAAAATTAAATTAAATTAAAATAAAATAAAATAAAATAAAAATTTTTTAAAAAAGAAAAATATTATTCAGGGGTTACTTTAGTTTTTGTTTTTATATGTTTGTTTGTTTTTAAGTCCGGAGTTTGTGGTGGCTACAGTTTAGAGACACTTTATTTATTTATTTATTTATTTATTTATTTATTTATATTTATGGGGGGGATGGGCAGAGAGAGAGAGAGGGAAAGAGATAGAGTCCCAAGCAAGCTCCACACTGTCAGCACAGAGTCTGACTAGGGCTCCATCTCACAAACTGTGAGATCATGACCTGAGCTGAAATCAAGAGTTGGACGCTCAACCAACTGAGCCATCCAGGTGCCCCAGAAGTTACTTCAGTGTTAAAAATTAATATTTAATGTATTGGTGTTGCAATTTAAAAACTTAGCTTACTTTAAGGTTTTAAGTTCAACTTAGAATTCTTATTGTTCTTTTATAAATATAACAAATTTTAAAAATGACTTTGAAGGTCTTTAAATATTATTTGGTGCCATTTATAAATGTTATTACATAAACTCCCTAACACCTTTTAAGGTACGTTTATAAATCTGATATTTTATTTTCCTCATAAGTATATAACAATTGATTAATATTAAAGCTTTCCTGGGAATCTAAATAATGAATACAAATCTAATAAATCAAACTTATAAATACAGTGATTTTTAAATTAAGAGATTTAATAAGAATCCGACTAAAAACCAAAAGTGTAAATAATTACTCTCTTTGACATTTAAAAAAATTTTTTTTAATGTTTATTTTCTTTTGAGAGAGAGAGAGAGGCAGAGACGTGAGTGGTGGAGGGGCAGAGAGAGAAGGAGACACAGAATCTGAAGCAGGTTCCAGGCTCTGAGCTGTCCGCACAGAGCCTGACATGGGGCTCAGACACCGGAGATCATGACCCAAGCTGCAGTCACATGCTTAACCCAGGTGCCCCAGCCTTTGATTCTTTAAAATGGAATCACAAGACTGTAAACTTCAAACTAGAAGTGAGGTCAGAAGGCTTAATTTAACTTGATTTAAATTAATTTGGGGGGGGGGGAATACAATATTCCCTACTTTCTGAAAGTTCACGTTATGCCACTTCATGAAAGACCTAGCGTAGTACCTGTTTAGCTAACCAAAAGAAATTCGAAGAGGAATTTTTCTTTTATGTAAAGAATTATTACCGTACTAATGGCACGGTCTTTTAAAAAGGCGAAGAGGCATAAGGCAAACTTTCAGAAAGTGGGAGATACTTCCCACTTTAAGCCATCTGGGTTTACAAAAGGTTTCATAAGGAACAGTCTACTTTCAGACAGAGGGGGAAGCCTGCTCTCCATCACTGATGCCCTGAGCTTCATGCCGCACTTCATCGGGAAGCATAAGATCAAAATGCCCCATTGTTAATGATACTAAGTTCAGTCACTTGTCTAAGATGATGAGTGCCAGGTCTATGGTAACAGTACTTTTCCCCTTTGCAATTAGTAAACAATCTGTGGGGTGATCCATTGGCATCATGGGGATATTCCATTCCCTAAGAAAATTCACCTAATCCACTGATGGTCACTGCCTAAATCTATTTTGGAGCACAAAATGATTTGTTAAATTCTATTATTCTTTCTATATTATTAATTGGTGTTCTTCTCCCTCTTCTTGTCCCTTTTATTTTTCTCTTTTCTTATTATCCCTCTTTTCTCCCCCCACTTCCCTTTTTTTTTTTAATATTTATTTATTTTTGAGAGAGAGAGCAACAGAGCACAAGCAGAGGAGGGGCAGAGAGAGAAGGAGACACAGAATCTGAAGCCGCTCCAGGCTCCGAGCTGTCAGCACAGAGCCTGACGTGGGGTTCAGGCTCATGAACCACGAGATCATGACCCGAGCAGAAGTCAGATGCTTAACTGCCTGAGCCATCCACGCACCTCTCCCACTTCCTTTTTTAAGTAACGTTATAGATTCATGGGTTGTTACTGGTTCAATGAGTTATAATTCATTCATTTTTTTTTTAATGCTTAAATTGTTCCAAATTTGGTCAATAAGACCCCTTCAAGTTGGATTTTGTGTCCTTTGAAGTTTTCATCATTTTGTTTTTAACCCTTCCTTACTTTCTGGCACAAGAAAATGTCCTAGGTTCACATTGTACCTTCCTTGCCCCAGACATGGAATCAGCCATTTCTCCAAGTAAGTCTGGCTTCTTTTTACTGAGAGGAATCTTTCTTAAAGACCAAGACCTGGATACTAGTCATACTTCTTGCTACTGGAGCATCATTATTTCTAGACTCTTTCAGTGGACAGATCTATGGAACAAGTGAGCCACGGCAGGGGGTGGGAAGAGAGAGAGAGAGAGAGAGAATCCCAGGAGGGTCAGAGAGACAGAGAGAGAGAGAGAGAGGCGGGGTTCATGCTCACCGGAAGCAGGGCTCAAACCCAGGAACCACAAGATCATGACCTGAGCCAAAGTCAGATGCTTAACCAACTGACCCACCTAAGGCGCCTGAGAAGTGCTGGCTTTAGAGTACATATCTGTATTTTCCTATTAGGAACTGGTGGGAACCTTTCTTCTAGTCTCCTGGGGGTCTAAAGGAATCACCCTTGTTTCCAGGTGAACTACTCCAATCCTGCTGACCGCCCTCTCTCAGTTTTGATAAAGTGTTTGTCAAGCTACCCAAGGTTTATGTCAAATACACTGGGATGGGCCTCCTTGGTTCGTAGTTCTTACCACTACTTGCAGATTTTCTTGGGCTTTTTCAATGTGATTATTCAATGTTTAACTTAAGTGCCATTTATCTGTTGATTTCTGTAAAGCTTATGCTCTTCCATCACCTTTGGAGAACACAGGTCCTGGTGCCTTGGTTATGACAGGAACAACACCTCACACCAAAGTGTGCTCTTTCTGGATTAGCCCTCCCTGTCCAGGCCACCCAGCAGACGCCTGATCCAGGAAGAGAAACCATCAGAGGCAGGTACCATCACTGGAACTCTGCTCCTTTGGGCAGTGAGCTTGATTGAGCTCCAAAATGAAACTGGATTTCTCTCATTTGCAATACCCTAACCAGAGCTGAATTACCCAATAGGCTACTTAAAGCAGAGGTATCCAAACAATGTTTTTGGTAATATAATTAGATATTTTCCCCAAAGTATCAAATTTGTCACCACAGGAAAAATCAAAACCTTGGCTGCCTAATAATTATTTTATGATTTGCTATAGTTTTAAATTTTAATTACATAGACGGGGAAGAAGGGAGAAATCATTTTTTCAGTCTCAAGGTCTCTGCTGGTCTTAATAGGACTCTGGCCATGAATGCCCCTGTAATGTCCCAAGCATCCTTCCCTTGCTGGCCCAGCTCAGGTTAACCCTGTATGATCACTCTCCTGCATACTCTGGAACTATTAGAAAAGTCACACGTCGGGGCACCTGGGTGGCTCAGTTGGTTGAGTGTCTGACTTCAGTTCAGGTCATGATCTCACAGTCTGTGAGTTCGAGCCCCACATCAGGCTCTGTGCTGACAGCCTGGAGCCTGCTTCAGATTCTGTCTCCCTCTCTCTCTGCCCCTCCCCCACTCACGCTCTGTCTCTCTCTCTCTCTCAAAAATAAACAAACATTTAAAAAAAAAAAGAAAGGTCACATGTTTGGGAACATACTTACATTTCCCTTCTCTGTAATCCTATGTTAGAAATATACTTGTGATCTATTACCCTTGACATCACCATGGTTAGGTACTTACTGTGACAACTAAGCTCATGGGTCATTCACTGTCACCTTAGTGCCTAACCATGGAAAAGGAAGTATGAGTGGCACAGCTCTACGACAGAGTCCTAAACTGGGTCCCAAGAACATGAATGAGGGGAAAATACACCTTTATGGTCACTAGCCTGAAAATGAAATTGAGCATTTCTTTCAATAATGAATGTAGGCAACAAACTCCAGGAGTTTTCACAGAACCCATGACATTTTCACTAGTAGAAATCACAGATATTTTCATATCCATCTCACTTGTTAGAAATATCTTGAAGTATAACTTCACTCATCACTACCTCAAATCTACTGAGGTGTTCAGATCCCTAATAGATCATCTGTGGAGCAGTTCTTGTGTATCGTTGCTATTGAGCTATGAGCCCAGATGTCCTATATTCTACATTGGCTGTCCAGAGGTGTACATTGCTTCTTGGCCATTTCATACCTACAAAATTCCCTATTTCTTTAAAAAGAGAGAGCATCTGAACTGAGCTGAGAACATGTTGATACACTTAGTAAAACTCTCAAGACCTATTTCTATTGTCATGGCATCGAAGCTGACCATGAATTTAGAATCATTTTCTTTTTAATAGAAGTTGATCTATTGAGGAACTGTTGATGTTACTCTATTGATCTTTGATAAAATGTTATTTCAAATAGAGTTGTACTTAAGTCTTGGATGATTCTGGCACTCCTTGCAAGAAGCTTCCTACATTTGGTTTGAAAAATGGAAGCTTTCACTTCCTTTGCAATAATACAGTTTTGTGGAACAGCATTCTTAACCCTCGTAATATCAAAACCAAAAATGAAAATGCACTGAATGTCTATTATGACATGCACATCGCCTTATTCTTTTAAAATAGGGTTTTAAAATTATTATTTTTATTAATAATTTAAATTAATATTTAAAATAATTATTCAGAGCATGGCAAGGCCAGGATATCAGGAGACGATTGCCATTGACAAGATAGTTGATTATTGATCTGCTCACGCTGCTATAACAAAACAAAACCGTCTGGGTGGCTTAAGCAACAGAAATCTTATTTCTTACAGTTCTGGAGGGTAAAAGTCCACAATTAAGGTGCCAGCAGAGTTAGTATCTCGTGAAAGCTCTCCCCTTGCATCGTAGACAATCAGTCACCTTCTCCCTGTGTGCTCACAGGGCCTTTCCTCAGTGCAAGTACACCAGAAGAAAAAAGAAAAGGAGAGACAGACAGAGAGAGAGGATATTCTGTGTCTTCTTATAAGGACTATCAGATACTAATCCTTTCAGATCAGGGCCCCACCCTCATTAAATGTTACTTCTTTAGAGGCCCCATCTCCAAATGCAGATACACTGGGGATTAAGACTTCAACACATGAGTTTGGGGAGACACACATTCGGTCCATAACAGTTATACTTATGGGTCCCAAGAGAAAAGGTACATCATACCATGGGGTTGGGGGGTAGGGAGGGTCGCAAGGAAAGCCCTGGAGTCTGTCAGGAGGCAGAGCTCGTAAGGAGAAAACATGAACAAGAGCCTTTTGTAGTTTCCCCGGGAAGGAACAGGTGAGGCAGGGTAAGCAGGTTTAGGATTGGTTAGTTTGAGTAACTTCAGTGATTTCTGGGGTGTAAGCGCTGTCCCTAGTTGTCCGGTACCTGGTCTGGGTGATAAGGGCCAGTGGACACAGCCTGGAGTATGAGAGGGTATGGGCTCTGGATCGACCGATTTGCATATGAGAGGTACGTCACTTACCTTCTCTGGGAAGTGGCTAGCCCTGGGAGAGGTCATAGCATCAAATACAGAAATGTGGCTACTACCCATGTCAAAGTTTGGCCCACTTTTTAATGTTCTTATTCAGGCTAAAGAACAACAGCCTTTATATTGTTGTGTCTTATAAACTATTCAATCTTAACTTTAATTTGCATATATTTGAAACATACTTTCTCATCACCAAATACCACACGTATATCCCGAATTTGCTTTATTTTAACGTGTTGATGTGTTAGCTAGATATTGCTATATACCAAGTTACCCCAAAACCAGTGCTTGAAAACGACAAACACTTGTCACGGTATCTGTGGTCAGGACTTCAGGTACAGGTTAGCTAGGTGGTTCTGGATCAGGTTCTCTCACAAAGCTATAATCGAAGTGTCAGCCAGGGTCTCAGTCTTCTTGAGGCTGGACAGGAAAGAATCTGCCTCAAAGCTCACGCATGTGATTGCCAGCAAGCCTCAGTTCCTTGCCACATGACCTCTCCACAGAGCTGCCACAGGACAGGGAAGCTGGCTTCCTGCAGTACAAGTAATCCGTGGGAGAGCAAGGAGAAACAGCCAAGAAGCCACAGTCTTTTTACAACCTAATCTCAGAAGTGATATCCCATAATTTCTGCCATATTTTGTCATTAGAAGTGAGTCATTATCCTAGGTCCAGCTCAAACCCAGGAGGAAGGAACTATTCCAGGGCACGAGTACCAAAAGCAGGATCACTGAGGGTCACCCCCAAGGCTGCATATCACAATTGAGAACTATGCTCCAATAGAACTGCTTTTCTTTGTAAATCTTTGTATTTTATTTTTGGAGTTTAAAAACATTTTTTTCTAAGAAGGGGTCCAAAGGCTTCTCTAGCTGTAGGTAGCACCAATAGGTTAGGAGTCCCTGCTTTTGCACCAGATAGATCTGGATTCAAACATTGCTTCACCCACCAGCCATGTGGACCCTGAGCAATCACTTGGCCTTCCTGAACACTGGTAGCTCCAACAATAAAATGGAGACAGTAACAGCATGTGTCCCAGACCTATTGCAGGGATTAAATGAGACTGAGGGATGCCTGGGTGGTGCAGTTGGTTAAAACTTCGACTTCAGCTCGGGTCATGATTTCACAATTCATAGGTTCGAGCCATCGGTAGGACTCTGTGCTGACAGCTCAGATCTGCTTTGGATTCTGTGTCTCCCTCTCTCTCTCTGCCCCTTCCCTGCTCATGCTCTGTCTCTGTGTCTCTCTCTCTCGCTCTCTCTCAAAAATAAACAAACATTAAAAAAAGATTTATTTTAAACATTCTGCCAGATTATATCAAACATCCAATAAATAGTAGCTTTTATCAATATAGAAAAGAATGTGCCTGAATTTCACATATCTGCCTAGTTTTCTATTTCACATAATTACAAAGCCCAGGGATCATGTTTATTAATGGTTGGGTTCCACTCTTTTCCCCTGTTGTATACCTTAAATATCTTAAGGAATGTATGTCATGAAGCCCAATTTGTCTGTGCCTGCTTCCTCACAAAAAGTACCATATAAATAGTATTATTGTAACCAGAAGTATCATCACAATGACAGCATAAGAACCAAATGCTGGGCCAAGTTCATCCACAGGGAGGGTATACATAACTCAAGAAGTCACAAAGAACTGACAGAATCTCAACCCCGGCAATTTGCATTTTCAATCAATAAAACACCTGCGATGCAAGACAACCAATAAATAGTGGAAGGTGAATTGGGGGAAGATCAACCCCCTTTCAGTCTTTCCAACTAGGTGTCCCTTCTTGCCAATGCAGTTGAAAAAGGAAGAGGCAGGAAGGGACTGGGGCTACCCCGTTACCGTTTTGTGATTCTTTTAACAGAGGGGATGCGTTACTTAGGAATCCAGTAACAAATCAGAAACGATGTGGGAACCCAAGAGTCAAGAATGGCTTGCTGCCTACATTTGTTTGTTCCTGAGAGTCTGGAAATCAGAAAGATGGGATTTGCAACAGCAGGGCTCAGCTCTTAACCTGCAGCCTGGGCACAGCTAGTAGAAATTGCTGATTCAACCAACCTCATGAGAGAAAGCGTCATGCTCCATTTGGTGTCCCTCACCTGGTGCGGCCATGATTTACAGCGTGCGCGCGCACACACACACACACACACACACACACACCCCGGACAAGTATGTTAACAAAGAGGGGCAGCACCTGTCCCACAGAGAAATAAGCACATTAGTATGTTAGTTTTGATTTCTCAGAAACTACAAGGCAAACCGAAACACTTTGTTTCCCTCACTCCCTACCCCTCCCTGCTACTCACTCTCAGTTCCCATGCACAGTTTTTATTTTTTTTCAATATATGAAATTTATTGTCAAATTGGTTTCCATACAACACCCAGTGCTCATCCCAAAAGGTGCCCTCCTCAATACCCACCACCCACCCTCCCCTCCCTCCCACCCCCCATCGACCCTGTTTGTTCTCAGTTTTTAAGAGTCTCTTATGCTTTGGCTCTCTCCCACTCTAACCTCTTTTTTTTTTCCCCCTTCCCCTCCCCCATGGGTTTCTGTTAAGTTTCTCAGTTTTTAAAAACCCAGTGTACCATGGGGCTCCTAGGTGGCTCAGTTGGCTAAGGGTCTGACTTCCACTCAGGTCATGATTTTGGGTTTTGTGGGTTCGAGCCCCATGTCAGGCTCTGTGCTGACAGCTGAGCCTGGAGCCTACTTCGGATTCTGTGTCTCCCTCTCTCTCTCTCTCTGCCCCTCCCCCACTCCTGCTCGCTTGCTCGCGCGCTCTCTCTCTCAAAAATAAATAAACATTAAAAACCTAGTGTGCCAGAGAATTGGATTGAAATATCTTGATTAGCACCAGGATTAAAGTTAAGCCCCTTAGGCAAAGGGTATGTGGGCTATCCCTGTATTGTTTGTTACAACTGCATGTGAATCTACAATTCGTTCAAAATAAAAAGTGCAATTTTATTTTTTTTTTTTTAATTTTTTTTTCAACGTTTTTAATTTATTTTTGGGACAGAGAGAGACAGAGCATGAACGGGGGAGGGGCAGAGAGAGAGGGAGACACAGAATCGGAAACAGGCTCCAGGCTCCGAGCCATCAACCCAGAGCCTGACGCGGGGCTCGAACTCACGGACCGCGAGATCGTGACCTGGCTGAAGTCGGACGCTTAACCGACTGCGCCACCCAGGCGCCCCAAAAAGTGCAATTTTAAAAATCAAGCTACTCAGAATGTACTATGACAGGAAGAAAGAAAGAACAACCCCACTACTCCAAAAAAAGAAACAAACAACAAAAAACCCAAAAACAAACTCATTCTGAGAATCCACTTTTTGGTTTTTTTATTAAGATGAACTTCCCCATCAAGCTATACTTTTCTAGATGCCATTCTGTGCCTACTGGAAGATGGTATAACAGAAGATAATACCTGTTCCTTTTTTCTCCTTTCCCGTTGCCAACTGACAAGTTTCCTAATAGCAACTGAGAGAGTGTCTCTAGTAATATAAATAAGAACCGGTAAGACTTTTTGCTCCGGAGAGAATAGAGGAGGGGGCCCGGAGAGAGGTAGATACTTTTCACGATAGATACTTTCAGACTTTTGAATTTTATATCATGTGTACACGTTGCCCAGCCCAAAACATTATTCCTCAAATTTTACATATCCCTTAAAAGTCTAGCACGAACATAACCTTCTCTGTGAGTGTTTCTCATCCAAGCAGTTTGAATGCACCATTCTTTCCTGTGTGTTACAGTGCACAATGATTCCCAACCCTGACTGCCAGTTGAAAATGCTAAGAGCTTTTTAAAAAGAATGTCCAGGGGCGCCTGGGTGGCTCAGTCGGTTGGGCGTCCGACTTCAGCTCAGGTCACGATCTTGTGGTCGGTGAGTTTGAGCCCCGTGTCGGGCTCTGGGCTGATGGCTCAGAGCCTGGAGCCTGCTTCCGATTCTGTGTCTCCCTCTCTCTCTGCCCCTCCCCTGTTCATGCTCTCTCTCTCTCTGTCTCAAAAATAAATAAACGTTAGAAAAAAAAAATTAAAAAAAAAAAAAAAAAAAAAAAGAATGTCCATACTCAGGCCCCTCCTCAAACAACTGAATGAGCATCTGCGAGGGGAGGAGACTAACAGAGACTTTTTTTTTTTTTTTTTTTTTTTTTTTTTTTTAACTCCCCAGGTAGTGTTAAATATGTACTCAGGACTAAGAACTTCTGCCCTGGCACTTTATGGAGCCAAGACCCCAGCACTCACCCTGAAAGTAAACACTGAATAATTGATTGCAAAAATTTAAAAAAAAAAAAAAAACACTTTCCCACGTTTTATCTCATTTTGTGTACAAAACCGACCTGTGAACTGGGCGTCATTGCCCCATGCTCGGAAAAGAAAGGGAGTGTCAAAGTGCTAGAAGTCACAAAGGGTGCCTTTGCGCTTCTTGGTTCTATACTTGGTTTGACCATCTCCCCTGAGTTTAAAACTGGATTCTGTGTTCCCCGCCCATATCCTAACGAGACACCTTGTGCACAGGTGGTGTTCAACCGTGAGTTATCAACACAATAAAAACTGAGTGTCTCTCAGTCACCCAGAGCTCCATAGGGCAGTTTGCCAAATGTCCTCCAGGCAGCGTTCCCAGATGGTAATTTATCTCCTTGTATGTCTAACCCCTTGTTTGCCCCTATCCACATCACCTCAGTTGCTTGCTCAAAATGCAGATTCCTGGGCCCCAGGGTTTACAGTCTCAGGATCTCTGGAGATGACATTCAGGACTATCTGTGTGTGTGGTAAAATATACATAAGATAAAGTTCGCCATCTTCATCATTTTCAATTGTACAGTTCAGTGGCATTAAGTTCACATTGTTGTGCAGCCGGCTTCACTCTACAGATCTCTAAGACTTTTTCCATCTTTCCAAACTGAAACTCTGCACCCATCAAACAATAACTCCGCATTCTTTTCTCCCCCAGCCATTGGCAACTTTCATTCTTTCCATCATTATGAACTTAACCACATATAACCACATTAGACACCTCATATAAGTGCCATCACCCAGCATTTGTCTTTTTGTGACTAGATTCATTTAGCATAATGTCTTCAAGGTTCATCCACATTGTATCAAATGACAGGATTTCCTTATTTTTTAAGACTAAAAAATATTTCATTTTATGTATATGCCATATTTTTTTAATGCTTTCTTCCATCAAAGGACATCTAGGTTGCTTTCACTTCTTGGCTATTGTGAATAGTCTACGAAGAATATGGATGTGCAAATATCTCTTTGAGATACTGTTTTCAGGGTTTTTTTAATATATACATACCCAGAAGTGGGATTGTTGGATCATATTGTAATTCTATTTTTAAGTGTTTAAGGAAATTCCATGCTGTTTTCGAAAATGGTTGCACCAATTTACATTCCCACCAAGAATGTGCAAGGGTTCCAATTTCTCCACATCCTTGCTATTTTCTTTCTTTCTTTTCTTTTCTTTCTTTCTTTTTTTTTTTTTTTTTTTTTGATATGGGACATCCTGTTAGATGTGAAGCGATATTTCATTGTGGTTTATATTTGCATTTCCCTGATGATTAATGATGTTGAGCATCTTTTGATATATTTGTTGCCCTTCTTTGAAGAAATGTCTATTTAGGTCCTTCATCCATTTTTTAATTGGATTGTTTGGCTTTTGTTGTCGAGCTGTAGGAATATATCCTGGATATTACCCTTTTAACAGATATATAATTTGTAAATATTTTCTCCTAATTCTATATATTGCCTTTTTACTCTGTTGATTGTTTCTTTTGCTGCACAGAAGTTTTGAAGTTTGATATATTCACATTTGCCTACTTTTACGTTTATTGACTGTGCTTTGGCACAGTGATTCCCAAAAAATCACTCCAGAATACAGCATTATAATCTATCACATGTTTTCTTCCAGGTGCTTTATAGTTTCAGGTCTTTCATTTTGAGTTAATTTTTTAGTTAAGTTTTGCATATGATGGGTCCAACTTCATTTTTCTGCGTGTGGATATCCAGTTTTCCCAGAACCATTTAGTGAAGAGACTATCCTTTCCCCATTGTGATGTCTTGACACTTGTGTTGAAGATAAGTTAACTGCATAAGTAAGAGTTTATTTCTCGGCTCTGTATTCGGTTTTACTGGTCTATATCTCTGTGTTTATGCCAGTCCCATATTGTTTTGCTTACTGTAGATTTCTAATATGTTTAGAAATCAGAAAGTACAAGGCCTACAGCTTTATTTTTCTTTTTCAACATTGTCTCAGCTATTCAGGGTGCTTTGGAATTCCATATGAATTTTAGGATAGATTTTCCTATTTTCCAAAAAAAAAATGTCATTGAAATGGATTTTTATAGGGATACCATTGAATCTGTGGATCACTTTCAGTAGTATTAACATTTTAACAATATTCAGTCTTCTGATCCATGAACATGGGATGTCTTTCCATTTATTTGTATGTTTTTAAATTTCTTTCAAGAATGTTTTGTAGTTTTCAATGTACAAGTTCTTTGACTCTTTGGTTAAGTTTATTTCTGAGTATTTTATTACTTTTGATGCCACTTACAATAGTATCATTTTCTTAATGTCCTTTCCAGGTTATTCATTGTTAGTATATAGAAATGCAACTAATTTTTGCATGTGAACATTGTATCCTCCAACTTTGCTGAATTAGCTTCTCAGATCTAACAGTTTTTTTGTGGTGTCTTTATGGTTTTCTACATATAAGATTATGTCATCTTGAATAGGATGATTTTACTTCTTCCTTTCCAATTTTAATGCCTTTAATTCTTTCTCTTGCCTGATTGCTCTGACATATAGTACTATGTTGAACAGAAGTGGTGATAGTGGGCATCCTTGCCTTGTTCCCGAAAGCTTTCAGTTTTTCACCATTGAGTATAACGTTAGCTATGGAATTTTCACATATAGCCTTCATTATGTTCAGGTTATTTCCTTCTAATATTAATTTTTTGAGTAAATGAAAGAGTATTGAATTTTGTCAATATTTTTCTGCATCAATTGAAGTGAACATGTGGGGGTTTTTCCCTCGTTCTGCTAATATGGTATATTACCTTGATGGATTTGTGTGTTAAACCATCCTTGCATTCCAGAGATAAATCCCCCTTGGTCATAGTAGAAAATCCTTTTAATGTGTTATTGAATTCAGTTTGCTAGTACAGTAAAACCTTGGTTTGAGAGCATAATTCATTCTGGAAACATCCTTGTAATCCAAAGTACTCGTATATCAAAGCAAAGTTCAAGAACCATTGGCTCAGTTGTGATCATGTGACATTCAGCATCACATGCTATTTGTATTGCAAGACATTGCTCATTTATCAAGTTGAAATTTATTAGAAATGTTTGCTCAGGGCCCCTGGATGGCTCAGTTATTAAACATCTGTCTTTGGCTCAGGTCATGATCTTGTGGTTCTTGGGTTGAGCCCCATATCAGGCTCTCTGCTGTCAGCACAGAGCCCACTTCAGATCCTCTGTCCCCCTCTCTCTCTGCCCCTACCCTGCTCATGCTCACACTCTCTCTCTTGCTCCCTTTCTCTCTTGCTCTCAAAAATAAGTAAATAAGCTTAAAATTTTTTATAAAAAAGAAACATTTGCTTATCTTATGGAACACTCGCAGTGCAAGTTATTCACAATCCAAGTTTTTAGTGTATTTTGTTGAAGGTTTTTACATCAGTAGTCATCAGGGATATTGGCCTGAGTTTCTTTTAGTATTTTGTCTGATTTTAATCTCAAGGTAATGCTGGACTCATAAAATGAATTTGGACATGTTCCCTTTTCTTTAATTTTTGAGAATAATTTGAGAAAGATTGGTGTTAATTCTTCTTTAAATATTTGGTAGAATTCTCCAATGCAGCCAGTTAGTCCTGGGTTTTTCTTTGTTGGGAGGTTTTTTGGGGTTTTTTTAAGATTTTTAAAAATGTTTATTTATTTTTGAGAGAGAGAGTGTGAGTGGGAGAGGAGCAGAGAGAGAGGGAGACACAGAATCTGAAGCAGGCTCCAGGCTCTGAGCTGTCAGCACAGAGCCTGATGCGGGGCTTGAACTCACAAACCATGAGATCATGACGTAAGCTGAAGTCGGATGTTTACCGACTGAGCCACCCAGGCACCCCCAGGAGGTTTTTGATTACTGATTCAAAACCCTTAGTAATTATAGATTTATTCAGATTTTTAAACTCTTCTTGACTCAGTCTTGGTAGGTTGTATGTTGGCAGGAAATCATCCATTTCTTTTAGGTTATCAAATTTGTTAGCATATAATTGTTGATAGGAGTCTCAGTCTCTTATGATCCTTTTTATTTCTGTGGTATCAGTTATAATGCCTCCTCTTTTGCTTCTGATTTTTGTTATTTGAGTCTTCTTTCTTTTTTTTCTTAGTTTAGTTAAGGGTTTGTCAATTTTATTGATCTTTAAAAAAACCTCTTAATTTTGTTGATTTTTTTCTATTGTTTTTCTACTCTTTATTTTGTCTATTTCTGCTCTAATCTTTATTATTCCTTCCTTTTGGTAACTTTGACTTAGTTTATTCTTTCTCTAGTTTCTTGAAGTGTAAATAAAGTTAGGTTATTGTTTTGAGATCTTTTTTTTTTTTAATACAGGCATTTTTCACTGTACAACTTATCTCTTAGCTGTGTTTTGCTACAACCCACAAGTCTTGGTACGTTGTGCTTTTGTTTTCATTTCTCTCAAAATATTTTCTAATTTCCCTTGTGATTTATTCTCTGACTCACTGGTTCAAGAGCTAACTTCCTAATTTGAGGAGGTGGGGAGATGTTTCTATCTCAACGATTTGAAGGCCAGGGGCAAAGTAGGGCAGAGCTCTCCTTATGCACAGCATGGACTTGGAAGACCCAGCCTGTGAGATGCCCAGTTTGGAGAAGGGTCATCAGAACCAGCTGTGGAGACCATGGTGCTTGAGCATCTTGATCACCATCTCCACTTGAGGCTTGTGTCTATTTGTGGTTCTGTGCAGACAGAACTTTGGTTTGTGGTGCAGTGACTATCCCCAGAGCATAGCACAGATGTATCTGTACCTAATCTTGTCCTCAAGCTCAGAGAGAACTAGCCACAGGCAGAGAGACAGTCCATTTGGTCTCCTTATTACGTCCTCTACCTACCCCTTCTTTGGAAACCACTGCTCCCTTTTCTTCCCTCTACTCTCTTCCCTCATTCAAAGGCGGGGCGGGGGGGGGGGTGCATGGAGAAAGAGGAAATAATATACCACGTGATTTATATGTATTATCTCATTGAAGCCTCACTAAGTATTACTATCCCCATGTTACAGTTGAGAGAACGAAGGATCAGTTAAGTAACTTGCTCAATCAATGTTAAATAAATAGACAGTTAATAAGAGGAAGAGATTGGGGGTGCCTGGGTGGCTCAGTCAGTTGAGCATCCAACTCTTGATTTTGGTTCAAGTCATGATCTCATGGTTTGCGAGTTTGAGCCCCTATTAGTGCAGAGCTGCTTGGATTCTCTCTCTCTCCCTCTTCTCTGCCTCTCTCTGTCTCTCAAAAAATAAAATAAATGCATTTTAAAAAAGAGGAAGAAATTGGACCTTGAAATAAGTCCTTCTGGATCTAACACCCAGACTCTTCCCATTGTAGCTACCTTCCCATTCATTCAACAAATACCCACTAGGTACTTGCCCTATGTAGCTCAGGGAGCTACAAAGGAAAACAAAATACGGTCTTGGAATCCAAGGAAACCACTGCTAATAGAGAGGACAGATACCAGACCTGTAATTACAAATGCTTTTTTCTTAAGTGCTAAAGAGTTGTAAATACTACGGGAGCACAGAGAAGCAGGGATTCTAGGTTACAAGTAGAGAGAAATCGCACATTTAGGGCAGGATTTCACTAGGAAAAAAAAAAGAGAAGGAAGAAGGACATTTGGGTGGTTTAAAAACATAAATGCCAGATAGGAAATATCTCAGGCTCTGCAGGCTAGACAATCTCTGTTGAAGCCACTCAACTCTGCCACTGTAGCACAAAAGCAGACACAGACAAAAGTAAATGAATAAGCATGGCTGTGCTCTGAGAAAACTTAATTTACAAAAACAAGAAGGCAGATGGATTTTGCCTGGAGGCCATAGATTGCAGACCCCCGAAAAATCAAAAGTGATTAAAGCAGGGAAGTAATCACATTTTCACTCTCAAAAGATCACTCTGGACAATGTAGTGGAAAGAGTTTATGTCTTCCCTATTCTTTCTTCAGAATACCTCAGAGAAATGTGCACTACAGTGGGCCACAGGCTTTGGATTTTTTTAAATGAGGAGAGTAATGGGTTAGGAAATTTTCACACAACTTTCTCACTCGCTCGTTCTACTCATCTTCCCAATTCCATTTCATCCTATGTATTTTTTAAAGTTATTATTTATTTATTTTTGAGAGAGCAAGGGAGGGGCAGAGAGAGAGAAGGAGTGAGAGAATCCCAAGCAGGTTCCTTGCTGTCAGCTCAGAGCCCAGTGCAGGTCTAAATCTCACAAACTGTGAGATCACGACCTGAGTTGAAACCGAGTCAGACCCCTAACCGACTAAGCCACCCAGCGCCCCTCCTCCTGTGTATTTTTATCTGTCCCCCTTTTGGGTATAAATTTGCCAGATTTAGCAAATAAAAACAGAGGACATCCAGTCCAATTTAGGTTTCAGGTAAATAATAAAATATTTTTTACTCTAAGTATGTCTCATGCAATATTTTGGACATACTTGTGCTAAAAATGTGTTCATTATTTATCTGAAATTCACATTTAACAAGGCTTCGTGTATCTCATCTGGGAATGCTACCTGGGGGCACCTTTGTTACCTACAACGGCTCCACCTCTTCGTGGCTGCTGAGCTGAAAGACAGAACCAAGTCAAAGAATAGGAAAAGGAAGGGTTTTATTTGTAACAAGTAAAGGAGACACTGGGAATATTTCCCAAAGCAGTGTCTCCCTGAACAACAAAATTAGGGAAGTTTTAAGCTAAGGGCGCATACATCTTCATGAAGGGGCTTGAGCAGTGGGGAATTCAGCACGGAATTGGGGCAGAAGTGGTCTTAAGGTGATGGAGTCCAGGCTGAAGTCACGAGCGCTCGGAAGGGTCAGCATCATCAATTCTCTGGTTTTAGTTGGTCTAGTATATGAGTTTTCAAATGGGTTTAGATCCTACAAAAAGGGCTTAAGAATGTGTGTCAGGCCGATCTTTGAACCAACACAGAATTTTATCACCGATTTTTTTGTCCCTGATACGATTAGATTATCTCCTATTCTTATATTCTTTCACAAGATGGCTGGAGGCCTAAATGATTTTTTCTTATGTCAAGAAAGCTATGTGTTGTCTTTCTTTTTCTGGGGACCTTTCACTGTTTCTGCCTACACCTTCAGTCTGAGCTGCTCCGAATTTTAACATAAGAGAATGGGGATCAGGGCTAGATTGGGTTGTGAGTGACAGGTATGTGGGCAGCAGCTACACGCAGGTAGGGCCCTGGAGTGAGGCCTAGTACAGAGAGTATCAAGGTAGATTCCAGCCCAGTCCAGAGGTTGAGGGAAGGAGGATGCTGTTGAGAGGTTGCTAACAGGCCTGTGGGACGAAGGCTGGGCTGGGAAGTAAAGCAAGGGTACATGTGGTACCTTTTATAACCCTTTCCATTTAAATAGAGCTTTACCACTTTATAAAAGTGACTCTCACAGGAACCTTGTGAGGAGGGGGCATGAGTTTTTATAGTCAATGACCTCACTTAAAAATGATAAAACCAGGGGCGCCTGGGTGGCTCAGTTGGTTGGGCGTCTGACTCTCGACTTTGGCTCCGGTCATCATCTGACAGTTCATGAGATGGGTCGGGCTCTGTGCTGACAGTGCACAGCCTACTTGGGATTCTCTCTCTCTCTCTCTCTCTCTCTCTCTCAAAATAAATAAATAAACACTTTTTTTTTTTAATGATAAAACCAAAGACTCAATATAGGTCAAGCAAGTTCCCTTGGATAACCTAAGTTCATGGCCCAGTTGAGACTTGAATAAGGACTTCAAATAAGGATGAAACTTCACTTTCTCTGCTTTCTGAATGCTTATTCTATAGTCCAAGAAATGAATAACAATTATAAGAAGCAACACCAGCCTCAGCAGCTAACATTTACTGAGCATTTGCTATGTGCCAGGCCCTGTTCTAAGCACTTTGTATATTTGACCCACTTATCTCTCACAGTATCTCTATGAAATAGGTATTATCATCCCCATTTAACTGGCGCAGAGAGATCGAGTAACTAGATGAGGCAGTATGAGAATCCAGATCGAAGGATTCCTGTTCAAGAGCCCAAGTACCTGATAAAGACACTCTCCTTAACTAAACTTCAAACTCCTCTGAACTCTGTCCTCCACTAGGCTTCGACCTTACCCTCACCTTATCCTTGCTGTGTCTAGTTGTAACAAGAACCTTGCTAAGTCAGTTTAGAGAATCCGCCCCCTTGATATCTAATCCCCCTTGATATCTGATCAAATTCCTCACGCCCCACCCTAGATATCTCATCAGCCTGGCCTATCTTCAGCAGGAATCCCTTAATGTCTTAGCACTTTTCCATGCACTGACCTCTTCAGTATGCTCACTGGCCATCAATCCCCAGCCACCTTTGCTGTATTTGGAGGTAAGCCTCCTCCCTTTCCCCTTTTCTCTTTTCTTGACGCCCATCACAACAGTCCTGAATAAACAGTTCTTACAATTTTGACAAGTATCAGAATAACAAAATTTTTAACTTAACTAACCACTGGGGTGTGCTGCTTCCTCAGGTCAGAGGGCTGAAGACATGAAGAATCACAGGTAGGAGGATGGAAAGCAGGAGTTAGCACAAAATGAGATAAACTGGGTGACAGAGCACCTCATCCGTCCCAGACTCCTCCTCCCTCTCATGCCTTTGCACAGGATGTCACTGAGCTGGCCCCACCACTATTCCCCACACTTCCTCACCCCAAAGTCCTATGCACCCTTCATCACCCTATTTAGATGTCACCAGGTAGAGGTATCCTCCACTTTCCTAGATAGTGTTTAGAACTCCTCTCTGTGAGCAGCGGACTTCTCTTACTGCCAGTACTAGAGAACTGTATTGCCATCATTCACAAGCCTGTCTCCCTTAATATGCTGCGAGGGCCATGCCACCTTCAACCCTAAACTCAAAACTTTTTTTTGAATTATTTTTTTAATGCTTATTCATTTAAAAAAATTTTTTTTAAATGTTTTATTTATTTTTGAGACAGAGAGAGACGAGTGTGAGCAGGGGAGGGGCAGAGAGAGACAGAGAGACAGACAGAATCTGAAGCAGGCTCAAGGCTCTGAGCTGTCAGCACAGAGCCCAACGTGGGGCTCGAAACCACAAACCACGAGATCATGACCTGAGCTGAAGTCAGACGCTTAACTGACTGAGCCACCCAGGCGCCCCTGTCTTTATTCATTTTTGAGAGGGAGAGCGTGAGCAGGGGAAGGGGTAGAGAGAGAGAGAGAGAGAGACAGACAGACAGAGTCAGATTTAGGTGTTGCTAAATTCAAGATTTTTAAAACAATGCCTAGGGGCGCCTGGGTGGCTCAGTCGGTTAAGCAGCCGACTTCGGCTCAGGTCATGATCTCACAGTCTGTGAGTTCGAGCCCCGCGTCTGGCTCTGTGCTGACGGCTCAGAGCCTGGAGCCTGTTTCGGATTCTGTGTCTCCCTCTCTCTGACCCTCCCCTGTTTCATGCTCTGTCTCTCCCTGTCTCAAAAATAAATAAAAACGTTAAAAAAAAAATTAAAAAAAAAATAAAACAATGCCTAATTTCTTGGTGGCTTACACAATAGAAGTTTATTGTGGATTTTAAAGGACAATTACTGGGGCGCCTGGGTGGCGCAGTCGGTTAAGTGTCCGACTTCAGCCAGGTCACGATCTTGCGGTCTGTGAGTTCGAGCCCCGCGTCGGGCTCTGGGCTGATGGCTCGGAGCCTGGAGCCTGTTTCCGATTCTGTGTCTCCCTCTCTCTCTGCCCTTCCCCCGTTCATGCTCTGTCTCTCTCTGTCCCAAAAATAAATAAAAAACGTTGAAAAAAAAAAAATTTAAAAAAAAAAAATAAATAAAGGACAATTACTGATCTGCAGGAGGGCTTTCATGTGGTAATTTAAAAACCCAGGCTCCGGGCTCCTGGGTGGTTCAGTCAGTTAAGCATCTGACCTCAGCTCAGGTCATGACCTCACAGGTGGTGAGTTCAAGCCCTGCCCTGGGCTCGGTGCTAACAGCTCAGAGCCTGAAGCCTGCTTCGAATTCTGTGTCTCCCTCTCTCTCTGCACCTCCCCCTCCCCTCAAAAATAAATAAACATTTAAAAACTTAAAAAAAAACCACCCAGACTCCTTTCATCTTGCGGGTCTACCTTCCAGTAAAAGCTTGAAGTTCTCTATATTCAGCAAGAAGATGAGGTAAGGCGATGAAGGGCTGCAGATGCAGGCTGGAGGTAGCTCCCCTCACTTCTGCTCACATCCCATTGGCCACAACTCAGTCACGTGGCCACAACCTAACTGCCGCGGAGGTTGGGAAGTAGAGTCTCACTGTGTCGCCTGGAAAGGGGGACATGGGCAGCAGCCAAACTGCCTAGGTTTGAATTACGGTTCCATTACTTACCAGCTGTGTGACTTTGGACAAGTTACTTAATTTTTCAGCCATAGTTCCATCATCTGTGTAAATGAGAATGATACCTACAGGGTTGAAATAGGAAATAAGTGAGTCAATATACATAAAGTACTTAGAACAGTGTCCAGCATCTAGTAAATGCTGTGTGAAGGTTAACTATTACCAGCATTAATATCCTCTGATCAAAATTCTCCTGCACCTTCCCCTCAGACCCACAGTAAAAACTGAAGTCTTTACAATGGCCTATGAAACCCTTACATGAGCTGAACCCAGTTATCTCCTGCTTCGCTCATTACGCAAGCCACCCTGACCTCTTTGCTCTTCCTTGAAAATGCCAAGCGCATTCCCACCTCATGCCTTGACATGCCGTCTCTCTGCCCAGAAGGTTCTTCCTGGGTTTCTGAATGGCTTAGTATAAAACTCCCTCAGATGTCTGCTCAAATGCCGCTGCCCTGACTACTCTGTCGAAAACTGCTAACAGCCCCCTCCTATACTTCCCATTTCCCTACTATTTCCCTACTACTATACTCTATTTTTCTGGGCCATCACAAGGGCAGGAGTTTTGCCTGTTTCCTTCCCTTCAGCATCCCTACCACCTACAATAAAGTGTGGCACAGAGTAGGCCCTCAATAACTGTTTATTCAACATTCAATAAATCAGCAAATGAATGAATGGCGATTCTCCACTGACACTCTAACATCTCTGGCCTTACTAAATGTCTGTCACATGGCAGGGACTATGATTTCTGTATTGTCAGACATCCAATTCATCTATTAAGCACATGCAATACACAAACACTCCGAACCAAGGGACAAATAACAAAGAAACTTGTTCTCTTATTTTTTGCTTTCACAGAGATGAATTCCTCCCGGTGTTAGTGTTAACTTTTGCAACTGTGTCTTGTTAGTACTTTCCTGTCAACTTTTTTCTATGTGTCAATTTGGGGAAAGAGAGGAATGTAGACAGGAGTCAGTTTTTCAAGATTTGCATCAAGTCAAGCAGCACTTTTTTCCCTCACATCGATGTAAGAGATGGCCTTCCTTTGCTTCAAGTAACACTAACAGAATAGGTGAGAGGTCTGGTATCACTTCTCCACCCAGGGGCTAACTCTAATTCTTGCTTCACACTGAGTGTATTTAAAGACACACTTCACAGAGTGTGTATTTCCCAGGCTGTGAAAACACTGAAACCGGTTCCAGCTGGTCTGGGTGGAGACTGGACTTGCTACTCACAAATCTATTGAACCCACCTGTACGGCAACTGAACCTTCCCACAGAACAAAACAAGCTTCAATATGTCTGGCTGCTGCCAACAGCAATTAAGGGCAGGGTCCTGAAACTTCATTTTCAGAGAAAAACAAAGTCTGTGATGCCTTTCAAAAACTCCCCCACCCCCACCCCAGCCTCAGCGGGGTTCCTGAGCTTTATTCTCCCAAAGCACCCCTTTGCAATGCTTAGCATTGGAGGTGGTTTATACTTTTCTGTCTTCCCACACTATAGTCAGCTCAGGAAGGGATCGGCTCTCTTGGGTCACATTTACTACATCATACTGGATGCGTGGCTCAGTAAGTGCTCAATAAATACGTGTCTGGACCACCAACTGCCTGACAACCTCCTAGATGTGATTAATGCATAGGGAAATGTAATAGGGCACCATGTTTAATCAGAATACCTGAGTCCCATCCTTGACTCCACCTTTTCTAGCTTTGTGACTCTGGAAAAGTTACCTAGCCTTTTTGAGCCTTTATTTCTTCACCTGCATCTGCAAAATAAGAATGATAATAATGCTATATACTCCTCTGGGGCATTTCTAAGAAGCAAATGTGATGACGGCCTTCAGAGTACTCCAGAGACACTCAAAGCACATCAGCCACAATCAGTTTACGTGGTCAACATACTAGTGTTGGTGCTATGAAAGAACTTGATGGTGGAAAACCAAATGAGAAATTCCTCACTCGCTTTTGCTTCTTAAAGCATTCAGCATCATTGCCCTCGCCTCCTTCGTGAAAAGTTTCTACTGCACCGTCTCCAGGTGTGGTTTTTTTCTCTTTTTCTTCTGCCTTCTTTGAGTCTTCCTGCCGTCTTATTGCCCTTGCTTTTCTCTTGTGTTCGCTCAATATTTCTGGAGGGACTGCCGTGTGCCAAGCACCGGGCTCCCAGGAGGGACCAGAACAGTCTGCTTCATTGGGGTTGTTAAAAAGAAAACCACAGGCCTGAGACAGAGTCACTTATGCCAGGCCAGGTCACCAAACTGAGGCTAAACATTCAACATCGCTGCAGTTTCAAATTCCCCCAGAAATGTAATTCTAACAGGTTAGTCGGGAATTTTTTGCCCCAATGAGGCAATCTGGCCCTCTAGATCCCAGAGAGGAAGATGAGGATAAGGTAATCCACATGATAAAACCCCTGTTCTTGCCCCCTTAAGAAATAACATTTACAGACCAGGTGAAAGGGACCATGCCTGAAACAATTCTGCCTTTTCTTTTTCTCACAACTTCCTTGCCCCAGGAAGTTATTAAAACCTTCATTTTTTTACAACTCCTGAGAGTATCTCTCTACTTACTAGGTGAGGTGCCTGATTCATGAATTGCTTAATAAAGACAATTAGATCTTCAAATTCACTCGGTTGAATTGTGGTTTTCAACAGGGTGCCCCCAATGCTGGAGAGACGGGCGTGCAAGTCACCCAGCGAGAATGGGCCTGCAGTGACAGCTCGCAACAGGGGCCCCGGGTCTTGGTGAGACAGGGAAGGCCACTAGGCACAGATCTGAAGGAGGAGTCTATTCAATCAAATTTTGGAGTCATTTTCAGCAGATTTTGACTTAATTGTCCTTCTTACTGTTTTTATCCTATTGTTGTTTCTATGTATATCATTAATCTTAGCTTTTACCTTTATTAATCCCAATTTCCTGATTTATTTTTCTAAATTTTTAAGATGAGTATTTAGGGACACCTGGGTGGCTCAGTAGGCTGAGTGCCCCGTCTGGGCTCAGGTCATGATTTCACAGTTGGTGAGTTCGGGTCCCACATGGGGCTCTGTGCTGTCAGTGCAGAGCCTGGAGCCTGCTTCAGATCCTCTGTCCCCCTCTTTCTCTCTGCCTCTCCCCCGCTCGCGCTCTCTCTCACAAAAATGAAAATAAAACATTAAAAAGAAGGGTATTTAGTTCCATTATTTTTTGGTTTCACTTTTAAATCACTAAGGCATTTTAGAGCTCTAAATGTTCCTCTTAGTATTACTTTCAGGGTCCAGCAGGTCTCAATAGAGAGTGGTTTGCTTTTCATTGGTTTCTAAAGAATGAATGAATTCCCTTTTATTTCCTCTTTCATCCAAGACTTACCTAGGAGTTTGTGCCTTCATTTCTGACAATTTAAGGTTTTTCGGTCATCTTCATCATGTATCTATCATTTTTCATTTTTATGAAAAATTTTTCTTTATTTGTGGGATGTAAGAAGTCCTTAGATGTACTATCTCAAGTTATTTGATTATATGATTCGGTTCATCTGAATAAAGTTTTGGCTAGTATAACATCATATTACTTGTAGAGCTGAATGATTTTTTTTTTTTTTGACTATTAATTCTGGCTGATTGTGAGAAAGTTATTTTGAAATCTCTCATTATAATTGTATAAAGTTCTCCTTCCTGCCTTTATGTATTTGGCTGCTATGTTCCTTAATGCCTAACTTGACTGTTATATCGTCTTGATTATTTGTGCCTTTTATCACTACATACGGATGTTCCTTACACTCTAAGTGTTTTTAGCTTGAGGTTCTGCCTTGTCTGACATTAACATTACCACTCCTGTTTTCATTTGTCTACATTTGCCCAGTGTCTCTTTGCCTGTCATTTTACTTTCACCTTTTTATCATCTTATTTCAAATCGATATGTCCAAAGAGCCGTATCTTTGCATGACCGTTTTTCTAACACTTCAAACTTCAAATGAGCTCATCATTTTCTCCCTAAAGCCCTTTCCTCTTCTTTCTTTTCCATCTCAGTCAGGATGGAAAGCTCTTGTTTTGCTGTCTGTTCTGAAAAGAGTATCCAGATGCTGTCCTGCCAGGCTGTCCCTCCCCTTGCCCAGCCCAGGAGCCCTGCATGGCGTTTCCTTGCACCCACCCCCAGGATGGGCGTGTGACTGCCACTGGCCAAGTAGACATCACTTCCCCTAGCCTTAGGGACCCAAACAAATTAATATAGTACAAACGGGTCCCAAAAGATGATGGCTGTTTTTCAGATGAAGCACTTTAGAGCACAGACTTTGAAACCAGACCCCTGGGCTCAAATCCTGGCTCTATCTCCAATTGGTAATTTTGGACTAGTTACTTAATCTGCCTCAGTTTTCCTGCCTACCTCATTCTTGTGAAAATTGTAAGTATCACTATCTGTAAAAATAATTAGAACAGCAGGTGTTTGGCTGGCTCCGTCTGTAGAGTATGTGACTCTTGATCTCAGGGTCATGAGTTCAAGCCTCACATTGGGCATAGAGCCTACTTTAAAAAAAAAAAAGAACAGTGCCTATGATGTAGCATGCAAGTATGGGTGTTAACTCTTGTTATTTTCTCTTGCCCCAGGATCTGGGAGAACAAGCCTGGAGCTGTAGGCAGCCCCCGTGCCACCACAGGGGATGTGAAGTGTGAGTAGGAGTGAAGTCAGCATGAAGACGAGGAAAGCCAAGGGGAGGACAGACTCGAGCCCTGATCACAGGGTTGAGTCCTGGAACAAGTTGGTCCTAAAGCTGGGTGTACCCAGGATTTTTCAGACATGAGGCAATAAATCCCTTTTTTGTTTAATATTCTGTGACTTGAGGGGTCTGTGGGTGGCTCAGTTGGATAAGCATCCGACTCCTGGTTTCAGCTTAGGTCATGATCTCACCGTTTCGCGAGTTCAAGTCCCACATCGGGCCCTGCACTAGGCAGTGCAGAGCCTGCTTGGAATTCTCTCTCCTTCTCTCTCTGCCCCTTCCCCATTTGTGTTCTCTCTGACTCTCTGGAATAAATAAATAAATACATAAATAAATAACTTAAAAAAATATTCTGTGACTTGATTCAAAAAGCCTTAAATGATTCAGCTATCGAGCAGTGTACCAGGCTAGAAAGTTGGGAACAATTTTGGTTTTTCCCTCTCCTCACTGTCCACCTCCTATGTGGCAAGTCCCCACATTCTACTTCCTCAATTTCTTCTCACTATGATTCCTTGTTTCTGCTTCCCTAACTCTGGGTTGAAAAAAGATCATCAATATTTGCAAGCACCCATTATATGCTGATAGACTTCTAGGCCATGTTCATTTTTTAATCCTGACAACAGCCCTGTGAGGAATCTGAAGCCAGTCCCAGGCCACACGCTGAGCCATTGGTGATTCTAACTCCAGAGGCCACACTTAGCAACCACTCTGCCTTCCTGTCTTGATAAACATTTGCTGAATGGCTAACCACAGGAGCCATATCTATAGAATTCACTCTGGGCGTACCCCACATCATATGGGCCAGTGGCTACTTAGTCCTTTTTGAAAATGGCAATGACCCTAAAGCAGTTTGCTCATGTCAGAAGTCACACACACCTGTCCTGACTATTTTTCTCAGGGAATTGGTCATCAACCACTAAATCTACCCATTCTCAGCCCCAAAGCTTGCTGAGCCTGTTTGCAAAGAGAGGAGCAGCAGAAGCTAGATTGTGGCTGTTGCACTTCCTTCCATCAATCATGAAAAGACAAACAAATGGCCTGGTGATTTTCTCAGCATGAATTCACACACATGTACACACATGCATGCGTACCAACGATCCAGTCTGCCAATCCATCTTTAAAATACAGCATTCCATGGAGTCTTTCCTGAAGAGTCCTATAAAACTACGTCTACCTCCATTCCTGGGGTTTTCACATGGTCCATTAGAATGTTTTTTGCTTGTCCCCCTCTCAGTTCCTTAAAATCTGCTGAGCTCAGGCTGGGACTTTTGTCTGTACCGAGATGCTCCTCCCACCTCTCTCACGACCGGCTCCTGCTCTTCCTTTGGCTCTGCTTCAGGGAGGCCCTTCCTGCCCCCTGTCCAAGGTAAGCCCCCCTTCTTCCTATCCCCCCCCCCTTATTGAGAATCTCAGCCCCTTGACAGTTTTCTTTAAGACCCTTAGAACAATGTGTGACTCTTTTGTCCATTTATATGTTTCCTTACGTTTTATTTGTGTTTGCGTGTGTTTTTCTTTTGTCTTTCTCCCTTATTAGAATAAAACCCAACAGGCATCTCAACAGCAGGGCACCTGACTGTTCCTGCTGGGTCCCCTAGTGTTTCACATAGGCCTGATGTGTATAATAAATTCTCAATAAGGATTTGTTGACTGAATGGTAAAAAGGATTAGAGACTAGAACATAGGTCCTGGGAAGGTGATTTCCCCCCAATCACAGATGACCTGGTGAGCTTCTTTTAATTGCTTGATTGGCATAAATGGGCAAAATCCCCCAGACCTAGATCCTTCTCCACTTGATAGATAGATTCCTTTTCCTGTTCACGAGCGGCTGGCTTAGACTATAACTCTAAAAACACTTTAATGTTATTCTGCGAGATCCTGAATTACATGCCTTTGCCTGGTGTCGCCCCAACTGTAAAGTCATGCTGATGACAAAGCCCTACCTTCTCCAAAGGGCTCAGCGTCCAGCTGAGGGGCTAGGCAGGTGCAACGTCCAAGGCAGGTGGAGGAGAGGGTACTTAGGGGACTGGAGTGGAGTCGTGAGGAAGGGCAGGGATGACAAGGGAGGAGTGAAACACAGCTCTCTAATGCACACCTTTCCCGTGGCCACATCCCTCCCTCCTATTATCTCGTTTAATGCTCACCACGGTCAACACACTTAATACTTTTACCACCATTTATAGTTAAGAATAGTGACAAAACGTGGGCCTGGGCTCAAGTTTCACAGTCCCAGATTATCTGCTCCAGGGCCCTTGGCCAAGGCACTCTGTTTCTTTGTCTTTATTAGGAGGATAAAAACAACTAATATAACTGATACATTCCTCAAAATGAAACAATTCTGTGCTTGGCACATAGCAGGTCCTCAGTAAACCACCACCTTTTTTTTTTTCTTTAAAGAGATCTGCCCAAGAGCCAGTCAGTGGCCTAGAACTTGATGGCCTCTTGCTTTGTAAAATGCCAAGGATATTTTCTATACGGTCTGTGCAGTGTGTCTACCTTCCCCGGCTGTGAGCTCTTCCAGGACAGGCATGACATCGCCTATCTTTTTTATCAAGTGGCCTATGTGTGCAGTGACTATTGCTCGCACGGTAAGGTTCTGAAATAAGATAGCATTTTATACCGATAGTGTACCCAGCGGTACATGTGAAATGTTAATAGTCTAGGCAAATGTCCCTCAGAGATAAGTGAGCACTCATGAACCCTTTCCCACTTATCTTGTGCCTCCAGGAACAACTCCCTCTGTACATACCTCTAACCTGGGGGAGCAGAAAACAGTGTAAGTGATGTGAGTCATTCAAGCTTTATGTTCAAACACCATGACAGAAAGTACAACTCATTAGGGTCACACCAATAGGAATTAAGGACATTTTAACCTTGGCTAAGCTAACACATTTTTAGTCAGCAACCTGGAAGCAATTGAGGTTTTATATATTGTGTATTTATGTGCCTCTCTAATGATTCCTTAAGTGAATCATTCCCTCTTCCCTTCCCCCGCCCAATTCCAAAGAGCTGCTGTTTCCTATTAGGATTTTTAGTTAAATCCCTCCTCTTGCTCTCCTCCCTGCTCAGGCCCTCTGCATCCTTCATTCACTATAAAGTTGTGAGATGGACGTTGGTCTCGCTTTTGAGAAACCAGGCTCCACGCTGGCACCAGGCAGGTGGCATCAGCTTGCCACTGACCACATCCCTGCTCTGCCCCCTACCCTTCAAGAGATATTCTCATCCAGCTCCTTAGCTAAGAATGTAAGTCCCAACAATCCAGCCAGAAGGAAGGTTACATATCTCTTCAGCATTTCTGAGACCTCAGACCAGCTGCCCAATGCTTACCTTCAAATGCATTTCATGCCCCTTAAATGCCTTGGGGAGTCAATAAATTAGAGAAACCCTAAATAAATAAACAAGCCTTGGATCTTCATAAAACATGTTGTTGTCTAATCATAAATAAATCTCACCATGGTGTCAGGCAAATGTCACAGAAAATAATATAATGAAATTAAATGCAGTGTGTATTTTCTTAAATAGAAGAACATTGACCCCCAAGGCAAAGAGACAATTCCCACAAGATTGCAGTCCCCACCTCCTAATTTTCCCCACCCCTAACCCCTCCCTCGCTGACTCCAGCCCTAAGGCTGAAGCCAACAAAGCAGTCGTGTTCCTGAGGCTTCTCCAGTTTGACCCGGGCTGCTGTCCTCTGTAGTTAATCAGAGTGTGGTAAGTATTATTGCGATACAAAGTAATACGTTTTAGTTGTGTAACTTTTCTCTTTACCATCTTCTTTAAAAAGAAAAAAAAAATTATTAAAAAAGTAAGAAACTATAAAGCTAGTAAATTCTTACCATGTAATTAACACAAGCCAGGGCAGAATTGAATGGTAGGTATTCATCATGTGTCTCACCGAATTTTTTTTAAAAAGCATATGTCTGCAATATGCAATTGTCTTTTAAATTTGGCTGTAGTGACTCTTAAGAGCTTAGGTATATCATGACTGTTTCTTTAAAATGTGCTACTAGAAGATACATTTCTATGAGGAAAAAAATATTTTTTATCCTTAAAGAAGAAATCATCATATTACCATTAAGACTCGTGTGTTTAAACATAATATTTTAAATTGCTTCTAGAAAGTTTCTTGTTTTATGATTGGTTTCAGGATTTGCTGTTGGAATTAGTTTTGCTAGTAAGGAGGCATGATTCTGCTTTCCATCATTTTGAGGTTTATCATTACTGTCAGAATTAACTCTAAATGTCTCTGTTTTGTTAGGGGGAAAAAAACCCAATTTTTTTGAAATTGTTGGGATCTGGCCACTTGTTACCTTTCCTGATTTGTAGCATTGTTATTATCAGCAGTAACACCAAGGCAGCTCTCAGTATTTTCCCTGTCGAGGGAATGATTAGCTTTTCTCACTGGCATGATTTAGAGGAAAAGGAAAAAAGAAACTTTTTTCCCTTCCTCTTATATCCAGCCCCTAAGAAAAGCACATTTGTTATAAATGGTATTTCTGACATCTAGATGTCTAGACTAAAGACTTTAAAATTATGTGTATGAAACTTACAATTTCTATATTCATACATTTTTCATTCAGATGTTTTAAAAAAGAAAAAATACCCATTGAGCGTCTGCTCTGCTCCAGGCCCTGTGGTGGGATAAAAAGTTGAGTGGAGTTATGTCTCTGACTCCAGAAGAGGAGAAGGACGTGAGAACAGCTTACCTTAAAAATATCCAGGACCAGACAGACATCTTTAAATGTCTTAAATGCACTGAAATATATATGATGTGCTACCTGTCCACACCCTCTCATACGTAAATAAGGGTGAAGTCCAATATCATTATGATTATTTCCCTCAAGGATTACATTTATTTGAGCAAGGAGGCTAAATATTTTTCTAAAATTTTCTCTCATTTATTTTACTTTATTGGCCCAGCTTTATTGGTGCCCTAAGGATGTGCTTCATTTACCTCCTGGTAGGTAACCAACCTTGGGAGCACTTGATGTGTTAGCAAAATGTACAGGAAGCCCAGAGGACTGAGCAGGCATTCCATGGGTGGCCATCAATTTTACTGAGAAATCTGCACTTAACATTGCATTGATGCTCTCTTGGGTTTAACTTGGGGGTAGTGAAAATGGAGACAGATGTGGATTTAATGGATGACCCTTTTAGCACATAGACAATGTTTTGGAAGAGTACATCTGGAGGCTTTTAAAAAAAAAAAAAAACCATTATAATCAAGTGTTTGTATAGTCTGCTGCCTCTTCCCTGAACTAAATTTGTCATCATTTAAGTGTTCCATGGCCACAAGTGACTGTATTCTCATTGAAATTTTGAGACCTATTTATACCAATGAAAGCATTTGCAATGGTTTTGTTGTTTTCTTATAAAGTACTGGATGGGTCCTGCTCAAGTTTTAAGTTACTGACACCATCCAAATTCAACAATCTGGAAGTTTTGATTATTGATTTTGTGGCTAAGGACCAGCACTATCTGAGCCTTATTTCCATCACCAGTATGAGTAGTTAGCATTGGGGATAGGGGATAGGGGTGTGGAGGGAGAAATGCTTCTACCCACCCACCATAAAATAAAATTTAAAATCATTTGACAAACTTGACTGTTTACCAAACACATTTTTTTAAAAAATAAAGTCTGTTCAAGATGTTCTGTACTGACGTGGATGCAGCTGTTAGCTAGCTGTATTGACTTACCAGGTAAGGGATCTTAGGCCCACATAATTAAAAAGGACAGGTAATTACAATTCAAATATGAGTCACAGCAAGATTTAAAATCGAGTGCATGCTTCATAAGTCTTCTAGTTCTGTTAGCCGAACTATTAAGTCTAAGACATCTACAAGGCTGCTATACTGTGGATGTGACCAGACACCAGATATGCTATACCAGATATGGGGGAGCCAAGCCCTCTGCAAATCCAGGAGCTGGTGATACCCTCTTCTCCTTTTGGGATTCCTCTTTGCTGAGCTCCTCGTGGAGACAGAGTTCCAGAAAGACTTGAAGAGAGAAACAGAATAAAGGCAAGGCACCAGTCTGAGGAAACAGACCATTACCTAAGTGAGAAATCTGGTTTTAAGTTGAGGGATGTCAGGGTCTTTGCATATGAATTAGGACTTTAAAGTTAACTCAAAAATTGATTCAGTCAGTTAATTGTATTTCTTTATTTTTTTTTCAAGTTTATTTATTTATTTTGAGAGAGAGAGAAAGCACCAGTCATGGAGGAGCAGAAAGAGAGGGAGAGAGAGAGAGAATCCCAAGCATTACTGTCAGTACAGAGCTCCATGTAGGGCTTGAACTCATGAACCATGAGACCATGGCCTGAGCTGAAGTCAGATGCTTAACGGACTGAGCCACCCAGGCACCCCTCAATTAATAGTATTTCAACCTTTAATTATGCAGATTGAAATGAATTGTGGGATGAGCTGGAAAAACTCCAACTAAATTGTTTCTTAGAAAGAAAAGCCCTCTCTGCTCTTTTACACCCATCCAAGAGTCATAGTAAGGGTCTTAGCTAATCAGAGAATAACAATCCTGAGCTGGAGCACAATGATTGGGTACCATTTCTACAAGAGGTGAACACCTGCTCCCCAAGTGTTGAACAGCAAGGGGAGTAACCTTCTCTATACTGTAGGAGAAATGGATTTATCGCTTAATTTAAAAGAACCTTCATTGGGGCGCCTGGGTGGCGCAGTCGGTTAAGCGTCCGACTTCAGCCAGGTCACGATCTCGCGGTCCGGTCCGTGAGTTCGAGCCCCGCGTCAGGCTCTGGGCTGATGGCTCGGAGCCTGGAGCCTGTTTCCGATTCTGTGTCTCCCTCTCTCTCTGCCCCTCCCCCGTTCATGCTCTGTCTCTCTCTGTCCCAAAAATAAAAATAAAAAACGTTGAAAAAAAAAAAAATTAAAAAAAAAAAAAAAAAGAATCTTCATTAAAACATGGTCCTGTACATGCATTGGTTTTTGCTGGGCTCAATACACGGACATTGCATCACAAATTTCAGTAAGGTTAACTTTGTATGGTAGATTTACCAGAGATTTTTTTCTTTTGATCTTTTTGTGATTGTTAGAGTATCTTCACTGAGCATATTATTTTGGCTACATTTTTATAACTATATGTATTTGCAGTAAAAATGTAAGTGGTAGGAGAAATTTGAAATTGGGGGGAAATATGTGTTTTATTTTTGTGTAAAAGCCTTAAGTGCCACTACTTCAATACTCAAATCATCATTTCGGATGGACTTTCTTTAACACAGCGATTTGCAACCCTCACCACATCTTGGAGCCACCTGGGACACATTAAAAATATCGGTTCCAAGGCCACTAACCCCTTTGCCCAGGCAGTGGGTCCGCAGAATCAGAGTGGAGCCAAGTGGTTGGTATTTTTAAAAGGTCAACTCATTACATTATCTAAGATTCCATGTTGCAATTCTTTTATCTCCATAGTACTGACCAGGAAATTGGTTCCCTAAAATTGTACTCCAAGAGTGTTTTACTGCCTTCTTTTATTGTCACAGTGGGTGGGTTTCATTAACACCTGACATAAGCATTTTCGCGGTTCTATGGTACACAACTTTGGAACTTTGATCACTCCTATGGTCACATGCAATTCATCAGCACATGCAAAAGATGTACCTCTTAACAAAACGCTATATGCTTCTTTTAAATGGGTCATTCAAATGTCAGTTGTATGTAGACTTTGTTGGCCATTTTTTGCTTCTCAGCTTCCCCCCCAGGGAAGGCCTAGAACTGGTGTCTGAGGAAAACACAGGCTTCTCATAAATATGCTTTTAACTTATCTGCACTTTGAGTTAGGATGGCTGTTAACTCAGTCTGTGCTACACTAGGGTGGCCTTCTATTCAGGTGTGTGTCTTGACTGCTTCATTTAATTTTGATGACAGTACATTTGCCTTAAATGCCTTCCTTTCTGCATCCCTGTTCCTATGCATGATAAGCAACCTTCATGGGGAATCGGAACTCTGGTTCTCACCAAACACTTTTAATTCAGCCCCATTGCTGCCCAATTCTTACCATATCGTAGCTGGTTAAAATACTCATGGAGGGTTGTCCGAGAATATACATCCAGTGTTTCTCTGAACAATCTACAAAATTTGATTTTTAATCCTGAATCATCCAGATGATCAGGGGGATAAGTAGTTTGCTGGGATCATTTTAGTTTCTCATAGATTGCTTTCAGTGAGTCTACTCCAGAATTGTGCTTTAACCCTATACTAGGAAATAAGTTCATGAAAGTCACTGTTCTATTTATTGTAGAGATTCTGTTAAAGGCTTTGACCACCACCTGTCATATATCATCTCCTTTTTGAGGACCTTGATGAGAGATTTCTCTAGGTCTCAATCTGTTCTTATTTTATAGACATGGTCAGTTCCCTAAATGTTTATGTTCCCTCTTTGCTTTGCCTGTTGGGAAACTCAGAATTTTATTTGTAGCCCATGTCCAGCAATATACAGAAATTTTAAAGCATGTGCTAAATTTGCTTCAGACTTTACTTTCCCTGTGCCCAATTTCTTCATTTTCCATGTTACATCTTGTTATATTTGTAAGTTTGTAAGACGCTCAAATCTTTGTAAGAACAGGATGAGAGTATTAATCAAGAGTTTCTCAGCCTTGACACTATTGGGCCAAATAATTTATTGTTGGCAGGAAAGGGGGATTAAATGGAGGATTAGGAAGAAAGAATGGGGAGTGGTACCCTTGGCCTCTCTCCACTGGACGTCAATAGCAGTTCCTGGTACTGGGGAGGTACCTTGCCCATGATAGATTTATCTCCTACTTTTAGGGAAGAAGGGCAAGAAAAAGAGGTCAAATGACCTTCCAGCCTCTGCCATTTTCTCCAACTCCTTTGGCTTAATACAGTCAACATGCCAACTTGCCATATTTTAGAGTGGTGTATCCTGAACCCCAACACTTAGTATTTTCTAGGCTATGTGCAAGTCACTGTCTTTGGGGGATGCAGATAACTGGAATCCACTTTCACCCTCAGAAAACCTGCAAATGAAAAAACAAAACAAAACAAAACAAAATAAGAAATGTAAGTGTTCAGTTTGCACATATCTGAGTCTCATATCTGAAGCTGATATAGCTTCTGAGAGCTTCCCCGATGACCCTGGGGAGAAGGAAGTCGAGGCACTGTTATTGGCTTTTAGAGGCAGCCAAGTATCAATAGTGTGGCTCATGCCCAGTGTGCTGACCCCTATGTCCAGTGGGCTCTGTGCCACATCATGAGAGAGTTGAGCAAGGGTGAGTAGGAAGACAGGCAAATCCAACTTGGAGGATTAGGAACGGCTTCATGGAGGAGGTGGCATTTGACATGAGAGCTTAACGGGTAAGTAGGGAAACAAGGGGCAGGGTCTCACAGCAGGAACAGGGCGGAGGGAATTCCTGAAGAGTGGTGTGCAAAGTGGCCTGAGAAGGGAAGGAAGTGGTAATCAAAGGACTGGAAAAATAGGGTGGATCATTTCCTGAAGGTGACCAGTTTGGGAATGAAAAGGCATTCTTCCCCTAGAACCACTTACGCCTGAGAGCACATTAACAAATTTTAAGATAAAAGTAGAGAAGAAGCTGAATGAATTAGGTCACCGAAGAAGGAGTGTGGGAGAATGACAACAGAGACCTGGGAGGTTCCAATATATCACTGTTCTTTATCCCTGACCTTTGCCCCAGTTCAAGGTTTTAGTAAGAACCTTTACTTCCTTGATGAAAGGAGGATAACGGACTCTCCTGGTGTCAGGAAAATTCCCAAGCACTATCAAATAAATAAATACTCCTGAGAGGCTCCTCATTTATGGATTACCAAGCAAACATGAGAGGCACCTGGGTGGCTCTGTAAGTTAAGCATCTGACTTTGGCTCAGGTCATGATCTCACGGTTCATGAGTTCAAGCCCCATGTTGGGCTCTGTGCTGACAGCTCAGAGCCTACAGCCTGCTTCAGATTCTGTGTCTCCCTCTGTCTCTGCCCCTGCCCCACTCGTGCTCACTCAAGTGCTCTCTCTCTCTCTCAAAAATAAACATTAAAAAGAACGTTTTTAAAGGATTACCAAGCATAAGCACCATTTTTAACAAAAGGGAAAGTGTTTTGGAGTGGCTTTTTGGTTATAAAAATTATTTAGTTTAGGGGCGCCTGGGTGGTTCAGTTAGGTGTCTGACTCTTCTTTTTGGCTCAGGTCATGAGTTCACGGTCAAAGGGATGGAACCCCACGTTGGGATCTGCACTGATAGTTCAGAGCCTGCTTGGGATTCTTTCTCTCCGTCTCTCTCTGCCCCTCCCCTGCTCATGCTCTCACTCTCAAAATAAATAAATGTTAAAAATAGACATTATTTAGCTAAAATTAGGAAATGCCATACCTTCAATTATACACAATCATTTTTACTTTTACATATAACATAGTTTTTGTTGTTCGGGCTAACATTTCAGAAATGATGCGATTGGTGGTACATCATCCAAGGATCGTACTGTGATACAGACAATGCAGGGTTCTGTAGGCAATCCAGATAACTGACTCCAGATGCAGACTCAGACCCAGGACTAATGGCAGGCCTGTTGTGGTTTCTGGGTGCTGGAGAAGCTCAAGGAGGAAGATTCCCTGGAGGAGCAGGATCTGAATGTGTCTGGGGAGGGAGGGAAACCGAGAAGTCAGATACTGGTAAACCTCCTTTCCCCACTCCGAGTCTATAATATGCAGAAGGGATATATCCTCACCTATGGCCTACCATGGAGGCTTCACTAAGTTGTGCAGAATGACCTCCCCACATTACCCTACCACCCCAGACAGTGACCAAAGGCTTTTTGTTTCCAGATATTATTTAGTTTAAATTCAGAAATGTTATACTTTCAATGATGCATAATCATTTTAAAATTTCCTTATAACTGAGAGTTTCCATGGTTTGGCTAAAATTTCAGAAATGATTTTGTAGGAGATGAAAAATAATTTATCCTCTATGTTTCCAAGTTCTCAACTGGGGCCCCTGAAACAAAATACGGATTAAGAAGAGAAAAAACAGAAGTTTATTATGCATATATCTCATGTACACAGGAGATATGCAGGAAAATGAATAACTCTCAGAGGTGGCTTAGAATTTGGGCTTACACACCAGCTTTCAGCTAAAGGCACTGGAGAGAAAGTGTAGGGAAAGCCAATTTTGGGGAGGGGAGCAGGTAAACAAGGTTAAGGTTTGTAATGAAGATTTGAGTCCATACTTTTTCCATTGATAAGAGTTTCTTGTGGTACAGAATCATCCCTCTCTTCCTGCTATGAGAAGGGGACACTTACAAATGGAGATGTCCCCTTATAAATGTAAATTTCCCTTACTGGGTAACTTCCTTGTTTTCAGAGCTTCTCCTATGTGTGCTGTCTCTCAAAATAATCAACTAAAAATAACTCTTATGCCAGAGAGGCATATTTTGGAATGGCATTTTCTGGTCTACACACAACAGGTGCAAAGTCAGAGTCCCCATGTGATGCAGAGACTGCATAATTCTGCTTGAGACGCAGGGGAGTGGGACAACTAGTTCCAGATGCAGATGAGACCCAGCACTAAAAAACAGGCCTGCTGGGGGCTGTTTGGGTGCTGGAGAAGCTCCAAGTGACTCAAAGCAGGGGCTTTCCCAATTGAGGTTATTTACTTTGCTTTTCCAGAAATGGGTTGCATACAACCCATGGAATGATCTGGCAGAAAGCTGAGAGCTGGAAGGAGGTAGAGGAGAAAGGCAGGATGGAAACAGAGGGAATGAGGGGACTAGGGAAACTCAAGTCAAGTGACATTCAGCAGTTTGGCGGATCCCAAGAGCATAGCTGAGACTGGTGGAGAAAATGGAGCCCATGCAGGCCCTGGGCCAATCAGTTGGACTCCTTCTTAAAGATAGGACTTGGTCGAATGGAAGAGCATGGACTTCAGCTTTAGCTCACCCACCTGGGAACCTGGCTGCACTGCTCCAAGTATTTGGTTTCAAATTAGGAGAAAAGATTATTATGAAACTAGAATCCCCTCACATACCTAAGATTGCTTAACATGAAATCTGGCAGTAGAAACTGCTCAAATTTCCGTTTCCTTCCCTTATCCATGAATAAACAACTGCATTCCCAGAGGAAATGCTCTTGTAAGAATTTAGATAGAAGTAATAAATCATGACCACCGTTAGTGTCCTTTGGCCTCCCCCACTCTGTGGGGGGTGGGAGACAGCTTCCTGCACAACCTTAGGGAAGCCTCTTTGTTCTGGCCTCCCTGACACCAATCCCAATCCTGTAAACTGGGAGGCAGGAACTGCCCCCCACCGTGGAATTATCTAATTCCAAAATCATTCTCGCAACTGTCCAAATAAATGCAAAATGCCCGGTTAAATTTGAATTTCAACTAATGGATGAAAAACTTTTTAGTGTAAGTATGTCTCAAATATTGCTTGAGTCTCACTTATTCAAATTTAACAGAATCTCCTTTATTAATTTCCCTAAAGGCGGCAACCCTGTTCCATCGTTGAACCCTAATTTCTGCTTTTCTGAGTCTTAGGCCTAGGCTTCTGCTTCCCAGCTTCTGTAGCAACCTATGGGTAAAATGAAAGATGGTGGTACCAACACGTATTCCAAGGACATGGGGCAAATAGAACTCTCATCCTTTACTGATGGGAGTGTAAATTGGTACCACTACTTCACAATACTGTTTGATACTTTCTACCAACCCTAGGGCCCAGCAATTCTACTCCTAGATGTAGACACAACTGAAATACATACCTGGTCCACCTAAAGATGGGTACAAGAATGTTCATAGCACTGCTATCCCATTTCTAATAGTCCAAACTAGAAACAATACAATGGTAGCGTGGATAAATAAGTCGTGTATATCTATAGGATGATTTATTATATGACAATGAGAATAAGTGAATTATTGCTATACACGACATGGTTGAATCTCACAATCTTAAATTTGAGCAAAAGAAGCCAGACACAGAAGAATAAATAGTGCATATAATTAAATATATGTAAGTCTCAAAAGCAGGCAAAGCGAGGCTCTGGTGTTTAAAGACAAAGTAGAAGTTGGGCAGAGGGGTATGAGTTCCTAAGAGAGTTCAGGAGGGCTTCTGTGGTGCTGGTAATGTCCTTCTTCTTGAACTAGTCTGTGGTTACAAGGACTGTTCACTGTTAAATTCATCAATCATGCTTATGAGCTCTGTATTTGACTACATGTATATTGCACTTCAATTAGATGTTTACTGAAAGAGTTGAGGTCTGTCCTGATGGGGCTTTTTTCTCTGCAGACCTACATTGTTGGAAACACCTTATGGAGTACATGTGTGGTTTCCTTATTCACGGAACTATGTGTTAGATCTGTGGGAAAGAACTACAAGACATCTCTCTGCTAAAATTATGTGAAAGACCTAATAGTCAAATTGTTTAAATCTTAGGTATTGGCGTATCCCAGCAATCTGTACAATTCTGGGGTGTGATAGTGTAGGGGTGAATATGACTTGAACTCATTCATGTTTAGAGAGTGTCTGAAATTGAGAACCAGGCAGATCCTTCTACTCTGACCCTAAACGTGTCCCTAAAGTAAAGAAACTGGATCCCAAAGATTACAGGTGGAGAATTTGTGAAGCATGTCCATATTCACGTAAAGGTCAAAGAAGCCCAACCGAAAGAACTCTGGACTGACAGTGACAACTGTGGATTGAACAAAAGTTCTTTTTTTTGTTTCTTAATGTTTGTTTATTTATTTTGAGAGAGAGAGAGCAGGGGAGGGGCCGAGAGGGAGAGAGAGAGAGAGAGAGAATCCCAAGCAGGCTCTGAGCTGTCAGTACAGAGCTTAATGCGAGGCTCAAACCCATGAACTAGGAGATCATGACCCATGCCGAAACCAAGAGTCGCATGCCCAACCAAATGAGCCACCCAGGTGCCCTGACCAAAAGTTATTTTTAAAAGACAATTTTGGCTCAGTCAGTTAAGTGTCCGACTCTTGGTTTTAGCTCAGGTCATGATCTCACTCACGGTTTCGTGAGTTCAAGCTCCGCATCGGGCTCTGCGCTGGTAGTGTGGATCCTGCTTGGGATTCTCTCTCTGCCCCTTCCCCACTCGCACTGTCTCTGTCTCTCTCAAAATAAACAAATAAACCTAAAAAATAATAAAAAATAAATGAAAGGGCTATTTTGAAGATTATGATTCTGACTTTGGAGCACCTTTAGTGATGGGCAGTAGAAGTTACCTTTTCTTCCTGAGCAGGTCTTGTTTGCTTTGGCTGGCAAGATTATAATCCCAGACTGGTAGAGTCTGTGGAAATAATAATGAAAGCTTTAGAGTCCCAAGAACTGAATTTAAATCCCAGCCCTGCCACTCTGTTACTGCAGACACGTGACTTTCTGTTTCTTTCCCTTTCATCTGTGGCCTCGTAGAAGAAATGCCCTTGTCTTACAATATATAGGAGAGTGTAAAGGAGGGGTGGGGATTCTACTTGTTTCCCTCCAGGACCAAGTACTCTCTTTAGTGTAACTACTACTCAGGAAGAATTTATCCCATGCCAGCCACCACTCTAAGAGCTTTTCAGATATTATTTAAGGCACCTGACAGCTTTGTTACTATGTAGTGTGCATATCCCCATTTCACAGATTCAGGACAATGAGGCACATGGAAGGGAAGTAACTCCCCCAAGGTCATTAGCTACTGACTGTGGAGCTGGAGTCTGGCCAGTGTCCATGATGGAAACCACTGGATCCTGCTGTCTGGTCCACCTTCCCATCTTTGGGTTTCCATAATGTTTCTTGTGAGGTGTCCCCATGTCTTTTCCCTGAAAGACGGGGAAGAGGGTGCAGGGCAACACTCCATCTTCGAGACAAACCTCATTTCCCTCATCTATAAATTAAAGAGGTTGGACTAGTGATCCTGACTTTCCTTGGCTCTGGCATGTAACCTCTCTGCCTCCATTTTCATGTCTGCAGTAGAAAGCGTCTTACCAGCCTTTATTCCCTGAGTGCTTCAGTGTGCTGGGAATATTAAACAGAGATCAGGGTTAACTAGAGATCAAACATGAACACACTTTGGAAAGTAGAATGCTCCTTGCGAACATCAGCCGTTGTTATATTGGCAACATATCACATTCAGGTTTTTTTCCATCTGCTTTCTTGCCACTGAGACTCTCTTTAGATTCTCCCTCATGTATATGGTAGTTTGCAGTTTTCAAACTTGATCTTACTTGAGCCTGCCAAATACCAGCAATGACTAAAATCCAAGCCTTTAGGGGTGCCTGGGTGGCTCAGTCAGTTGAATGTCCAAGTCTTGATTTTGGCTCAGATCTTGATCTCGAGGTTCATGGGTTTCAGCCCCATGTTGGGCTCTGCGCTGACAGTGTGGAGCCTGTTTGGGATTCTCTCTCTCTCCCTCTCTCTCTGCCCAATCCCCAGCTCTCTCTCTCTCTCTCTCTCTCCAAATAAATAAATAAACTTAAAAAAATAAATAAATAAAATCCAAGCCTTGAGATTCCTACCCCATTGTTTACTTTAGCACCACACTGTCATTAGCCTTCTGGAGCTGTGACCCCACGCACTATCCTTGCTACTTAGCAACGTTTAGTCTAAAATAGACACAGGGGAGCATATGTCAGGTCACTGGCATACAGGAAGCACAGTGCTTAATAGACATAGTCTATTGACATAGTCTTAGAGATGACTGCAATACAACAAACCATGAGAAAAGTGGTATTATACCCATTTTAAAGATGTTAGGGCACCTGGGTCGCTCAGTCTGTTAAGCATCTGACTCCGGCTCAGAGGTCACGATCTCGTGGTTCGTAGGTTCAAACCCCGTGCTGGGCTCTGTGCTGACAGCTCAGAGCCTGGAGCCTGCTTCGGATTTTGTGTCTCCCTCTCTCTCTGCCCCTCCCCCCGCTCACAAGCTCACACGCTCTCTCTTTCTCTCTCTCAAAAATAAACATTAAAATTTTTTCAAAAAAAAAAGAATATAGACTTATTGGTATACTTCTTTCTTTAATGATACACACGCAGCAGCCACAGCTATGCGTACATTTTGTCTGTAATGATTTTTCCAGTATATATTTTGAAGGTAATGGATAATTCATCCTTGAGGCCAGAAGTATATCTATAGCATTCCATACTGAGCAGCCCACTACCTGCACAATTTATTCACATTCTGTAACTATTTCTTGGATAATAGATTGAGCTCACACTGTGTGCCCGCTCTAATTAGACGGTGGTAGGAAAGGTATCATAATCCTCCTACATAATCAGAGAGGAGAAAGACCTTTGGACCCCAATGAAATATCTATCTAGCCCTGCACTTTCAACATAGTTCCTAATGTGATTTGACAGTAAATATAGAGCCTTCTCAACCTGGTGGTTTTCCCTTTGTGTCATAAAGCAGGTTCTCGATAATAAATATTAGAGGCACCTTTCCAAGGCAGTCCAAAGTGCCTTGGCTTTTATTATTCCATAAAACCTCCACCCCCACCTTTTGTTTAATTTTTTTTGATGTTCACGTTTGAGAGAGAGACACACACAGAGCGAGCAGGGGAGGAGCAGAGAGAGAGGGAGGCACAGAATCCAAAGCGGGTTCCAGGCTCTGAGCTGTCAGCACAGAGCCCGACACAGGGCTTGAACACACTGACTGAGAGATCATGACCTGAGCCGAGGTTGGACGCTTAACCGACTGATCACCGAGTCAAAACCTCCACCCCTTTTATAAGGACTCACCTGTTGGGGGAATCAACTGATCACAGCCATGGATTTCAGCATATACAAAATCAATCAGGAAAAAGAGCAGGGCAGAGGAAGAGATGAGAAGACTGGCAAAGGCTGAGAGAGACCTGTAAATCAGATCTCCATTGCTGTCTGCTTCACAATTGCCTCTTAAAATGTTACTCACCCAGGGTCCACCCCAGCTAGTGAATCAGAATCAAGCACATGTGTTTCGCAGCCAAGCACTAAGGATGAACCTAGTGCACAGCCAGGACTGAGATGCATGGTGGGAGCATCTTTTCTTTTTAATGTTTATTTTTGAGAGAGAGAGAGAGAGAGAGAGAGAGCACAAGCAGGGGAGGGGCAGAGAGAGAGGGAGAGGGAGACACAGAATCTGAAGCAGGCTCCAGGCTCTGAGCTGTCAGCACAAAGCCTGATGTGGGGCTCGAACTCACAAGCTGTGAAATCATGACCCGAGCCGAAGTCGGACGCTTAACCAACTGAGTGACCCAGGTGCCCTGCAAGTGGGAGCATCTTTGACTGGGGCCTTCCCTGACAACGTGGAGGAACAGGTGGACAGATAACGGGGCCTTGCACCTGGTTAAGGGAAACGTTGCAGGTGAACAGGGGCCAAGGCTACAGAGCACTGCATATGGTTAGATATGAAGTAGTAAAGAAGAAAGCTTTAACATTAGTCGTTGTGAAACCAAACACATTCCCTCCCTTGGGAGTTCTGACTGGTTAAAGCTCAGGAGACTTCACTTGATCACTTGATGAAATCTGAAAAGTATAGGTACCACTTTGTTCAAGGGACACTATTCCTTAGTGGTTTTTCAACTGTTGCATTTTTCTGTGGAAGCTTGAAGCACCACCCCCCTCACCCTTTTTTTTCAGATTCTGGACTGACGATATCACACACAAAAAAATAATCATTTTTGGGGGTGCCTGGGTAGCTCAGTTGAGATAGCGACCGACTTTGGCTCAGGTCATGATCTCACAGTTCATGGGTTTGAGCCCCACGTCAGGCTGTGTGCTGACAGCTCAGAGCCTGGAGCCTGCTTCAGATACTGTGTCTCCCTCTCTCTCTCTCTGCCCCTCCCGCATTCATTCTCTCTCTCTCTCTCTCTCTCTCTCTCTCAAGAATAAATAAACATTTTAAAAAATTAATCGTTTTTTTTTTAAGTAACTCAAGACATCTGTTAGCTATCAGGACACCACTAGTAATTATGCAATGAGGGCTGACATTAGCTAGAAGCATCTGTGTGATGGCAATTTTTTGGAGAAGTAAAGAACTCTATCTCACAAAGTTCTCTTAAGGAGAAACTGAGATAATGTCTGTGCAATAGCTTTGGATTCTTTTTATGTTTTTTTATTTATTTTTGAGAGAGAGACAGAGACAGAGACAGAGTATGGGGTGTGGGGCGCACAGAGAGGGAGACACAGAATCCGAAGCAGGCTCCAGGTTCTGAGCTGTCAGCACAGAGCCCGAAACGGGGCTTAAACCCACAAACTGTGAGATCATGACCTGAACCAAAGTTGGACGCTTAACCGACTGAACCACCCAGGCGCCCCTCTGTGCAATAGCTTTGTAAAAGTTATTAGAATTACTATTAAATAAAACACCTCATACGCAAAATAGATATTGTTCAGGATGGTTGTCTTGAAAAAAGAAGAAAAAAATCCTCTTGCCAATAAAAAGAGAAAAAAATCAGAGAAAGGGGCTATAAACCTCCCCAGAAAACCTGTGAAAGGAGCCCTCACCCCATCTCCTTGATGTTTCTAATTGCCTAGTATCGACAATATCTGGAAATGTCTTGTTAAGTCAGTTGAGTGTGGCCACCCCTAATTAGGAGAAATGTGATGAAATGTCTTCTCAACTGGAATCTGCGTGATATCCAACCAATACAGGCAGGCGTTTAATACTTTTTTGGGTTTGTTTTCACAGGCAGTGCCCTTCGGAACTTAGCCTTAAAAATGAATCCCGTTGTTTCACAGCCAGGATATGGGACCGGGGGTGTGATGCATAGTGACTGGCAATCTGGTGTATTTGACTGCTGTGATGACCTGGGGATTTGTAAGTACATGTGTTATTGTTCCTCCTCGGCTCCCATAATACAGGTTTCTGACCTAATAAAACTCATCTACTCATCCTGCCATTGAGCTTCTGCTTTATGGTCAACTCAGAAGTCACAAGCTGCAAGCCCGTGGGTGGATTTAGCCCCCAGATATGTTTTGTTTGTCCTGTACAGAATGACTTCTCTTCAAGCATTACTTTAAAAATACTAGGAAACATATAAAATCAGATTTCACATAAAAATCTGGCCTCCCAATGTAGATTTCCAGCTTCTCTTGGAAATCGGAAAATATGGAGAGATGAGCCTTCAGCACACATGGTGGGGGTCTGCTGCTGCTTAGCATGAGCTAATCCCACTGAAGGAGATTCTCATTCTAGTTTGCCATATGTATTTATGTCCACCATTGTCTATTCTGTGTTTTTTGTCTCAATCTATTTCACTCATTTTAGCTGTGCGACCTTGAGTTTGTGATCCTTGCTTAGATCGATCACCTTTTGCAATTTTCCACCTCTTAGTATCACCATGTTCTTGACATATCGGTCTGGTTTGTCTTCTATTTACTTCTCCTTTTACCTACAATGCCGTCCTGTGTTTCCCAGCTTTCAGTGATGTTCTTGCGACTCTTGTCATTGTTCCATTTCAGGAAGCCTTGCGGGTTTTTAGCTTTACTGAAATCTAATTCTTTTCTACAACAAAACACACTGTTTATGTGAGAAACCTTTTCTTATTTCAGAGTCTCATGCCGTATGGGTTGCAGACATCCTCTGTGGGGTTCATCTTTCCATTGTGTGTGAAAAATGGCCTCCTTTTTTGTATGTGATGGAAGTTCTGCCAGGTTCTTTGGAGATAGCCTTTTGCTTAAAAACAATCAATCAAGAAACCACAGACTCTCTTATCATACCAGAACTCCATCCCAGAACTTTTCAAAACAGATTTTTACTCAAAGCATATTTGAGAACAGTTTCCTGTTTGTTTCTATTTTCTTTTTTTTATTATTTTTTTAAACATTTATTTATTTTTGAGACAGAGAGAGACAGAGCATGAACAGGGGAGGGTCAGAGAGAGAGGGAGACACAGAATTTGAAACAGGCTCCAGGCTCTGAGCAGTCAGCACAGAGCCCGACGCGGGGCTCAAATTCACGAGCGAGATCATGACCTGAGCTGAAGTCGGCCGCTTAACCGACTGAGCCACCCAGGTCCCCCTGTTTCTATTTTCTTAAGCCCTTTCTCTGCCTTACAGAGACTCTTTACAGTGAAATTGCACTCAACTTTTTAAACTACCAATACACATATCCCTTAATTCCTGCTTGCTTCCATCCACATGATGAGGACAGTGCCCTCCTTTTGCCTGAATGACCACCTAGAAACTATTTCTGCTCTTTGTAATGATTTCTTTACTCAGTGTTTTCTGCCCCTAAACACCCTCCCATGGTTTTTCCACGGCTTCTCAGACATCCTGACGCCACAAACTTCCTCTGCAAGCGTGACCCAAATGTAACAAGGGCAGGGAAGAAAGATAATGGGAACAATCTCAGACTGGCAAGGCAGGAGCTTTTGCAATTAAATCTGACCTGGTAATAATGACTCACAAATTATCCCCAGTTCCTGGATAGCCGGCTCTAGAAGCAAGACACTGAGAGCCAGGTGACAACATTGTTTTCTCTGAGTCCCCATTAAAGTCATTTCCTGAGCCAACATCTTTTTGAAAGAGGTGTGATTTCATTGAAAGCATGGTGACTTTCACTAACTCTTCTGTGTGGCTTCCCCCCCTTCCTCCCTGCACCCAGGCCTCTGTGGGACCTTCTTTCCCCTATGCCTTTCCTGTCAGATCGCCTCTGACATGAACGAATGCTGTCTGTGCGGAGCGAGTGTCGCCATGAGGACCTTGTATCGGACGCGATATGGCATCCCGGTAAGTCACCCGCGTGCACGGTGAGGCGTGAGCCCAGATACCAGAGGGTTCCCTTCAGTCTGACCACAACTGTGTGATTGCCCACCTTGCCTTCATGGCTTGGCCCTGATCTTTTCTCCACTCCTGTCCTAAATGTGTCATGTGATTACCAGGGGCTGTGCTGCCACGGACACCATGGAACAAATTAGTACCACAATCTTAAATTGTTCCAGTAGGTATGTCCCTGAAACAGTTGCTGGAGGTGAGTAGGTGAGGAACGGAGGGCCCTTAGCCTCTCCTGGCTTTACTCAGAGTCAGACATAGGACCCTACAAATCTGCAGGCTGAGCCACAGTTAGAAAGCCGTGGGGAGAAATGGGGGTGTAGTGGATCCTTTCACAGCTGGCACGTCTGCCTTCTAAGCCAGTGTTCATTCATTCAAAAGTGATTATTGAGCATCTGGACACTGGCTAAGTCCTATCGTATTCATTCATTCAACAGGGATTTATCCCGTACATCGGACATGCCGATTCCAGAAGCTAGAGACACCTCAGTGAACAAAGCAAATCAAAAGCCCTGTCTGCGTGTAGCTTACATCCTTTTTCTTCTTATGTTTTTGAGAGCTTTATTTGCACATAGTTTCAGACTTAAAACTTGCAGAAATAATACAACAACAAAAAAGAAATAATACAAAGAATTCCTGAATGCCCTTCACCCACATTCCCCAAATACTAAAATCTTGCCACCTTTGCTTTATTTACTCTTTCCTCTACCTCTCTGTCCATTCTGTTTTATTTTTTCCAAAACATTGAGAGGAAATTACAAACTTGATGTCCTATTACCTCTGTTACAGCATGCATTTCTTAATAGCAAGGACGTTCATTTATATAACCATAACATAATGATCAAAATCAGGAATTTAACACTGATACAACACTATCAGCTAATACGTGGATCTTATTTAAACTTTACCAATTAACCCAATTAACATTCTTTGGATGAGAAGAAAATCCATCTGGAATCACACATTTGTTTCAGGGAGTGTTTCAAATCACACATTTGTTTCACTAGGAGTGTAACTGTCACTCCTAGTTAGTCTCCTACAATAGGGAATAGTGTCTCACTCTTTCCCTGTCTTTTTTTCCTCCCAAGTACAGATCAGTTATTTTGTAGACTACCCCTCAATTTGGTGTGTCAAATTTGTCTTCATGGTTAGACAGGTTTTACACTTTGGCAGAACCTCCACAGAACTCACCCAATATGTGCTGTGCTTCATGTCAAGAGGCACATGACATCGGTGTATCCCATTATGGTGGTTTAATTTGATTACTTAGTTAAGATATAGCGTCTGCTAGGATTCTCGACGGTAATGTTGCCTTTTTCCCCTCTATAATGTGTAAGCACCTTGGTGAGAGATATAAATATTTTATTCCTCATCAAACCTTCACCCACAAGGAATAATAGCCATTGACGATTCTCACCTGGATCAATTGTTACTATGATGGCTGTCAATGGCAGAGCTTACATTCTAATAGGAGAAGATGGCCACAGTGTGACTAAGTAAACACTTTATAGGGTGCTGATGAGTGGTACAGAAAAAATAAAGCCAAGATGAGGAATAAAGAGTGTTGAAGCATTCTAATTTTATTTTATTTTCAGCATCATAAAATGTATTTTCATCTAAACAAGGTTTATCCCAGGAATGCAAAGATGGTTCAGTATCAGAATACTCTATTTATAGATTCAAAAAGAAAAGCCATATGATCATCTCAACTGATGCCAAAAAAAGCATTCAACACAATTCAATACTCATCCACATTTTTAGAAAGGGAGTTCTAATTTTAAGTATGGTTATCAGGGAAGGCCTTGGTACAAAAGTAAAGACCTAAAAGGATGAGAAATTGACCCACCTGGGGGTCTTCAGCCAGGCAGAGGGAAGGGCACCACTAAAGACTTTTAAAGTAGAGTTTATCTGGAATGCTCCAGAAACTGCAAGGGGCTAGGGAGGTAGGTATAGAGAGAGTGAGGGGGTGAGGGTAGGATGTCATAGAAAAAGATGACATCAGAGCAAGAGTTAGAACTTCTAGGGCCTTGAAGACCATTATAAGAACTTTAGCTGTTACTCTGAGTGAGCAGAGAAGCCATTGAAATGTTTTAAACAAAGAAGTGACGTGATGGATTTTTTTCCTGAAAACTTAGCCTCTGCCCCAATCACTGCTCCCATAGAAACAGGAGCAAGTTCTTAATCCCCCTACGCCTCAGCCCCCTCACTGATTGAATGGTCATGATGATATCTCCCCTTGGTGGTGTAGTAAGAGTCATGTGAAATAATGTATGGACAATGTATATACTATCTATAGCACAGGATCTGGCAATTAATAAGTGCTCAGTAGGGGCGCCTGGGTGGCTCAGTAGTTTGGGCGGCCAGCTACAGATGATCTCGCGGTCTGTGAGTTTGAGCCCCGCGTTTGGCTCTGTGCTGAGAGAGCTCAGAGCCTGGAGCCTGCTTCGGATTCTGTGTCTCCCTCTCTCTGCCTCTGCCCTGCTTGCTCTGTGTCTCTGTCTCTCTCTAAAAAATAATAAACATTGGGGCGCCTGAGTGGCTCAGTCGGTTAAGCGTCTGACTTCGGCTCGGGTCACAATCTCACAGTCTGTGAGTTCGAGCCCCGCGTCAGGCTCTGTGCTGACAGCTCAGAGCCTGGAGCCTGTTTCAGATTCTGTGTCTCCCTCTCTGTCTGACCCTCCCCCGTTCATGCTCTGTCTCTCTCTGTCTCAAAAATAAGTAAACGTTAAAAAAAAATTTTTTTTTAAGTAATAATAAACATTAAAAAAAAATTTTTAAATAAGTGCTTGGTAAACAACTACTTTTACTTCTGTTCTTTTCTTCGAGAATCACTCAGTTGTTTCACAGGGCAGAGGTGTGTTCAGAGCCTGACTCATTTCTCCTGCGTGCTTGCTCAGCTGCCTGACTTGCTCAGCAGCTGCAAGTGAGGCTGCTCTCATTCATGCTATTCTTAAGGCAGCATAACACACAGAGGTTCTTAATTTTGTGCCCTGACCTTGAACTTCCTGAATTGCATGCAAAGTGTCATTCATATGTACTTATGCATATGGTGTGAGGGTAAGATTCTCAAAGCAACCCAAAACCTCAACATGGAATATAGGAAGGGGAACTTAGCTGGATCCTGGAGATAAGGGGTTAGGAAACACTCAACATATAGCAAACTGTTTGACTCTCTGCTAAGTCATTTGGTGGTGTCAGTTTTCTCATCTGTCATGAGGAAGTTGTGCAAGATGATTCCTAGTTCTAGGATTCTAGGATAAGGTATGGTTCCTCGATGTACAATGAAGCAATATATTTATAGACAGTGTATCTCTATTTCCTCCTTAGAACAGACCTAAAAATAATTCCCTGGACTGATTTGTATCATTCAGGCTCTCTGCTTTGTTTCTCTTTCATATCCATGCAAACTTTTATGGGGCTGGTACAATGCAGCCTCTCTGATCTGCACCCCCCCCCCCCCCCCGCTTCATGGACACAGTCAAGAAAGCATCCCTTTGGCCAGGGAATAAGAGAGAAGGAGGAAGAAAAGAAAGAAACAACTACTGATTGTACTACTACTTGCTGGGATATTATTCTGATGTATATTTACTCATTTACTACTTGCAAACTCCTGTGGTACAGGAATTGTTACCTCCCTTTATAGATATGGAAACCATATATATGAGAAAATGAGAAAGGCTTAAGGTCATAGAACATGTGAATGTTGGAATTGTTCACCCAGTGTCTCCTGCACCAGAATAGGCGTCCTTTCAAGGGCATGTCTCCCAGAAGGTCATTGAGGACCCAACTGGACCCTTCCATTGAGAAGGCCCCCAAATCCTTGCAAAGTACTCCATACCATGGTTTGCCAAACAATATTCATTACTTTCTTCTTTTCCCGATAATTTGCGTATCTCCTTTTCTCCTAACACCCCCCCTTTGCAGAACTTGGGAGAGGTCAACGAAATTGGCCAGAGGGATGCAGTGTGGGGCCTGGTCTGGCACTACTTGCAAGCTACAGAAAATTTGTGCATTTCACAATCGGCTTTAAAGGGAAGCATTTTAGAAGAGATGACAGAGGACTCGGGCTATAGTTGTAAACTGCAGATCATTTGACATAGTGTCACAAGGGCACTGGCTTGAAAAAAGAAAGACCAAGAGCTGCCACCAATTTGTTATGTGATCTGAACAAGTCATTTAGCTTCACTTGGTCATCAGAAAAATAAGGATAATGTCACAGAATTCTCATGATAAAGCAGTAACATACAATGTACCTTTTTTAAATGTTTGTTTTATTGATTTTGAGAGAGAGAGCAAAAGCAGGGGAGGGTCAGAAAGAAAGAGAGAGAGAGAGAGAGAGAGAGAGAATCCCAAGCAGTCTTCATGCTCAGCTCAGAGCCCAACACAGGACTCAAACCCAAGAACCATGAGATCATGATCTGAGCTGAAATTAAGAGTCAGACACTTAACCGACTGAGCCACCCAGATGCCCCCAATGTACCTTTTAAAGAGTTTTGAAAAACTATACAAATGCAAGGAATTGTGTGAATGTATTTATGGGATATATGTTGACCCACTGCTTGTTTTTCCACAGGGATCTATTTGCAGTGATTTCCTATGGCTGGGATGTTTCCCTCATTGCACCCTTTGCCAACTCAAGCGAGATATTGAGAAAAGAAAAGCAATGAATGCTTTCTAAAAAGGGCTTACAACTTGGTAAGTTGTTGGGAATTCTTTGATTTAGGAGTAACAAAACAAATTCTCAATAACATCTTTTATTTCCTTGGTCTTCTCTCACAAACACATGAAACATCCCTTACAAAATGGGGGACAAATGATTTTTAATTGCCAGGCCACACCAACAGTCGGTAGTCAGCTTCCATGGTTTGACAGGGCTAAATCTGATAGGATAACAATGAATTCTGGGATTTTTTAGGTTGTCTGCCACAGGAGGGGTGGCTGTGTGATGCGCCAAGTGAGCACGCCACATATCAACCACGTATATCTTAACTAGACCATGACTTAAGGTAGTCGAGATATGTATGCGACCAGACCTTCATTTCCCTAAGTATGGTTCCTAGATCTACTGTTACCAACAGTAACCAGTTCAGGTGTTCTACTAAACGTGACTGCGTAATGTGCTCTGTGTTCTTGATGACATCAGAATGTTAATATAACAATCCTTCCTCCAAAGTGATGGGAAGCTAGTTTTTAGTCTCTATAAGTGTGGACAATTCACCCAGTTATGCCAAATTCCCAAAGCCCCCACTATGAAGAAGAGTTACTGACTGTTTCGTGACTATGTTATCAAAATTGGGTAACTGCTCATTTACCTGGTTTCCTAAGCTCCCCTACTCACATTTTTAATCGTCTGAGTTCCTGTTTCTCTCAGGCAAGCAGGTAATAGTTTACTTGTCCTGTCTTTCAATCTCTTATTGCCAGTCCCCGTGGAATTTGCAATTAATGTTTAGTTTTCACGTGGAAATGGCTATTATCTATAAAATCCTATCTCCCAAGAGGCCTTTGAGAATGTTTGATTAGGATGGTACATTCATGTGCATAATAAGTTGTCACTGGCCCAATCTGTCCTTTTTTAGTTATTTTGCCACATGCTCCACAAAACAATGTCCTCTCCATGAGCATTTTAGTTCATTTCATGTTGCATTTTCATACCATTTTAGTATCCGAGCATTTGTCTCCCAATTGCTTTCAACCCTCAATGACTGAGATGCAGAGTCAAGATGGGGAGTTTTCTTATCATCCCTCTTCCTCCTTTACTCTACCTGCTGAGAATTGACTATTATCTCTCTTTCCAAGCACTGACGTTTGTTAAAAGGCCTGTGTTAATAACTTGACTCAGAACCTGATGCCAAAGTAGCCCTAAGGGAAGGAGGATGTGACAGTTTACTGGTATAGTCATCCGGTCAATGAAAAAGATTGGTTAGTGTTCTCTGCCCTTTGGAGACTCTTACCTTGGCATGGTTGATGATTCATTGACATTTGATAACAGAAATTAACTCTGGCAATCTACAGAGTATTCTATTGGTTCCCTCAACCACCTAGCGACAGTGCCTGACACTCAGTAGGCACTTAATAAATATTGTGGAAGAATAACTCAATGCAACTTTCAAGCAAGGAAGCATAATGAGGCCTTCACCTAGGAGATTCATGTGAATCTTAACTGGTGATTGTGATTCTTTCTAATAGATTGTACTGAAGCAAGGACCATGATTTGATGTAAATTTTAAATATGTAACAATTTGGCAGTAGGGTTGAGGTGGAACAGAAGTTTCGATTTTTGGAACAAGATAATATAAAGAAAGAAACTGATAAGTCCTGATTTGTTCATTCATTCTCTCTTTTCTTTTCTTTCCTTTTTTTTTTTTTCCTGATTTCTACAGGTCATATTCACAATGTGGTGAAAGAAATGCTGGAATGACACACTGCACCTGCTGTGCTATCTCACTCCAAATCTGAGAAACTAATTCAACTAATCATATGGCTTCCAATGGCTTCAAGACCTTTTTAATATCCAGTTTATTGAAAAAGAAGTATATTTCCCATGCTGTTCTCTAAAATGACTGCTATTAAAAATGAACATCCTCCACATTTCTTGTGTCTTTAAATACAGCTTCATGAAAAATTCAATATGATTTTTTTAAAAAAATGAACCCAAGTTTGTTAAAATGTTAAAGTTGAATGACGGGTACATGGAGAGTCTTTTTTTTTTTTTCTTTCTTTTTTTAATTTTGAAAGCCTTTTTTTTTTAAGTATAGTTGACACATAAAGATTCTTTTTTTAAATGTTTATTTTTATTTATTTTGGGGGGGAGTGAGTGGGGGAGGGGCAGAGAAAGAAGAGAGAGAGAATCCCAAGTAGGCACCATGCCCAGTGCAGAGCCTGATGTGAGTCTCCATCCCACAACTGCAAGATCATGACCTGAGCCAATAACAAGAGTCAGATGCTTAACCTATTGAGCTACCCAGGCACCCACCCAACACATCAAATATTTATCCTACTCTTCTTTCATACATATATATACAATACATATATATATATGCTTGAAAATGTCCAGAATAAAAAGTGTTTTAAGTGCTGTCAAGTGAAAAGCTTTCCTAATTGTAGACTTTCCCACCACTGGCAGACAAGGTGTCACCCTGTGCAATCTCTCACCCCCAAAAAGTGTGGTATTTTGATTCACCTTAGGCTTCCTTTGGTTGCTAAGATGGCATCTGGCACTTCCATACTTTACTTAAAGTAAATACACTCCAGGAGTATTTGCTGAGCAATGTAGAGTTTACTGTAGGTTATACGAACCAAAGAGAAGATTTCTGTCATAAGCCACATAGCAGATCTTCTAATTGAAATTGCCATCAGACATTTCTATCCTCCCTAAGGTCTTATGCAGCAAGCCAGCCACAGGAGCTTCATGTACATTTTTTTCTTTCTTTTTTCTCCACAGGTTAACATGGCATTTTAAAAACCTGAGATATAATTGATATATGATATTGTATTAGTGTTAGATGTACAATATTCTGGTTTGATACATGTATGCACTGCATACACGTACATATTGCAAAATGATCACTACAGTAAGTTTAGCTTATTAACATCCATCACTGAACATAGTCACAATTTTTTTTCTTGTATTGAGAACTCTTTAAGATTACTCTCTTAGCAACTTTCCAATAGCAATACTTTACAATATGCAACACCACACTATACATTACATCCCCATGACATATTTCTTTTATAACCGGAAGTTTGTACCTTTGACTCCCTATCCCACCATGCCTACTTCTGGCAACCACCTATCTGTTCTATGAGTTCAGGTCATTTGTTTTAGATTTCACACATAGGCAACACCATCCAGTGTTTATCTTTTACTGTCTGACTTAACACTTAGCTTAATGCCCTCAAGATCCATCCACTGCTGTCATAAATAGAATTGCCTTCTTTTTTATGACTGGGAAATATATATATATCTCACATCTTTATCCATTGATCCTTCAGTGAACACTTAGGCGTTTCCATGTCTTGGCCACTGTAAATAATGCTGCAGTGAATGTCGGGTCAGTCCACATACCTTTTTTTTTTTTTTTTTAAGTTTATTTCTTTATTTTGAGAGAGAGAGAGAGAGAGAATCCCAAGCAGGCTTCATGCTGTTAGCGCAGAACCTGATGTGGGGCTCGAACTACAGGTGAGATCATGACCTGAGCCAAAATCAAGAGCCAGATGCTTAAACAACTGAGCCACCCAGGCACCCCAGTCCACTTACCTTTCTTACGCAAAGCAATTTAGTTCTATCTTGGCTTTCTAGTCTAGGAACCACAGCCCCAAAGGTGCAGGATAAGGGTGGAATTCTTAAACAAAAAATGTTTTCCAGATCGCTTATTGGAAAATTACAACATACTTCATATGTGTTGTATATAAAAGTCATGATAAATAGTTTTCTTGTAATCTTTGCTAGAACTGAGAAGTGTTATTATTTAGATTCATTCTCCCACTCCTTGACATCATGTTTCTTCTGGGCACTCCAAATGCCTAAGGCTGCCTTGCATCAAGCTCCTTCCTTTAAACCAAACCCTCCTTAAATGCTACAAGAGGCTAGAAATTGCTAATACCAAGGAGCAGCAACTCCTTTGAAGAAGATGGGGTTTGGAGACATGTAGATGATTTACAAATTGACAAAGCAAAGAATAGCAGAAGACAATTTATCTCAACTTCCAGGGTACAAAATGATTATCTGTACATTCCCCCCTCCCATGGATGTGGCATCAGAGTTAGTTGCACCTGCTTAGTGGCTTGAACAACTAGACTCATTTCTTCTACTCAACTGTCTACAATTTGGGGCAGAATCCCCCATCTCTGCTCATGCTGTATGACCTGGGGTGGCTGGCCTGGGGCTGGACGATCCCTTTTAGATGATGTACTCACTCTGCCTCTTGGCTAGTGGTTCAGCCAGGGCTTGAGCCTAGGGGCCTGGGTTGCTCTCCATATTAGCCAAGAGGCTGCTTGGATCGCCTCACAGTATGTTTGTTGGGTGTCCAGGGTAAGAATCGCAAAAGAACGTTATGGAAGTGCACATTTCTATGACCTAGCTTCAGAGGTCAGACAGCATCACCTCTGCCGAACTCTTTTGGTTGAGGCAGTTGCAAAGGTCCACCCAGGTCCGAAGGAGAGGGGACATAGAACCTAACTCTCAATGTATTGTGGCAAGGTCCTTGAAGAGTAAAAGGGACAGGAGATATTGTTGCAGCCCTTTCCGGAAAGTACAATCTGCCACAGATGTTGTGAGGGGCTCTGTGTTGTGTTTCTTGGTATCGGACCTGTAATCCACTTATTCTCAGTAAAGCCCCTCTTCCAGGGTGGCAGGAGAGGGACGGCCAGCTGCCCAGTTCAGGCTGCCAGTTACAGTGGCATAAATTCTGTAACACCAGCTAAGTCTTTCTGGCGACATGAAAAGGTTTCCAGGGCATAAACGTGGTTGAAGCTTGTAACAAGAGCCTATTCATCCAGAGATTCTGATTCACACCTGTGCTGGGATGCAGGAGTCCAATTTTTCAAAACAACAAGTATTTCTGATGCAGGTCATCTCTCTGCCATGAGATCAGTACTTTTCCCTGTGGGTCATAATGAGGAGTTCTAGTGCAGTAACTCAGGTATGAAACATGCTTACAGGGCCAGGAGTTGAAGTTATGGGCTGGGAGACATTGCTTTATCTGCCCCTTCCCTTCTGCTTCCTCTCCACTTTATTTTAATTTCCATTTCTGCTCTGACCTCTGCATCCCAGCAACCTGGTTCCCTTAGGGATACAGCCTCTGTTCTATTTTAGGAGTAGGACAAAGCACAATGGAACGAGTCATTCTTTGCATTTCCCATCTCAGCCTCCTGTTAATCAGCCTGGTTTTCTCCACCCCCCATAGAATATCCAGGTTTCAGAGGCCAATTATTCTACAGTAGCTGCTTTCAGAGTTTTGGGATCTTCTCCCGGGGGAGGTGTTGTTGTGGCGTCCTCTGACTGGACAATGCCCCTCAGACACTTGTGACTGGGAGTCATTGTTGAGGTCATCTTAAAGCCCGATGCAATTGTCCCCTAAGCTTTGCCTTTACTCAGTTCTGATTCTGGCTTTTGTGTAATATCCACTCCAGAAGTAATAGATAAATCCCATTCTGCCACAAATTTCCATAGAGCAGAGGGTTCTGAATCTGCTCCTAGTCTTTTTTCCAAAGTGTTTTGTTGTGGTAAAATACACATAACATAAAATTTACCACTTCCAATTGTACAGCTCAGGGGTTTTAACTACATTCATATTGTTGTACAGCCATCACATCATCCATCTTCACCGTCCCCCTTGTAAAGCTGAAACTCTGTAAACTCCATACCCATTAAGAACTAACTCCCCAACCCAATGTCCCTCAGTCCATGGCAGTCACCTCAAGATTCGATCCTCAAGATTCATCCATGTTGTACATAGTCCAGAATTTTACTCCTTTTTAAGGCTGAATAATATTCCATTGTATGCATAGACCACATTTTCCTTATCCTTTCTTAGGTCAATGGACACTTGATTTGCTTACACATTTTAGCTCTTTTGAATAACACTTATATAAACAGGGGTGTCCAAATATGTCTTCAAGACCCTACTTTCAATTCTTTTGGATATATACCCAGATAAGGTTTTGCTGGATCACATGGTAATTCTATGTTTATTTATTTTTTTTATTTTTTTTTTTATTTTTTTTTTTAACGTTTATTTATTTTTGAGACAGAGAGAGACAGAGCATGAACGGGGGAGGGGCAGAGAGAGAGGGAGACAGAATCGGAAGCAGGCTCCAGGCTCTGAGCCATCAGCCCAGACCCTGACGCGGGGCTCGAACTCATGGACTGCGAGATCGTGACCCTGGCTGAAGTCGGACGCTTAACCGACTGAGCCACCCAGGCGCCCCTGTAATTCTATGTTTAATTCCTTGATAAACTGCCCTTATTTTCCATAGTGGCTATAGCATTTCACACTTCCACCAACAGGGCACAAAAGTTTTAATTTCTTTAGATGCTCACTAACACTTCCTATTTTCTCTTTTCTTTGATAGTAGCCATCCTGTTGGGTGTGAAGTACTATCCCATTGTAGTTTTGATGTGTGTCTTTCCCTAATGGTCAATGGTGTTGAGCATCTCTTCCTAGGCTTATTTGCCATTTATATATCTTCTTTGGAGAAATATCTTCAAGTTCTTTGACCATTTTTGAATTGTGTTATTTTTTTAATGTTGAGTTTTAGTTGTTCCTTATATATTCTGGACATTAGTCTCTTGTTAGATATGATTTGTAAATATGTTCTCCTATTCTGTAGGTTGCCTTTTTTTGTTCATGTAATTCTTGTCTGGGTGGGAAGACAGATTCCTGGTGCTTACTACTCTGCGCTCCAAGGCTCACCTGAGTTTAGTCACAAACACTGTGAATGGGAAAAGGAACCATGCTCCATAAATTCAGTTCTTATAACACCACAAAAACCCCTCATTTGCCAAGAAGGAAGAGAAGGCAATAATAACATAGCCATGTATGTAGCCAGAGATCCGTTTATCATTTGGAATAAAAATAAGTAACAAGGGATATACTCAGGAGCAGTGAAGCCTGACAGCCTGGTGGACTTTGTCTGCAAAATAATCCCTTCGATGGGTTCCTTTATTGGTTTCAAGAATTTTTGGCTGGTGGTAGGGAAGAGAATTCAATTGTGAAAGATGTCAGAGAACTGAATGTCTGCACCTGGAGGTGGATCCAGACTGCTCCTTTCATCACAAAACCACAACCCTCAGAGAGGGACTGGCAGAATCATACACCCTTGAACTGGGGCCATGGGCAGATGGATGACCATGTGATTTCAGCAGAAACAGCAAGCACCTTCTCTGAAAGCCACACAGCACATAGTATAAACTTAAGGATAAGCAAGGAAACTTAAGAATAATTCAAGGGGCCCCTGGTGGCTCAGTTGATTAAGCTTCCAACTTTGGCTCAGGTTATGATCTCACAGTTCATGAGTTCAGGCCCCACTTCAGGCTCTGCACTGAGGGCATGGAGCTTACATTGGATTCTCTGTCTCCCTCTCTCTCTGCCCCTCCCCCACTCATACTCTTTCTCCAAAATAAATAAATAAACATTAAAAAAATTCATTCAATGCTAACGTATTGTTTTCAGAAATAAACCTCAATACAGAACTGTTTAATGGGAAAAATGAAAGCAGGCACTGAGCAATCCTATCCTTCTCTTAAAGCCTTTTTCCCCATTTGTTCTTCTCCCCCAACTCAGAGACCGCCAAAATTTGTCTTCTTCTCTCCCTTTTCTTCATGGCGTCTTATGAAAAACATCCCCCTGGTGTACTCTCTCCCCTGCCCACCATGTCTCCCAAACTACTACCAGGGAACCAACTTCTAGATTATTAAGCAGCATATTTAACATCCTAATCTGATCTGTTTGCCTTTGGACAACTTCATCAAAGTCCAGATGTTCCCAAAGACAGTAGGGGGGATAGCAAAGGGGAACATTGTCAGGAAAACTGGTCTTATATAACTATGCCCCAAAATGTTCATCTCACTGTTCATCATTTTGTTTTTATTGATTGAAACAAAATAGAGAAATGTTTATCTGAGTCTCTGAGGCGGATGTATCTCTAGTTTTAAATCTGAGAGGAGAAACCAATATGTTTTCCCTTAAATTACTATCCCTTTATGTTCCTTTAGTCCCTATTCCAGCACTATCCCAGTCCGCCCACTTTCAGAACACAATGCATACCAAGTCTTTTCAGTCTGGCCTATACCAACCCAGGAATGGCTGCTGAGGGGAAGAACTTCCTGTTTTGTGTGTTCAGGTTCAGTTATGACTACTAAGGTACTTATATTTGAAACCATACTCATTAGGTGCTTCTGAGCACTCTAGATCTGCATGTTAAAGATATGCTTTTAAAACATCTGATGATTAGCTCAAATAAAGAAACTACCTTTTCTTCCTAAAACTTAAAATGAAATTGTTTCTCCCAGAACGAAAGAAGTATCTTCCCTACAAATTTACAATTTTCACTGAATGCAAAAGATATAATTTCTGACAGTTAAAGGATAGGCATTTTTTTAAGTTTATTTATTTATTTTGAAAGACAGAGAGAGAGAGAGAAAGTGAGAGAGGGCATGAATGGGAGAGAGGCAGAGAGAGGGAGAGAGAGAATCCCAAGCAGGCTCTGTACTGTCAGTTCAGAGACCAATGCAGGGCTCAAACTCACCAACCATGAGATCATGACCTGAGATGAAACTAAGAAACCTGACTGAGCCAACCAGAAGCCCCAAAGATGGCCATTATTTAAATGTTTTTAGCCTTTAAGAATATGTAGGTCCAAACTCTGAGAGACCCAATGAGAAAAACTATACAGTGATGGATTTTATTGGTGGTGGAGGGTGGGGGGGTGGACTTTTCCTTTCTTGAATGGCCTAATAATTAAATTGACATAGATTAAGAGAAGAAAAACAAATTTAATTTCATATATACATGAGCTCTTGAAAATGTGAGACTCAAAGAAGTGACCAAAAGCAGGCAGCTTTTATACTTTTCAGACAAAACAACAACAACAATACATTTGTGAAGAACTGACACAACTAACATACACCCCCCAGACTTCCTGTGAAAAAGGCCTATCCACTCGAGCTGGAGCTTTAGCCAAGAGACAGGCATCAGGTTTACCACACATTGAGAGACTACAGAAGTGCTCTGAGGGAATATAGGTCAGGGGAACGCAATTTCTGAGCTCTCATTTGGCTTCACTATAGCTCATCTCCCAGAAAGGAGTTCACTAGTCCAGAACCCCAAATTTTGCAATTGTCACTAACTTGACACTTTCAGGTCATTTTGTCTAGAGATTAGCACAGACTATAATTATAGTCTCACAGGACTATATATATTTGCATACCTTAACAACTGCTGCTTGAGGGTCTAGCTTCCAACCAGCCTGAAATTGGGTGCTGACTAAGATCCGTCCTTCTAAAACACTCACAGGTCTAAGCACATCTTCATCAATTGGAACTTATCAAGAATAAATCAGACTGCTTAGACAATCACAAAAGTTTGAGAGTCATCAAAGAGCTAGGGCAAGGTAAAACAGTTTTATCTCCTAAGGCCACTCTTGCAAGACTAGGAGAGATAGCCATTTTGCCTAATACATAAAAACAAACACAGGAGTCAAAGCAAAATGAGGAAATAAAGAAATATGTCCCAAATGAAAGAACAGGATAAATTTCCAGAGAAGGGGGAAACCCTAATGAAACAGAAATAAGTAATTACCTAATAAAGCATTCAAAGTAATGGTCATAATTATGCTCACCAAACTCGAGAAGAATGGATGAACACAATCAGAACTTCAACAAAAAGAAAATATAAGAAAGTACCAAAGAGAAGTCACAGAACTGAAGAATACAATAATCAAACTGAAGAGTAAAGTACAGAGGTTCAACAACAGACTAAGTGAAGCAGAAGATAGAATCAGTGAGCTAGAAGATAGGGCAGTGGAACTCACCCATTAGAGAGTAACAGCAACAAAAAAGAATTTTTAAAAGTGAAGATAGTTTGAGCGACCTATAGAACAGCATCAAGCAGAATCACATTTTCATTATAAGGGTTTCAGAAGAAGAGAGAAAGAAAAAGACAGAAAATGTATTTGAAGAAATAATGGCTAGGGGTGCCTGGGTGGCTCAGTTGGTTAAGCGTCCAACTTCAGCTCAGGTCATGAACTCATGGTTCATGTGTTCGAGCCCCGCATGAGACTCCATGCTGACAGCTCAGAGCCTGGAGCCTGCTTCAGATTCTGTGACTCCCTCTCTCTCTCTCTGCCCCTCCCCCACTCATGCTCTCTCTCTCTTTCTCTCTCTCTCTCAAAAAATAAATGTTAAAAAAAAATTTTTAATTAAAAAAAAAAAAAGAAAGAATGGCTAAAAACTTTCGCAACCTAAGAAAGGAAACATACGTCTGGATCCAGGGAGTTCAGAAAGTTCCAAAGAAGATGAACCCAAAGGTACCCATGCCAAAGCACATTATAATGTTACAAAATGTTGAAAGTGAAGGATAAGGAGAGAAGTTTTTTTTTAAGGTTTATTTCTTTTGAGAGAGAGAGAGCACAAGCAAGGGAGGGGCAGAGAGAGAGGGAAAGGGAGAAAGAGAATCCCAAGCAGGGGCCATGCTGTCAGGACAGAGCCCGACGCAGGCTCGATCCCACAAACTGTGAGATTATAACCTAAGTGAAAATCAAGAGTCAGATGCTCAACCAACTGAGCCACCAGATACCCCTAAAGAGAGAATCTTTTAAGCAACAAGGGAAAAGAAACGTGTTACATCCAAGAGAAGCCCCTAAGGTTTTTAGCATATTTCTCAACAGAAACTTTGAAGGCCAGAAGGAAGTAGATGATATATTCAAAGTGCTGAAATGAAAAAAATGTCCAACCAAGAATAGTCTACCAAACAAGGTTATCCTTCAAAATTGAAGGAGAGATAAAGAGCTTTCAAGACAAACAAAAGCTAAAGGATTTCCTCAACACTAAACTAGTCTTACAGGAAATGTTAAATGGACTTCTTCAACCTGAAAAGAAAGGGTAGTGATTACTAATCAGAAAAAAGTACAGAAGTAAAAATCTTACTAGTAAAGGTAAATATGTAGTAAAAGTAGCAGCAGATTAATCACTTATAAAGCTATATAAAGGTTAAAAGAAAAAAGTAGTAAAAATAATTATAATAATTAGTTAAGAGATACACAAAATAAAAAGGTGTAAAATATGCCATCAAATACATAGAATATAGGGGATAAATAAAAATGTAGAATTTTAGAATGTTTTCAAACTTAACTTGCTATCAACTTAAAAACGATTGTTATATATGAGCCTAATAGTAACCACAAAGCAAAAACCCATAGTAGATTCACAAGAGATAAAGAGAAAGGAATCTAAACATAACATTATAGAAAGTCGTCAAACCATAAAGGAAGTAACCAAAGAAAGAAAAAATGAAGAGAAAGTTACTACAAAACAGTCAAAAAAACAATTAACAAAATGGTAATAAGTACATACCTATCAATAATTAAATGTGGGGGCGCCTGGGTGGCGCAGTCAGTTAAGCGTCCGACTTCAGCTCAGGTCACGATCTCGCGGTCCGTGAGTTTGAGCCCCGCGTCGGGCTCTGGGCTGATGGCTCAGAGCCTGGAGCCTGCTTCTGATTCTGTGTCTCCTTCTCTCTCTGCCCCTCCCCCCTTCATGCTCTGTCTCTCTCTGTCTCAAAAATAAATAAAAACGTTAAAAAAAAATTAAAAAAAAATAATTAAATGTAAGAAACAATTAAATGTAAGTGGACTAAGTTCTCCATCAAGACAGAAAATGTCTGAATGGATTAAAAAAAAAAAAGACTCATCTGTATGCTGCCTACAGGATACTCATTTCAGATGTAAGGACGCACACAGACTGAAAGTGAAGAAATAGAAAAAGATACCTCATACAAATGGAAATTAAAAGAAAGCTCAGGGTAGCTATACTGATATCAGACAAAATGTATTTTAAAACAAATACTTTAATAAAAGACAAAGATGGGCATTACATAATGATAAAGATCAATCCAGCAAGAAGATACAACATTTGTACATATGTATGCAACCAACATAGGAGCACCTAAATATATAAAGCAAATACTAACAGATCTAAAGGGAGAAATTGACAGCATTGCAATAGTAGTAAAGGACTTTAATATCCAGGTAATTTCAATGGATAGGTCATCCAGACTGAAAATTAATAAGGAAACATCAACCTTAAACAACACATTAGACCAGATGGACTTAATAGATGTATACAGAGCGTTCCATCTAAAAGCAGATGGATACACATTCGTCTCAAGTGTACATGGAGCATTCTCCAGGATAGATCACATGTTAGACCACAAAACAAGTCTCAATAAATTTAAGAAGATTGAAATCATATCAAGCATCTTTTCCAACCACAATGGTATGAAACTAGAAATCAATTATAAGAAGAAAATTGGAAAAATCACAAATATGTAGAAATCAAACAACAATGCTATTGAACAATCATTGGGTCAATGAAGAAATAAAAAATAAATTAAAAAATAGTTTGAGACAAATGAAAATGTAAGTAAAATATATCAAAATGAGTGGGATGCAGCAACAACAGTTGTTAGAGGCAAGTTCATAGCAATACAGGTCTACCTCAAGAAAAGAAATCACAGACAATCTAATTTTACACCTAAAGAGACTAGAAAAAGAAAAACAAATAAATCCTGAAATTATTATCATAGAGGGAATAATAAAGAATAGAGCAGAAATAATTGAAATAGAGACTAAAAAGACAGTAGAAAAATCAGTTAAACTAAGAGGTGGTTCTTTGAAACAATTAACAAAATTGACAGATCTTTAACTAGACTCCCTAAGGAAAAAAGAGAGGGTTCAAATAAATAAAATCAGACAAGAAAGAGACGTTACAACAGATATCAAAGAAATGCAAAAGGTTATGAGACTACTATAAACAATTATATGTCAACAAATTTGACAACGAAGAAAAAATAGATACATTCTTAGAAATATATTCTCCTCCAAGACTGAATCATGAAAAAATAGAAAATCTAAATAGACCAATTACTAATCAGGAAATTGAATCAGGAATCAAAAATCTACCAACAAACAAAAGTTCAGGACCAAACAGCTTCACTGGTAAATTCCACCAAACATTCAAAGCTTTAATACTGATCCTCCTCAAATTCTTCCAAAAACTAAAGGGGAGAGAATGTTTCAAAACTTATGAGGGGTGCCTGGGTGGCTCAGTCAATTAAGCATCTGACTTTTGGTTTCAACTCAGGTCACAGTCTCACTGACAGTGTGGAGCCTGCTTGGGAATCTCTCTCTCTCTCTCTCTCTCTCTCTCTCTGCTGCACCCCTGCTTATGCTCTGTCTCTCTCTCTCTCTCAAAATAAATAAACTTAAAAAAATTTTTATTGAAACTTATTTTATTGAAACTTATGAAGCATTACCCTCATATCAAAACCAGAAAAGGGGGAGTTCCGGAAGATGGCGGCGTAGGAGGACGCTGGGCTCACCGCGCGTCCTGCTAATCACTTAGATTCCACCTACACCTGCCTAAAGAACCCAGAAAACCGCCAGAGGATTAGCAGAACGGAGTCTCCGGAGCCAAGCGCAGACGAGAGGCCCACGGAAGAGGGTAGGAAGGGCGGCGAGGCGGTGCACGCTCCACGGACTGGCGGGAGGGAGCCGGGGCGGAGGGGCGGCTCGCCGGCCAAGCAGAGCCCCTGAGTCGGGCTGGCAAAAGCGGAGGGGCCGGACGGACTGTGTTCTGACAGCAAGCGCGACTTAGCGTCTGGGAGGTCATAAGTTAACAGCTCTGCTCAGAAAGCGGGAAGGCTGGAGGACAAAGGGGGGGAGAGCTGCTGAGCCCCCGGATGGACGGCAGAGCTCAGCTTGGCGGGGAACAAAGGCGCTCACCAGCGCCATCTCCCCCGCCCATCCCCCAGCCAAAATCCCAAAGAGAACCAGTTCCTGCCAGGGAACTTGCTCGCTCCGCGCAAACACCCAACTCTGTGCTTCTGCAGAGCCAAACCTCCGGCAGCGGATCTGACTCCCTCCCGCTGCCACAGGGCCCCTCCTGAAGTGGATCACCTAAGGAGAAGCGAGCTAAGCCTGCCCCTCCTGCCCCCGTGCACCTTGCCTACCCACCCCAGCTAATACGCCAGATCCCCAGCACCACAAGCCTGGCAGTGTGCAAGTAGCCCAGACGGGCCACGCCACCCCACAGTGAATCCCGCCCCTAGGAGAGGGGAAGAGAAGGCACTCACCAGTCTGACTGTGGCCCCAGCGGTGGGCTGGGGGCAGACATCAGGTCGGTCTGCGGCCCTGCCCACCAACTCCAGTTATACACCACAGCACAGGGGAAGTGCCCTGCAGGTCCTCACCGCTCCAGGGACTATCCAAAATGACCAAACGGAAGAATTCCCCTCAGAAGAATCTCCAGGAAATAACAACAGCTAATGAACTGATCAAAAAGGATTTAAATAATATAACACAAAGTGAATTTAGAATAATAGTCATAAAATTAATCGCTGGGCTTGAAAACAGTATACAGGACAGCAGAGAATCTCTTGCTACAGAGATCAAGGGACTAAGGAACAGTCACGAGGAGCTGAAAAACGCTTTAAACGAAATGCAAAACAAAATGGAAACCACCACGGCTCGGATTGAAGAGGCAGAGGAGAGAATAGGTGAACTAGAAGATAAAGTTATGGAGAAAGAGGAAGCTGAAAGAAAGAGAGATAAAAAAATCCAGGAGTATGAGGGGAAAATTAGAGAACTAAGTGATACACTAAAAAGAAATAATATACGCATAATTGGTATCCCAGAGGAGGAAGAGAGAGGGAAAGGTGCTGAAGGGGTACTTGAAGAAATTATAGCTGAGAACTTCCCTGAACTGGGGAAGGAAAAAGGCATTGAAATCCAAGAGGCACAGAGAACTCCCTTCAGACGTAACTTGAATCGATCTTCTGCACGACATATCATAGTGAAACTGGCAAAATACAAGGATAAAGAGAAAATTCTGAAAGCAGCAAGGGATAAACGTGCCCTCACATATAAAGGGAGACCTATAAGACTCGTGACTGATCTCTCCTTTGAAACTTGGCAGGCCAGAAAGGCTTGGCACGATATCTTCAGTGTGCTAAACAGAAAAAATATGCAGCCGAGAATCCTTTATCCAGCAAGTCTGTCATTTAGAATAGAAGGAGAGATAAAGGTCTTCCCAAACAAACAAAAACTGAAGGAATTTGTCACCACGAAACCAGCCCTACAAGAGATCCTAAGGGGGATCCTGTGAGACAAAGTACCAGAGACATCACTACAAGCATAAAACATACAGAGATCACAATGACTCTAAACCCGTATCTTTCTATAATAACACTGAATGTAAATGGATTAAATGCTCCAACCAAAAGACATAGGGTATCAGAATGGATAAAAAAACAAGACCCATCTATTTGCTGTCTACAAGAGACTCATTTGAGATCTGAGGACACCTTTAGATTGAGAGTGAGGGGATGGAGAACTATTTATCATGCTACTGGAAGCCAAAAGAAAGCTGGAGTAGCCATACTTATATCAGACAAACTAGACTTTAAGTTAAAGGCTGTAACAAGAGATGAAGAAGGGCATTATATAATAATTCCAGGGTCTATCCATCAGGAAGAGCTAACAATTATAAATGTCTATGCGCCAAATACCGGAGCCCCCAGATATATAAATCAGTTACTCATAAACATAAGCAACCTTATTGATAAGAATGTGGTCATTGCAGGGGACTTTAACACCCCACTTACAGAAATGGATAGATCATCTAGACACACAGTCAATAAAGAAACAAGGGCCCTGAATGATACATTGGATCAGATGGACTTGACAGATATATTTAGAACTCTGCATCCCAAAGCAACAGAATATACTTTCTTCTCGAGTGCACATGGAACATTCTCCAAGATAGATCATATACTGGGTCACAAAACAGCCCTTCATAAGTTTACAAGAATTGAAATTATACCATGCATACTTTCAGACCACAATGCTATGAAGCTTGAAATCAACCACAGGAAAAAGTCTGGAAAACCTCCAAAAGCATGGAGGTTAAAGAACACCCTACTAACGAATGAGTGGGTCAACCAGGCAATTAGAGAAGAAATTAAAAAATATATGGAAACAAACGAAAATGAAAATACAACAATCCAAACTCTTTGGGACGCAGCGAAGGCAGTCCTGAGAGGAAAATACATTGCAATCCAGGCCTATCTCAAGAAACAAGAAAAATCCCAAATACAAAATCTAACAGCACACCTAAAGGAAATAGAAGCAGAACAGCAAAGGCAGCCTAAACCCAGCAGAAGAAGAGAAATCATAAAGATCAGAGCAGAAATAAACAATATAGAATCTAAAAAAACGGTAGAGCAGATCAACGAAACCAAGAGTTGGTTTTTTGAAAAAATAAACAAAATTGACAAACCTCTAGCCAGGCTTCTCAAAAAGAAAAGGGAGATGACCCAAATAGATAAAATCATGAATGAAAATGGAATTATTACAACCAATCCCTCAGAGATACAAACAATTATCAGGGAATACTATGAAAAATTATATGCCAACAAATTGGACAACCTTGAAGAAATGGACAAATTCCTAAACACCCACACTCTTCCAAAACTCAATCAGGAGGAAATAGAAAGCTTGAACAGACCCATAACCAGTGAAGAAATTGAATCGGTTATCAAAAATCTCCCAACAAATAAGAGTCCAGGACCAGATGGCTTCCCAGGGGAGTTCTACCAGACGTTTAAAGCAGAGATAATACCTATCCTTCTCAAGCTATTCCAAGAAATAGAAAGGGAAGGAAAACTTCCAGACTCATTCTATGAAGCCAGTATTACTTTGATTCCTAAACCAGACAGAGACCCAGTAAAAAAAGAGAACTACAGGCCAATATCCCTGATGAATATGGATGCAAAAATTCTCAATAAGATACTAGCAAATCGAATTCAACAGCATATAAAAAGAATTATTCACCATGATCAAGTGGGATTCATTCCTGGGATGCAGGGCTGGTTCAACATTCGCAAATCGATCAACGTGATACATCACATTAACAAAAAAAAAGAGAAGAACCATATGATCCTGTCAATCGATGCAGAAAAGGCCTTTGACAAAATCCAGCACCCTTTCTTAATAAAAACCCTTGAGAAAGTCGGGATAGAAGGAACATACTTAAAGATCATAAAAGCCATTTATGAAAAGCCCACAGCTAACATCATCCTCAATGGGGAAAAACTGAGAGCTTTTTCCCTGAGATCAGGAACACGACAGGGATGCCCACTCTCACCGCTGTTGTTTAATATAGTGCTGGAAGTTCTAGCATCAGCAATCAGACAACAAAAGGAAATCAAAGGCATCAAAATTGGCAAAGATGAAGTCAAGCTTTCGCTTTTTGCAGATGACATGATATTATACATGGAAAATCCGATAGACTCCACCAAAAGTCTGCTAGAACTGATACATGAATTCAGCAAAGTTGCAGGATACAAAATCAATGTACAGAAATCAGTTGCATTCTTATACACTAACAATGAAGCAACAGAAAGACAAATAAAGAAACTGATCCCATTCACAATTGCACCAAGAAGCATAAAATACCTAGGAATAAATCTAACCAAAGATGTAAAAGATCTGTATGCTGAAAACTATAGAAAGCTTATGCAGGTAATTGAAGAAGATATAAAGAAATGGAAAGACATTCCCTGCTCATGGATTGGAAGAATAAATATTGTCAAAATGTCAATACTACCCAAAGCTATCTACACATTCAATGCAATCCCAATCAAAATTGCACCAGCATTCTTCTTGAAACTAGAACAAGCAATCCTAAAATTCATATGGAACCACAAAAGGCCCCGAATAGCCAAAGTAATTTTGAAGAAGAAGACCAAAGCAGGAGGCATCACAATCCCAGACTTTAGCCTCTACTACAAAGCTGTCATCATCAAGACAGCATGGTATTGGCATAAAAACAGACACATAGACCAATGGAATCGAATAGAAACCCCAGAACTAGACCCACAAACGTATGGCCAACTCATTTTTGACAAAGCAGGAAAGAACATCCAATGGAAAAAAGACAGTCTCTTTAACAAATGGTGCTGGGAGAACTGGACAGCAACATGCAGAAGGTTGAAACTAGACCACTTTCTCACACCATTCACAAAAATAAACTCAAAATGGATAAAGGACCTGAATGTGAGACAGGAAACCATCAAAACCTTAGAGGAGAAAGCAGGAAAAGACCTCTCTGACCTCAGCCGTAGCAATCTCTTACTCGGCACATCCCCAAAGGCAAGGGAATTAAAAGCAAAAGTGAATTACTGGGACCTTATGAAGATAAAAAGCTTCTGCACAGCAAAGGAAACAACCAACAAAACTAAAAGGCAACCAACGGAATGGGAAAAGATATTTGCAAATGACACATCGGACAAAGGGCTAGTATCCAAAATCTATAAAGAGCTCATCAAACTCCACACCCGAAAAACAAATAACCCAGTGAAGAAATGGGCAGAAAACATGAATAGACACTTCTCTAAAGAAGACATCCGGATGGCCAACAGGCACATGAAAAGATGTTCAACGTCGCTCCTCATCAGGGAAATACAAATCAAAACCACACTCAGATACCACCTCACGCCAGTCAGAGTGGCCAAAATGAAGAAATCAGGAGACTATAGATGCTGGAGAGGATGTGGAGAGACGGGAACCCTCTTGCACTGTTGGTGGGAATGCAAATTGGTGCAGCCGCTCTGGAAAGCAGTGTGGAGGTTCCTCAGAAAATTAAAAATAGACCTACCCTATGACCCAGCAATAGCACTGCTAGGAATTTATCCAAGGGATACAGGAGTACTGATGCATAGAGGCACTTGTACCCCAATGTTTATAGCAGCACTCTCAACAATAGCCAAATTATGGAAAGAGCCTAAATGTCCATCAACTGATGAATGGATAAAGAAATTGTGGTTTATATACACAATGGAGTACTACATGGCAATGAGAAAGAATGAAATATGGCCCTTTGTAGCAACGTGGATGGAACTGGAGAGTGTGATGCTAAGTGAAATAAGCCATACAGAGAAAGACAGATACCATATGGTTTCACTCTTATGTGGATCCTGAGAAACGTAACAGAAACCCATGGGGGAGGGGAAGGGAAAAAAAAAAAAAAAAAGAGGTTAGAGTGGGAGAGAGCCAAAGCATAAGAGACTGTTAAAAACTGAGAACAAACTGAGGGTTGATGGGGGGTGGGAGGGAGGGCAGGGTGGGTGATGGGTATTGAGGATGGCACCTTTTGGGATGAGCACTGGGTGTTGTATGGAAACCAATTTGACAGTAAATTTCATATATTAAAAAATAAATAAATAAATAAATAAATAAATTAAAAAAAAAAAAAAAAGGAGGAAGAGAGAAAAAAAAAAAAAAAACCAGAAAAGGACACCATAAAAAAAAAAAAAGAAAAGAAAAGAAAAGAAAATTATAGGCCAATATTCCTGATGAACACAGATGCAAACATCCTTAACAAAATATTAACAAATTGATTCAACAATTTTTTAAAAGGATCATACACTATGATCAAATGGGATTTATTCTAGGGATACAAAAATGGTTCAACATCCACAATTCAATCAAAATGATACACCACTTTAACAAAATGAAGGCTAAAAATCATGTGATCATCTCAATAGAAGCAGAAAAAGCATTCAACAAACTTTAATGTCCATTAATGATAAAAACTCTCAACAAAGTGGATAGATGGAACATACCTCAACCTAATGAAGACCATATAACACATGCTCACAACTAACATCATACGCAATGGTGAAAAGCTAAAGCTTTTCCCTTAAGATCAGGTACAAGAAAACTATACCCACTCTCGCCAATTTTATTCAACATAGTATTGGAAGTCCTAGACGAAGCCATTAGGCAGAAAAAAAAATAATAATAAAAGGCATCCAAATAGGAAAGGAAGAAGTACAGCTATCATTTATTGAGAATGACATGATTTTATATATAGAAAACCCTAAAGACATCATCAAAAAACTGTTAGGACGATTGGAACTAATAAGCAAATTCAGTAAAGTTGCAGGATACAAAAATCAATACACAAAAATCTGTTGTGTTTTTATACACCAATGATAAACTATCAGAAAAGAAAAATTGAGAAAACAATTTCCTTTACAATTTCATCAAAAAGAATAAAATCCCTAAGAATAAATTTAACCAGGGTGAAAGAACTATACACTGAAAACTATAAGACATTAATGAAAGAAACTGAAAAAGACACACATAAATGGGAAAATATTCTGTGCTCATGGTTTAGAATTAGTATTGTGAAAATGTCCATATTACTCAAAGCAATCTATGAATTCAGTGCAGTCCTGTCAAAATTCTAATAGCACTTTTCACAGAAATAAAACAAACAATTCTAAAATTTGTATGGAATTATAAAAGATCTTGAAAAGCCAAAACAATTCTGAAAAAGAACAAAGCTAAAAGCATTGTGCCCTCTGATTTCAAACTACTACAAAACTATGGTAATCAAAATACTATGGTATTGGCACAAAAACAGATACATAGATGAATGGAACAAAATAGAGAGCCCAGAAATAAATCCATGGATATATGGTCAATTAATTTCCAAAAAAGGAGGTTAGAGTATACACTGGGGAAAAGACAATCTCTTTGACAAATGGTGCTAGCAAAACTGTACAGCCGGGGCGCCTGGGTGGCTCAGTCGGTTAAGCCTCCGACTTCAGCTCAAGTCACGATCTCGCGGTCCGTGGGTTCGAGCCCGCGTCGGGCTCTGGGCTAATGGCTCAGAGCCTGGAGCCTGTTTCCGATTCTGTGTCTCCCTCTCTCTCTCTGCCCCTCCCCCATTCATGCTCTGTCTCTCTCTGTCTCAAAAATAAATAAACGTTAAAAAAAAATTTTTTTAAAAAAAGAAAAACTGTACAGCCATAGGCAAAAAAGTGAACCTGGACGACTATCTTAAACTATACACAAAAATTACTCAAAATGAATTAAAGACTTGAATTTAAGACTAGAAACCATAAATTTCCTAGAGGAAAATATCAGTGATAAGTTCCTTCATATTGGTCTTAACAATATCTTTTTGGATCTGACTCCAGAAACAATGGCAACAAAAGCAAAAATAAATAAGTGGGACTACATTGGGGCGTCTGGGTGGCTCTGTCAGTTAAGTGTCCGACTTCGGCTCAGGTCATGATCTCAGTTCATGAGTTCGAGCCCCATACTGGGCTCTGTGCTTACAGCTCAGAGCCTGGAGCCTGCTTCAGATTCTGTGTCTCCTTCTCTCCCTGACCCTGCCTCACTCCTGCTCTGTCTCTGTCTCTCAAAAATAAAAATAAAAATAAAAATAAAAATAAAAATAAAAAAATAAATATATGCATACATACATACATACATAAGACTACATCAAACTAGAAAGTTTCTCCACAGTGAAGTAAACCACCCACAAAATTAAAAGACAATCTACTGAATGGGAGTAGATATTTGAAAATCAGGGGCCCCTGGGTGGTTCAGTCAGTTAAATGTCCGACTTCGGCTCAGGTCATGATCTTGCATTTCTTGAGTTCAAGCCCCACCTTGGGCTCTGTGCTGACAGCTCAAAGCCTGGAGACTGCTTCAGATTCTGTGTCTCCCTCTTTCTCTGCCCCTCCCCCACTAGCACTCTCTCTCTCTCTCTCTCTCTCTCTCTCAAAAAATAAATACCTAAAAAATTTAAGTATAATGAAAATCATATATCCAATAAGGAGTTAATATCCAAAATATATAAAGAATGCATACAATTCAAAAGCAAAAAAAAAACAATCAAATTTAAAAAATGGGCAGAGGAACTGAATAGACATTTTCCAAAGAAGACATACAGATGGCCAACAGACATATGCAAAGATGCTCAACATCACTAATCATCAGGGATGTGCAAATCAAAACCACAGTGAAATATCACCTCACACCTGGAAGAATGGCTCTTATCAAAAAGACAAAAAAAAAAAAAAAATCTCGTGAGGGTGTGGAGAAAAGGGAACTCTGTGCACTGTTAGTGGGAATGTAAATTGATGCAGCCACTATGGAAAACAGTATGAAGTTGGCCCTTTAAAAAAAAAAAAAAAAAAAAAAAAAAAAAAAAAAAAAGACCAACAACAAAAACAGTATGGAAGTTTCTCAAAAAAAAAAAAAAAAAAATCCACCATATGATCCACTTCTGGGTATCTATTCATAGAAAATAAAAACATTAGTTTAGAAATATATAACCACCTCTATGTTTATTGCAGCATTATTTACAATAGACAGGGCATGAAAACAATCCAAGTTTCCATCAGTGAATGAATAAATAAAGAAGATGTGGTATAGGGGCACCAGGCTGGTTCGGTTGGTGGGGCATGTGACTGTTGATCTCTTGTAAGTTCAAGCCCCATGTTGGGCATAGAGATTACTTAAAAATAAAATCTTTAAAAAAAAGAAAAAAGCAGAAGAGATGTGGTATATATATACAATGGAATACTATCCTGCTATAAAAAAGAGAATGAAATCTTACCATTCGCAACATGGATGGATCTTGAGTACATTATGCTAAGTGAAACAAGTCAGACAGAGAAAGACAAATACGATACAATTTCACTTATTTCTGGAATCTAAAAAACAAAACAAATGAACGAAGAAAACAAAACCCATAGATACAGAGATTGGTGGTTGCCACAGGGATGAAGAATTAGGGGGTGAATGAAATGTATGAAGGGATTCAAGAGGTACAAACTTCCAGTAATAAATAGGTCATGGTGATGTACAGCATGGGAACAATAGTCTATAATATTCTATCACAAATTTGAATGTTGATAAGAAAGTAAATCTTTTTTTCTTTTTTTTATTAAATATAATTTATTGTCAAGTTGGTTTCCATACAACACCCAGTGCTCATCCCAACAGATGCCCTCCTCAATGCCCATTACCCACTTTCGCCTCTCCCCCACCCCCATCAACCCTCAGTTTGTTCTCAGTATTTAAGAGTCAATAAGAAAGTAAATCTTAAAAGTTCTCATCACAAGGGGAAAAAAAACTGTTATAAAGAAAAATAAGTAGAAGCTTCAAAGAAAAAAAATGCCTGACTCACCAGCTAACTAATTCAGTGACCTTTGGCAATTTGCTTAACCTCTCTGCCTGGCAGTTTCACCACTAATAAAATAAAGTTAAACATATGCTTCCTGGGGCGCCTGGGTGGCTCAGTCAGCTAAGTGTCCGTCTCTTGATTTCAGCTCAGGTCATGATCCCAGGATCCTGGGACAGAGCCCCGCACCTGTCTCTCTCTCTCCCTTTGCCCCTCTCCCCTGTTCACACGTGCACACTATTTTTTTTTCTCTCCCTAAAATTAAAAAAAAAGTGCTTCATCATAGGATTATTACAGGACTAAATTAGTTAACAATTGTTGAGCCATTAGAAAAGTGCCTAGCAGTTAATAAGAGGCTAATAAATGGATAAAAGAAATTGAAGCTTGGCTATGCCCTTAACAATATTCACATAATCACGATAATGTTAACATTGACTTTTTAACTATTGAGATTTCAACCATTAAAATTGTTAACCATTAACAAATTATTTAATTATGGGTACAGAACAGGATGTAAGTTTTATCAACTTTGAAAATATACAAGTAAAAGTAGAGATTTACAGAAGTTGAGAGGTAGCAATGAGGAGGTGAGCAAAGGGCATGGTATTGACACTGCTCTTCTCATGTTATAAATGGGATAACAAGGGGCACCCGGGTGGCTCAGTTGGTTAAGTGTCCGACTCTTGATTTCGGCTCAGGTCATGATCTCATGGTTTGTGAGATCAAGCCCCCTGTCAGGCTCTGCACTGTCAATGAGAGCCTGCTTGGGGTTCTCTCTCCCTCTCTCTCTGCCCCTCCCACATTTGCTGTCTCTCTCTTTCTCAAAATAAATAAACTTGAAAAAAAATAAAAGAGAAATCAAGGAATACTTTTTAAAGTAGACAGAACCAAAAATAGAGGTTTATATATAGCATTTAAAATTATAAAGGAATTGAAGTGGGAACTAAAAATAGAGCTGGTGCTACGTTGAGAAAGAGGAGGAAGGGGAGTGCTATAAACTCTTAATCCTCCTCCATCATGCCAAGTCATAGATAATGCCTAAAATTATTCATCAAGACACAACAGTTATAATATATTATTCAGAGATACAAAGATAAACCCCAGGAAACCTAAAAACAGAAACAAAAATAATTGAGTTAAAATTACTTCTCTCTGTGGAGCAGGACTTCAACAATAGAAGGGTAGAGCAGGAAGCTGTTGCTTTTCATTATAAAACCTTCTATATTATTTGAAAACTTTTAGTTACTTGCTTATACTACTTTGAAGAAAAATGAAAACTTAAAAAAATACACATTTATAGTTTTTCTTGAGACAATGTTACAATTGTGAAGTTCTTAAGTGATTACTATAATTAGCCATCATTGGCATTTAAAATTTTTTTTTTACTTCTCCAGGATTAAATTTCTCTTATAAAATAAGGTAGTTAAGGAGATGGAAAACACAGCATAGGGAATATAGTCAATAATACTGTAATAACTTTGTATGGTGACAGATGGTAACTATACTTAACTGTGGTGAGTGTTTTGTAATGCATATAATTGTCAAGTCACTATGTTGTACACCTGAAACTAATATAATATTATATGTCTGGGAATGTAAGTTGGTGAAGCCACTCTGGAAAACAGAATGGAGCTTCCTCAAAAAACTAAAAATAGAACTACCCTGTGACCCAGCAATTGCACTACTAGGCATTTATCCAAGGGATACAGTTGTGCTGTTTTGAAGGGACACATGCACCCCCATGTTTATAGCAGCACTATCAACAATAGCCAAAGTATGGAAAGAGCCTCAATGTCCATTGATGGATGTATGGATAAACAAGATGTGGTATATATATATATATATATATATACACACAATGGAGTATTACTCGGCATCAAAAAGAATGAAATCTTACCATTTGCAACTATGTGGATGGAACTGGAGGGTGTTATGCTAAGTGAAATTAGTCAGTCAGAGAAAGACAAAAATCATATGTTTTCACTCATATGAAGACTTTAAGAGACAAAACAGATGAACATAAGGGAAGGGAAACAAAAATAATACAAAAACAGGGAGGGGGACAAAGCATAAGAGACTCATAAATATGGAGAACAAACAGAGGGTTACTGGAAGGGGTGTGGGAGGGGGGATAGGCTAAATGGGTAAGGGGAATTAAGGAATCTACTCCTGAAATCATTATTGCACTATATGCTAACTAATTTGGATGTAAATTTTAAAAAATAAAAAGTTAAATTAAAAAAATTTTAAAAATAAATTGATAATAAAATAAAATTTTAAAATTTTAAAAATAAAATTAAAAAAATAAATAAATAAAAATGAATTAAAAAAAGAAATTAAATACTCATACATGTTGCAACATGTATGAACTTTCAAAACATTATGCTAAATGAAAAAAGTCAGTCACAAAGACCACACATTATACGATTCCATTTGTATGAAATGTTCAGAACAGGGAAATCTACAAAGATATAAAGCAGATTAGTGGTTGCTTAGGGCTGATAGCTAAAGGGCATGATAGGGGGCTGATAGCTAAAGGGCATGAGGTTTCTTTTTGAGGTAATGAAAATGTTCTAAAATTGACTGTGGTAATGTTTGTGCATATCAGTGAATATAACAAAAAACACGGAATTGCACACTTTAAATGAATTATATCTCAATATATTAATTATATCTCAATAAAGCTGTTTAAAAAATAAAAAATATAAATATTATATGTCAACTATACATGAATTTTAGGCTGGAATGTTGAACAAAAATGTTTAAGATTGAAGGGGTACAAATTACTTGCCTTCCTAGAGAGCCCACAAGCTTTGGTCTCTCACTATTTTAATTCTATATTCTTTTTTCCCCCAAAATTGGCAGTTTTGCAGAATCATTAGTTTTCTAATGCCTTCAGAAGTTTCCACAATAGTCACAATTTCTCATATACACCTTAGTTTTCTTTCCTGATTGGCAGGGGGAGGAAGCTAAGAGGAATCAGGAAGACTCCTTGAAATTCGGGATGAAGTTTAAGATCTCTTGAGGGTCCACAGACTCAGTAACAGAACCGAGTCCAATAGTCTTAGAATACAACCATGGTATAATGCCCACAAACCCGGAAAAACACAGCTAAGATCCCAGGTTCCGACTAAGCCATTACACAGGGACCAAGAGACACACTGGGGCCACTGTGCCTTCTTCCCCACACTTCTCCCAGGTTCCAGGCAAGCCTGAGCCATCATAGGTTGAACCTTTGCTGCTCTCACCTATAGAGAGGAATCTCATCTTTTTATATGATTTTTGTCTACCTAGAACCATGTGACCACTTACTATTTCTGAGAATGCCAGTCTGCAGTAAAAAAGAACAAAAATGAAATACTTGGTTTTGGTTATTTCTTTTTTTTTGGGGGGGGTGGTTATTTCTAAAGATTATTTATATCCCTACTCTCAGGCTCTTGTTTCTTTTTTTGTTTCTTTTGTTTTGTTTTGGTTTGGTTTGGGGAAGAGGGCAGGTAAGTGGGTTCTATTACCTGTAGCCTAGATGTGGTCCCTGCCAAATGAGAGTTATGAAATTTCATGCAGAATGCCCAGCCTACTTACAGGTCTGTAGCTATTGAGCATGGAGCCTGTTCCCCCAAGAAATGGAAAGTGTTTCATCAAGATACACAACAGGATTTTAGTCTGCAATGAGGAGCCCTACAATAAAGATATAGTTTGCCCAGAGGAAAACAATCTCACAACCTTTTCCATATAACCTACTCATTACCATAAAACCATATCCCTGGGTATAACTTTCTGGGACTGTATTTCCACCAAAGATTGACCAGTTGCTGGCATGGGCTAGAAGTGAATGAGGAACTCACCACAGAAATAGATTTCCACAGAAACTAGTTTTATAATACTTATCTTTTCCTTTACCAATTGAGTTGTAAATCATTAGGTCTTTGTTCATTTCATGTTCCTTCCCACTGAGGGAATGTTTGGTTAGGGAAAGAATTATGTGAACTGGACTACTTCTCTGCACCATGCTTCTTGTTAAAGCTGGTTCCAGGGCGCCTGGGTGGCTCAGTCGGTTAAGCGTCCGACTTCGGCTCAGGTCATGATCTCGCGGTCCGTGAGTTTGAGCCCCGAGTCGGGCTCTGTGCTGACAGCTCAGAGCCTGGAGCCTGTTTCAGATTCTGTGTCTCCCTCTCTCTGACCCTCCCCCGTTCATGCTCTGTCTCTCTCTGTCTCAAAAATAAATAAACGTTAAAAAAAATTAAAAAAAAAAAAAAGCTGTTTCCTCAGCATTTAGAGGATATAGACTCTGCGGTCTTCCATTCCCAGTAAGCTTTATTATGTGTATTTAGTTTGCATGATTTAACTAAAAAACAAGGGAATATACACCAAAATGATCTTTGCCATCAGTTCTTTTAGGATATTACTTCATCTGGATAAATGCCATGATTTCCAACAATGTTTATAGCAATGGGCCCAGTGTACAAGCAAAGGAAATTAAGATTCATTTGCACATGACTTTATAAAAGCCTGTCAAGGAATATAAATGTTCTGCTCTCATTCACATCTGGAGATGTTTAGGCTTTCTATAAAAATATTATGTAATGGACAACTTTCTGGCTAGAAGAATATTAATGATTTCACAAGAATCTTTGTGATTTCACAAACAACTAGTTCTTTGTTTGATATGAATGATTTAACTTTAGTTATTCCAGATGCTGATTAGAAAAAGGTATGAATTGAATGCAGAGTTTAGCTCCATCTGTTAATTATCTTTTTCAATATGGAAGTAAAAGATGAGGGGCACCTGGCTGGCTCAATTGATAGAGCATGTGACTCTTGATCTTGGAGTTGTAAGTTCAAGCCCCATGTTGGGTGTAGAGATTACTTAAAAAATTACAATAAAGGCCAAGATGGAGGAGCAGCATGGAAATTCCCTGCTACTTTCATCCCTGAAATGCAGTTACATCAGCACCAAACAATTTTTCACACCTAGAAAATTGATCTGAGGACTAACATATCTGCATAACTTGAGCCTCAGAACTCAGCTGGTAGATGGTGTGGAGAGGTGAACTGGGGGAGATAGAAATTGCAGAAGGTGGGGAGTTGTTTTTGTTTGAGGAGAGAAGATGGAGACAGAGGGGAGAGTATAAGAAAAGCACTCCCTCCCAAATGCAGCTGGAGAGAAAGGATGAAAACACCCACAAGGAACTGAATAAGAAGGGGAGAAAAAAGAAAGGAGAAGGGGGAAGGTTTCAGTACCATTAGGGCTCTATAAACAGGCTCTATAAACTGCGGAGTTAGAAACTCCACAGTTCGATACCTGGCAGTGCTCTGGCGGGAAGGACGAATCCCCAAAAGCAGACAGCAAGGTCTGAGGGGTCCTCGGTCACATGGGGAGAGGCGGTTTTCCTGCTGGGAGGACATTTTTTAGAGGCGATGCAGTCTACTGACAGGAAAAGATCCCAGAGGACTCCAGATTACAGTAATTTTTGCTGATATTGGAACAAAAACACTAGGGAGTGGTGAAGCCTGGGGCCAGATGTGTGTTGTGATTTACTATAGTCCCTGAATGGCTGATGCTACATGATCATGTGAAAATTTTCTGGGCAGGATGACACCAGCCAAAGTATCTGGGCCTCTGCAGCAGCACAGTCTCATGACGACTCCCAGGAATGAGCCAGCATCCGCCCATAGCCTGGTGAGACCCTCCCCCAGAGGATTGGAGCTGGTTCAAGCTGCAGGACCCTCAGAAGTGAGGGGTTTGGAAACACAGCCCCATCTGAGATAAAATTCAGGAGGGAGGGGCTACTTGGCAGGCTGACAGCTTGGTTGTGGACAGTGGAGAAGCAGGGATTGGACAGAGACTGGAGGCAAGGAGGGGTGCTTGATTGCTGGTTGGCAAGAGTACAGAGTTCTGATAATAGAGACTGGGAATCTGGGTGTCGCCATTTTCACCTCTCCCACGCATGTTCATGCACACATACATGTGCCACACCAACCCACCCCAGTAAGCTAAGCAATGCCTCCTCGTGGAGAATGCAGCTGTTACACCAAGCCCCATCCAACTGTGCCATCCGAGCCCTAGAGGAAAGCCACAATGTTCTCCACCAGCTTAGTGTATGGTCTACAAAATGCTTCATAGTTTGACTTCTAGGGGAAACTGGATGTAATTTCGTTCAGATTTCATTCTGTTTAATGGTCCATTCATTCGGGGTTTTTTTTGTTTTCTTGGATAGAGAAAGAGAATTTATTTTTATTTTCTGTTTTTATAAAAAAATATTTTTATTTTTTCCACTATATTTATTATTATTTTGTTTTTTGTAATTTTTTTCAGTCTATTTTACTTTCATCATTTCATTTTACTATTTTATTGTACACATTTTTTAAAATTTTAAACATTTTCTTACCTTTTTTCTTTTTATAAAATTTTATTTTCTTTCCCTTTCTTCTCTAGTCTATCAAGCTTCTTTCAGAAACCAGATCAAAACATACCTAGAATATAGTTTCCTTTATTTGATTTTTTTTATGTTGTTTTAAATTTTTTTATTTAAATTTTTTATTAATTTTTTCTTTCTCCAAAATGACAAAACAAAGGAATTCACCCCAAAAGAAAGGACAGGAAGAAATGATAGTCAGAGATTTAATCAACACAGATATAAGCAAGATGTCTGAACCAGAATTTAGTGTCATGATAATAAGAATACTAGAGGGGTTGAAAAAAGCATAAAATCCCTTTCTGCAGACTTGAAAGAAGTAAATCTAGTCAGGGATGAAATTAAAAATGCAATAACTGGGATGCAATCTTGAATGCATGCCATGGTGGCAAGGATGGATGAAGTAGAGCAGTGAATCAGTGATATAGAAGACAACTGTATGGAGAATAATGAAGCAGAAAAAAAGAGGGAAACAAAGGTAAAAGAGCACAATATAAGAATTAGGGAACTCAGTGACTCATTAAAAAGGAATAACATCATGGCACAAAACAGATACATAGACCAATGAAATAGAATAGAAACCCCAGAACTAGACCCACAAACGTATGGCCAACTAATCTTTGACAAAGCAGGAAAGAACATCCAATGGAAAAAAGAGTCTCTTTAACAAATGGTGCTGGGAGAACTGGACAGCAACATGCAGAAGGTTGAAACTAGACCACTTTCTCACACCATTCACAAAAATAAACTCAAAATGGATAAAAGACCTGAATGTGAGACAGGAAACCATCAAAACCCTAGAGGAGAAAGCAGGAAAAGACCTCTCTGACCTCAGCCGTAGCAATCTCTTACTCAACACATCCTCAAAGGCAAGGGAATTAAAAGCAAAAATGAAGTACTGGGACCTTATGAAGATTAAAAGCTTCTGCGCAGCAAAGGAAACAACCAACAAAACTAAAAGGCAACCAACGAAATGGGAAAAGATATTTGCAAATGACATATCAGACAAAGGGCTAGTATCCAAAATCTATAAAGAGCTCACCAAACTCCACACCCGAAAAACAAATAACCCAGTGAAGAAATGGGCAGAAAACATGAATAGACACTTCTCTAAAGAAGACATCCGGATGGCCAACAGGCACATGAAAAGATGTTCAACGTCGCTCCTTATCAGGGAAATACAAATCAAAACCACACTCAGATATCACCTCACACCAGTCAGAGTGGCCAAAATGAACAAATCAGGAGACTATAGATGCTGGAGAGGATGTGGAGAAATGGGAAACCTCTTGCACTGTTGGTGGGAATGCAAATTGGGGCAGCCGCTCTGGAAAGCAGTGTGGAGGTTCCTCAGAAAATTAAAAATAGACCTACCCTATGACCCAGCAATAGCACTGCTAGGAATTTACCCAAGGGATACAGGAGTACTGATGCATAGGGGCACTTGTACCCCAATGTTTATAGGAGCACTCTCAACAATAGCCAAATTATGGAAAGAGCCTAAATGTCCATCAACTGATGAATGGATAAAGAAATTGTGGTTTATATACACAATGGAGTACTACATGGCAATGAGAAAGAATGAAATATGGCCCTTTGTAGCAACATGGATGGAACTGGAGAGTGTGATGCTAAGTGAAATAAGCCATACAGAGAAAGACAGATACCATATGTTTTCACTCTTATGTGGATCCTGAGAAACTTAACAGAAACCCATGGGGGAGGGGAAGGAAAAAAAAAAAAGGTTAGAGTGGGAGAGAGCCAAAGCATAAGAGACTGTTAAAAACTGAGAACAAACTGAGGGTTGATGGGGGGTGGGAGGGAGGGGAGGGTGGGTGATGGGTATTGAGGAGGGCACCCTTTGGGATGAGCACTGGGTGTTGTATGAAAACCAATTTGACAATAAACTTCATATATTGAAAAATAAATAAATAAATAAATAAATAAATAAATAAATAATAAAACAAACCAAAAAAACTCCAAAAAAAAAAAAAAAAAAAAAGGAATAACATCAGAATCATAGGGGTCCCAGAAGATGAAGAGAGAGAAAAGGGGGTAGAAGGTTTATGTGAGCACATCATAGTGGAGAACTTTCCTAACCTGGGGAAAGACACAGACATCAAAATCCAGGAAGCACAGAGAACTCACATTAGATTCAACAAAACCCAACCATCAGCAAGGCATATCATAGTCAAATTCACAAAATACACAGACAAAGAAAGAATTATGAAAGCAGCAAGGGGAAAAAACATCCTTAACTATATGGGAAGGTTCACAGCAGACCTATCCACAGAAACTTGGCAGGCCAGAAAGGAGTGGTAGGATATATTCAATATACTGAATTGGAAAAATAGGCAGCCAAGAATTCTTTATCCAGCAAGGTTATCATTCAAATAGAAGGAGAGATAAAGAGTTTCCCAGACAAACAAAAACTAAAGGAGTTTGTAACCACTAAATCAGCCCTGCAAGAAATTTTAAGGGGGACCCTCTGAGGGGAGAAAAGACAAAACAAAACAAAAAAGACCAAAAGCAACAAAGACTAGAAAGGACCGGAGAACACCACCAGAAACTCCAACCCTACAAACAACACAATGGCATTAAATTCATATCTTTCAGTGCTCACTCTAAATGTCAATGGACTAAATGTTCCAATCAAAAGACATAAGGTAACAAATGGGTAAGAAAACAAGATCCAACTACATGCTGTTTACAAGAAACCCATCTTATTTTATTTTTTTTAATACAATTTATTGTTAAGTTAACTTACATATAACACCCAGTGCTCATCCCAACAAGTGCCCTCCTCATGCCCATCACCCATTTCCTCCTCTCCCCCACGCCCCCATCCACCCTCAGTTTGTTCTCTGTATTTAAGAGTCTCTTGTGGTTTGCCTCCCTCCCTCTCTGTAACTATTTTTCCCCTTCTCTCCCCACATGGACTTCTGTTAAGTTTCTCAAGATCCATATATGAGTGAAAACATATGACATCTGTCCTTCTCTGACTGACTTATTTCACTCAGCATAATATCCTCCAGTTCCATCCCCATTGCTGTAAATGGCCAGATTTCATTCTTTCTCATTGCCAAGTAGTATTCCATTGTATATATAAGCCACATCTTCTTTATCCATTCACCAGTTGATGCAAATTTAAGCTCTTTCCATAATTTGGCTATTGTTGAAAGTGCTGCTATAAACATTGGGGTACATGTGCCCCTATGCATCAGCACTCCTGTATCCCTTAGGTAAATTCCTAGCAGTGCTATTCACCTCACATCGGTCAGAGTGGCTAAATCAGGAAACTATAGATGCTGGTGAGGATGTGGAGAAACGGGGACCCTCTTGCACTGTTAGTGGGAATACAAACTGGTGCAGCTGCTCTGGAAAACAGTGTGGACTCTCCTCAAAATTTTTTTTAAAAATTAAAAACAAGAGACCCATTTTAGACCTAAAGACACCTTCAGATTGAAAGTAAGGGTATGGAGGACCATCTATCATGGTAATGAATGCCAAAGAAGACTAGAGTATTCATACTTATATCAGACAACCTAGATTTTAAAATAAAGACTGTAACAAGAGATGAAGAAGGGCATTATATCATAATTAAGGGATCTATCCACCAAGAAGATCTAACAATTATAAACATTTATGCCCCAACATGAAAGAACCCAAATATATTAATCAATTAACCACAAACATAAAGAAACTCATTGACAATAATACTATAATAGTAGGGGACTTCAACACTCCCCTTACAGCAATGGACAGATCATCTAAGCATAAAATCAACATGGAAACAGTGTCATTAAATGACCACCTGGAGCAGATGGACTTAACAGATATATTCAGAACATTTCATCCTAAAGGAGTGGAATACATATTCCTCTCGAGGGCACATGGAACATTCTCCAGAATAAATCACATACTGGAACATAAATCATCCCTCAACAAGTACAAAAAGATCGAAATCATAGCGTGCATATTTTCAGACCACAATGCTATGAAATTCGAAATCAACTACAAGAAAAAATTTGGAAAGACAACAAACACTTGGAGACTAAAGAAATCTTACTAAAGAAAGAATGAGTTAACCAAGAAGTTAAAGAGGAAATTAAAAAGTACATGGAAGTCAATGAAAATGATAACACCACAGCCCAAAACCTCTGGGATGTAGCAAAGGTGGTCATAAGAGGGAAGTAAATGGCAATCCAAGCCTTTCTCAAGAAGGAAGAAATGTCTCAGATCACAACCTAACCTTACACCTTAAAGAGCTAGAAAAAGAACAGCAAATAAAACCCAAAACGAACAGAAGATGGAAAATAATAAAGGTTAAAGCAGAAACCAATGCTATCAAAATCAGAAACAAACAAACAAACAAACAAACAAACAAACAAAAACAGTAGAACAGATCAATGAAACCAGGAGCTGGTTCTTTGAAATAATGAACAAAATTGATAAACCCCTAGCCAGTTTGACCAAGAAGAAAAAGGAACGGACCCAAATAAATAAAATCAAGAATGAAAGAGGAGAGAGCCCAGCCAACACTGCACAAATATAAACAATAATAAGAGAATATTATGAACAATTATATGCCAATAAGTTGGGCAATCTGGAAGAAATGGACAAATTCCCAGAAACATATAAACTACCAAAACTGAAACAGGAAGAAATAGAAAATTTGAGCAGACCCATAATCAGTAAAGAAATCTAATTAGTAATCAAAAATCTCCCCAAACAGAAGAGTCCAGGGCTAGATGGCTTTCGAGGGGAATCCTACCAAACATTTAAATAAGAGTTAACACCTATTCTTTTGAAGCTGTTCCAAAAAATAGAAATTGAAGGAAAACTTCCAAACTCATTGGGGAAGCATTTCCCCCAATGAGGCCAGCATTACCTTGATTCCAAAACCAGACAAAGACCCCACTAAAAACGAGAACTACAGACCAATTTCCCTCATGAACATGGATCCAAAAATTCTCAACAAGATACTAGCCAATTGGATCCAACAATACATTAAAAGAATTATTCACCATGATCAAGTGGTATTTATACTTGGGATACAAGGCTGGTTCAATATCCGCAAATCAATCAATGTGATACATCACATTAATAATTGAAAAAAAAGACAAGAATGACATGATCCTCTCAATAGATGTAGAGAGAGCATTTGACAAAATATAACATCCTTTCTTGATAAAAACCCTCAAGAAAGTAAGGATAGAAGGATCATATCTCAAGATCATAAACGCAATAGATGAGAGACCCACCACTAATGTCATCCTTAAAGGGGAAAAACTGAGAGCTTTCCCCCTAAGGTCAGGAACACAACAAGGATGTCCACTCTCGCCACTGTTATTCAGCATAGTATTGGAAGTCCTAGCCTCAGCAATCAGACAACACAAAGGAATAAACGGCATCCAAATCGGCGAGGAAGTCAAACTTTCACTCTTCCGCAGACTGACAATGATACTCTATATGGTAAACCAAAAAGATTCACCAAAAAAACTGCTAGAACTGATCCAGGAATTCAGCAAAGTCACAGAATAGAAAATCAATGAACAGAAATAAGTTGCATTTTTATACACCAATAATGAAGCTACAGAAAGAGAAATAAAGGAATAGATTCCATTTACAATTGCACCAAGAACCATAAAATACTTAGGAATACACTAACCAAAGAGGTGAAAAATCTATACACTGAAAACTATAGAAAGCTTATGAAAGAAATTGAGGAAGTCACCAAAAAAAAAAAAAAAAAATGGAAAAATAGCCCATGCTCATGGATTGGAAGAACAAATATTACTAAAATGTCGATACTACCCAAAGCAATCTACATATTCAATGCAATCCCTAGCAACATAACAACAGCATTCTTCACAGAGCTAGAACAAACAATATTATAACTTGTATAGAATTAGAAAATACCCTGATTAGCCAAAGCCATACCAAAAACGAAAACCAAAGCTGGAGGCATCACAATCCTGGACTTTTAAGGTGTATTACAAAGCTGTAATCATCAAGACAGTATGGTACTGGCACAAAAACAGAAACTCAGATCAATGGAACAGAATAGAGAACCCAGAAATGGACCCACAAACGTATGGCCAACTAATCTTTGACAGAGCAGGAAAGAATATCCAATGGAGTAAAGACAGTCTCTTCAGCAAATGGTTCTGGTAAAACTGGACAGCGACATGCAGAAAAATGAACCTTGACCACTTTCTTACACCACACACAAAAATAAACTCAAAATGTATAAAAGACCTAAACATAAGACAAGAAGCCATCAAAATCCTAGAGGAGAAAGCAGGCAAAAACCTCTTTGACCTCCTCTGCAACAACTTCTTACTCAACACATCTCCAGAGGCAAGGGAAACAAAAGCAAAAATGAACTATTGGGATCTCATCTAGATAAAAATCTTCTACACAGCAAAGGATATTATCAGCAAAACTAAAAGGCAACTAACAGGATGGGAAAAGTTATTTGCAAATAACATATCAAATAAAGGGCTAGTATCCAAAATCTATAGAGAACTTATCAAACTCAACACCAAAAAAATAAATAATCCAGTGAAGAAATGGGCAAAAGACATGAATAGACACTTTTCCAAGGAAGACATCCAAATGGCCAACCAATACATGAAAAAATGCCCAACATCACTCATAATCATATCTCAAAACCACAATGAGATACCACCTCACAACCAGTCAGAATGGCTAAAATTAACAACTCAGGCAATGACAGATGTTGGCAAGGATGTGGAGAAAGAGGAACCCTTTTGCACTGCTGGTGGGAATACAAACTGGTGCAGCCACTTTGGAAAACAATATAGAGGTTCCTCAAAATATTAAAAGTAGAACTATACTACGACCCAGGAATTGCACTATCAGGTATTTATCCAAAGGATACAGGTGTGCTGTTTCAAAGGGTCACATGCACTCCAATGTTTATACCAGTGTTATCAACAATACCCAAAGTATGGAAAAAGCCCAAATGTCCATTGACAGATGAATGGATACAGATGTGGTATATATATACAATGGTGTATTACTCGGCAATCAAAAAGAATGAAATCTTGCCATTTGCAACAATGTGGATGGAACTACAGTGTATTATGCTAAGCAAAATTAGCCAGTCAGAGAAAGACAGATATCATATGACATCACTCATATGTGGAATGTATGATACGAAACAGATGAACATAGATGAAGGGAAGCAAAAATAATATAAATACAGGGAGGGAGACAAAACACAAGAGACTCTTGAATATAGAGAACAAACTGAGGACTGGTGGAGGAGGTGTGGGTGGGAGGATGGGCTAAATGGGCAAGGGACATTGAGGAAGACACTTGTGATGAGCACTGGGTGTTACATGTAGGGGATGAATCACTGAATTCTACTCCTGAAATTACTACTGCAATATATGTTAACTAATTTGGATGTAAATTAAAAAATAAAACTAAATAACAATAATAAATTAATTAAATTACATTTAAAAATAAATATAAATAAATAAATTTAAATATGGAAAGAAAACGATTTCCAAGTCACAGATTTTTAAAAGTTGACATAAAATTCACATACCATAAAATTCCCCCCTTTAAAGTACAGTTCAATGGTTTTTGGTATATTCACAAAGTTATGTAACCATCACCACTATCTAATTCCAGAATGCTTTGTTTTTTAGAAATCTGTACTCATTAGCAGTCACTTTTCATCTTCCCTCTCCTCAGCCTCTGCCAGCCACTAATCTACTTTCTGTTTCAATTAAAAGCTTTTTTGTTTTGAATTTTTTCCTGATCTACATAAACTACCAAATTAAGCATTACATATTTGTGTGTGTGTAGTGGGATTAATTATAAACCAAGAGATTAAATACATTGCTAAAAAACTGAAAAACACAGCATCCATGCATAGTGTTTACTCACTTATTCATTCAACATTTAACAATAATTTATTAAACCCCTTTTATCATCATAAGGGCATGCTAGAGGTTGGGGCACATATGAAGATACACATTGGAGGAAGAAAGACAAAAAATTAAAATACAATAGAAAATAGTGGGGTGCCTGGGTGGCTCAGTTGGTTAAGTGTTGGACTCTCGATTTCAGCTTAGGTCATGAGCTCTGTGAGATCGAGCCCCACATTGGGCTCCATGCTGACAGTGTGGAGCCTGTTTGGGACTCAATCTCCTCTCTCTCTCTCTCTGTCCCACTTCGGTTCATGCTCTCTCTTTCTCAAAATAAATAAATAAACTTTAAAAAAAAGAAGAGTTTGTCCCTGTCATTTAAAAAATAAATACATAAAATAAAATAGAAAACAGTACAATAGAAAAGAACATAGAAATATAGAAGGCATCTAACCACCATACTCTGGCATCACACCCAGAGTAGGCTACCTATAGGGATGGGCAGGAAAAGACTATGGGGGGTGCGGTGGGGAGAGGGATTAGGGGACCAGAGAAGATTATGCTGTTTTTGATCATCTTACTATGGTTATATAAGATGTTAATTTCAGAGAAAGCTAAGTGAAGGGCATATGAGAATCCTACCTTATTTTTGAAACTCTTCTGTGAAGTAAAAAATTATTTCAAATTTAATTTACAGCAATACAGACTTACCTCAAAAAGCAAGAAAAATCTCAAATAAACTTTATACCTGAAGGAGCTATAAAGAACAAACAAAACCCAAAACCAGTAGAAGCAAGTAAATAATAAAGATTAGAGAAAAAATAACGAAATAGAAAAAAAAATAAAAAATAAATAAATAATAAAAAGAAGAAGGACAGATCAAAGAAACCAGCCAAAAGCTGGAAGCTCAGAAGCTGGTTCTTTACAAAGATCAACAAAAGTGATAAACCAAGGGGCGCCTGGGTGGCTCAGTCAGTTGGGCATCCGACTTTGGCTCAGGTCATGATCTTACAGTTCATGGGTTCAAGCCCTGCATCAGGCTCTGTGCTGAACTCTTGCTTAGAGCCTGGAGGCTGCTTCAGATTCTGTGTCTCCTCTCTCTGCCCCTTCCCTGCTTGTGCTCTGTCTCACTCTGTCTCTCAAAAATAAATAAATGTAAAAAAAATGATAAACCTTTATACAGACTCATAAAAATTTTTTAAAAAGGAGAGAGAGAGGACTCAAACAAAATCAGAAATGAAAGAGGAGAAATAACAACTGACACCACAGAAATACACAGAACTATAAGAGAATATTATGAAAAATCATATGGCAAAATATTGGACAACCTAGAGGAAATGGATAAATTCCTAGAAACATATAACCTTCAAAAACAAAATCAAGAAAAAATAGAAAATTTGAACAGACCAATTACCAATAATGAAATTGAATCAGTAATCAAAAAATTCCCAACAAACAAAAGTTCAGGACCAGATGGCTTCACAGGTGAATTCTACCAGATATTTAAGAAAGAGTTAATACCTATTCTTCTCAAACAATTCCAAAAAATAGAACAGGAAGGAAAACTTCCAAATTTATTTTATGAGGTCAATATTACTCTGATACCAAAACCAAATAAAGACACTACAAAAAAGAGAGAGTGAGAGGGAACCACTCTGTTGAGCCAAAACCTCAACAAAATATTAGCAAACTGAATACAAAACATCTTAAAAAATAACTCACCATAGTCAAGTGGGATTTATTCCTGAATTGCAAGGTGGCTCAATATTCAGAAATCAATCAACATGATACATCATATCCACAAAAGAAAGGGAAAAAACCATATGACCATTTCAATAGATGCAGAAAAACCATTTGAAAAAGAACAGCATCCATTCATGATTTAAAAAAAAAACTCATCAAAGTAGGTTTAGAGGAAATATACTTCAACATAATAAAGGCCCTATGTGAAAAGCCTACAGCTAACATCTTACTCAATGGTGAAAACCTAAGACCTTTCCCCTAAGATCCAGAACATGATAAGGATGTCTACTCTCACCACTTTTATTCAACATAGTACTAGAAGTTCTAGCCACAGCAATTACACAAGAAAAAGAAATAAAAGGCATTCAAATTGGTAAGGCAGGAGTCAAACTTTCACTATTTGCAGATAATACAATACTATAGAGAGAGAACCCTAAACACTCCCCCCAAAAAATGACTCAAACTGATAGATGAATTCAGTAAGGCCACAGTTTACATACAGAGAAATCTGTTTCTGTGCACTAATAATGAAGTGTGAAGGAGAAATTAAGAAAACAGTCCCATTTACAATTGCACCAAAAATAATAAAATACCTAGGAATTAAGCGTAACCAAGGAGCTGAAAGACCTGCACTCTGAAAACTATAAAACATTGATGAAAGAAATTGAAGATGACACAAAGAAATGGAAAGATATTCCATACTCATGGATTGAAAAAACAAAAACTGTTAAAATATCCATACTACCTAAAGCAATCCACAGACTTAATGCAACCCCTATCAAAATACCAACAGCATTTTTCATAGAATGAGAACAACCTTAAAATTTGTGTGGAACCGTAAAAGACCCCAAGTAGCCAAAGCAACCTTGAAAAAGAAAAACAAAACTGGAGGTATCACAACTCCAGACTTCAAGGTATATAACAAAGATGTAGTAATCAAAACAATATGGTACTGGCATAAAAATAGATATAAAGATCAATGGAACAGAATAGAAAACCCAGAAATGAACCCACACTTATATGATCACTTAATCTATGTCAAAGGAGGAAAGAATACACAATGGGAAAAAGTCTCTTCAACAAATGGTGTTGGGAAAACTATACAACTACATGCAAAAGAATGAATCTGGGCCACTTTCTTACACCATACACAAAGATAAACTCAAAATGGATTAAAGACCTAAATATGAGACTTGAAACTATAAAAAATCCTTGAAAAACGCACAGGCAGTAATTTCTCTGACATTGGTCATAGCAATGTTTTCCTAATGTCGCCTGAGGCAAGGGAAAGAGAACCAAAAATAAGAAACTATTGGGACTACATCAAAATAAAAATCTTCTGTACAGCAAAGGAAACAATCAACAATACTAAATGGGAGAAGATATTTGCAAATGACAATATAAGATTAGTGTCCAAAATATATAAAGAACGTCTATAACTCAACACCAAAACCCCCCAAAATAACCCAATTAATAAAGGGACAGAAGAGGAGCACCTGGGTGGCTCAGTCGGTTAAGCGCTGACTTCAGCTCAGGTCACGATCTCACGGTTCATGAGTTTGAGCCCCATGTCAGGCTCTGTGCTGATATCTCAGAGCCTGGAGCTTGCTTCGGATTCTGTCTCCCTCTCTCTCTCTCTCTCTCCCTCTCTCCCCCTCCCCCAACACACTGTCTCTCTCTCTCTCAAAAATAAACATTTAAAAAAATGGACAGAAGACATGAACATACATTTCCACAAAGACATCCAGATAGCCAACAGACACATGAAGAAATGCTCAGCATCACTCACCATCAGGGAACTGCAAATCAAAATAATGAGATATCACCTCACACTTGTTAAAATGGCTAAAATAAAAACTCTAAGAAACAACAAGTGTCAGCAAGGATGTGGAGAAAAAAAGAACCCCCTTGCACTGTTGGTGGGAATGCAAACTGGTACAGCCATTGTGAAAAACTGAATGGAAATTTCTCAAAAAATTAAAAACAGAACTACCATATGATCCAGTAATTTCACTTTAGGATATTTACACAAAAAAAAACACACAAAAATACTAATTTGAAAATATATATGCATCCCTATGTTTATTGAAGCATTATTTACAATAGCCAAATTATGGAAGCAGCCCAAATGTCCATCAATAGAAGAATGGATAAAGAAACTGTGGTATATATATTCAATGGAATATTACTCTGCCATAAAAAGAATGAAATCTTGCCATTTGCAACAATATGCATAGATCTAGAGAGTATAATGCTAAATGAAATAAGACAGAAAAACAAATACCATATGATTTCACATATATATGGAATTTAAGAAACAAAACAATGAGTATATTAAAAAGGAAGAGACAAACGAAGAAACAGTCTCTTAACTATAGAGAACAAACTAGTGGTTGCCAAAGGGGAGTTGAATGGGGGTATGGGGGAAATAGTAAATGGGATTAAAGAGTACACTTACCCTGATGGGCACCGAGTAATGTACAGAACTGCTGAATCATGATATTGTACACCTGAACTAATATAATACTGTATGTTAACTATACTAGGGTTGGAATTTTAAGAAAGTATTTCAAAACTTAAAAAATAATTAGGGATTTAGAGGAACAAAAATTCTTTTTTTATTATTATTATTTAAAAAAATTTTTTTTAATGTTTATTTTTTTTATGAAAGAGAGAAAGAGCCAGTGCTAGCGAGGGAGGGGCAGAGAGAGAGGAAGACACAGAAACCAAAGCAGGCTCCAGACTGTCAGCCCAGAGCCCAATGTGGGGCTCGAACTCACAAACTGTGAGATCATGACCTGAGCCGAAGTTGGACGCCCAGCCGACTGAGCCACCCAGATGCCCCTAGAGGAACAAAAATTCTTATTTCTCCAACATACTTAGTTGGTAGCTAGTAACCACTGGCTTCTAACCTTCTAAAACCTTCAAAGTAGAATGCCAAAAACAATCTTTCCTCAAAGACGGTTTTGTTGTTTACATGGGAGTGCAAACTAGACAAGAACCATTCTTTGTTGATTTCTCAAAAATTAATTGTCCACCGCTAAGACAGTATAATTTTAAATAAATTATTACTCAAGAGTTTTTTTAGCTGTAAAGTGACAGAAATTAAATTCAACTTAAGCTTCTTTAAGCAAATTAAAAAGGGGAAAGATGGGTATTTGTTAGCTCACTAGTTGGGAGGTGTATTGGGGCAGAATTAATTGGGGTGGAATTAATCTAAGGGAGTGCTACCAGAAGTCAGGGCCTACAGTGAGGAATGGAACCTCAGTGCTCCCCCAACTCTCTCCCATCCTCTGTCATCCGAGCCTGCACACTAGAATCATTCTTTCCTGCCAGACTTCCTTCAGGTAGCCAAGGAAGATGGCCACTGGCAATGCCAGGCTCTCATTCCAGTTGAACAATTCCAGCAGAAAAGGCAGAGCTTTTTCTTTCTAGCTTCCTTATAGCAATCTTCAGAGAGAATCTTAATTGGTTCTATTTATGTCATGTAATCAATCTTTTGTCCAATCGTTTCCAAAGTATAGAGTTCTTTGATTGGCCAAATCTGGGTCACTTGCAGTTGCTGGCATTGCGATGTCCCACCTAGGTTCCCTTCAAGAAAGTATTGGCTGCCCAGCTGTGAAGAATGTGGTTAGCTGATACATAGATTTTGTCTCATGGTGGCTTGATGGTTCCTCTGCCCAATTCTCCTTCCTCTTTTCTTGTCACAGATGTTATCCCGCCAATAAACCTTCACAAGTCAGGACTCCTTGGAGAAATAATTAGTTTCAGGCCTGAGATACGTATCTCTGAGAAAATACGTAAAATAATCTGGGAACTTCTTGCCATAAAGAAAGCAAGGAATCTATCAAAAACCAATTTTAGCAGCAATAAGAATAATATCTGCAACAGGGGCACTTAGTTGGCTCAGTGAGTGGATCATGCAACTCTTGATCTCGGGGTTGTGAGTTTGAGCCCCACGTTGGGTGTAGAGATTACTTAAAAGTAAAATCTTTTTTAAAAAAATAAAATATTTGCAATGGATTGAAACACACCAAATATGTTTAAATGCATGAGTTCACAATGATTCAACATTTTTTAACTCATTGGACACTTGTAAAAATTCTAGGGAACAACTCATCATTTTGAAAACTGGTAAATAGGGGCACCTGGGTAGCTCAGTCAGTTAAGCATCCAACTCTTGATTTCGGCTCAGGTCATGATCTCATGGTTTGTGGGATCAAGCCCCACATAGAGCTCCACGCTCACAGTGTGGAGCCTGCTTGGGATTCTCTCTCTCTTCCTCTCTCTCTGCCCCTCCCCCAGTTGCTCTCTCTCTCAAAATAAATAAATAAACTTAAAAACAGTGAAAACTGGTAAATAAAGGGAGCAAATAATTTATTGGCCATTTTATAGGAATTATACCGGAAGGTAAACAAATAGTTGATGAGGAGAATTTTCTCTATTTAGAAGCATTACAGGTAATAAATAAGGAAGGGATGTGTGTGAGCCCCCTGTGAAGCAGACGCCAAGACTGAATGAGAAGAGCAAGGGGTTTCTTGGGTGAAATGATTGTGTGAAAGGAAGTAGAGAAGGAGCAGGAAAGGGCTGGGAAATCGGCTGCATCTGGACTGTGATGCAAATCCCCCTGGGCGTCAAGGAGAGGGAGAGAAAGCTGGTTGAAAGCATTCTCAATGGCCATGCAGTCTAAGGAAGGTTGGCCAGAGTCAACTGCAAAGGAGTCCATGTCTGCCTTAGTCACTGCACTCAGTCACTGGAGAAGCTGCTTGTGGAGGCAGGGCCTCAGTGCCAAGCAGCACTAGATTTCAAAGTGCAGCAGTTGGACGCCAGTTAAATATGCTCCGTGTAGACACAGAAAGTCTCCTAGGCATATTCCCGAGACTGCCACAAAACCATAAAGTTAGAATGTCATCATTTTGCACCCTCTAATGGAAGAATAGACCTAGGCAATGATCATCAACCAACACCAGACAAAGAAAGACGGCTAAACATTATGAGCCTTGTTAAGAAAGTACACGGCAAAAAAATTTTACCAAAAAAGTTTGACGTGAATCTGATCAAGCTTCTAGATCTACAACCACTTTACAGGAAATACAGGAGACAGAGAAATATGTTAAATGAGATCATGGGGATATAACCTACCAAATATTGATTATAGGAAACACTCCAGACAAACAACCAGGTTTATTTCCTACAAAAGCATATGTGGGGAGGAGGGCAAGGAGACTAGGGAATAGAGAGAAGAAAGGACATCTACAGATTTAAAACAACTTAAAAAATGTATCAACCAATGGCGCTGTGTATACCTTATTTGGATCTTGATACAAACTAACTTTAGGAAAAGCAAATTTATGAGATAATCAGAAAACTTGAACATGGATTGAATATTTGATGATATTAAGAAATTGGGGGTGAGGTGTAACTTTTTCAGTTTATAATTTTTTTAAGAGTTTCTTTTAGAGATAATACTAGAATATTTACTGATCTTTTTCTTTTAGAGATACATACTAAAATTCTTACTGAGGAAATGATATGATGTCTGGAATTTGCTTCAAAATTATCCAGAGGAAGAAAGAAGTTGTAATTGGATATGGATATAAATAAAACAATATTGGTCATGAGTGGATTATTATTGAAGATGGATGATGGGTCCATACAATAATCTCAACTTATTTTGGTTTAAATAAATACAATGATTTTAACAATTTGCAAAAGCCAAGCAGAACCATATGAAACTTTCCCTCCATCACAGTCTATGAACCACAGACAGAGTTCAGTAGGGTGGCCATCCAATGTCCACAGTCTTCCCAGGCTGGGGCACTGTGACATAATAACATATATATGCATATTTTGTCTTTGTCCCCAGCTCCTGGTACAGAGCTTCTAAAACTATGGTAATGTCCTGAGTGATAGAAGCATCTTTTTTTAAAACGTTTATTTATTTATTTTGAGAGAGGAGAGAGAGAGAAAGAGAGAGAGAGAGCACGAGCAGGGGAGGGGCAGAGAGAGAGAATCCCAAGCAGGCTCCACGCTGCCAGGGCAGAGCCTAATGCAGGGCTTGAACTCATGAACTATGAGATCGTAACCTGAGCTGAAATTAAGAGTGGGTCGCTTAACCAACTGAGTCACGCAGGTGCCCCTGATAGAAGCATCTTTTGATGATGGGAATCCGAAGTTTCAGGCAAGTCATGTTAAGCTTGAGATGCCTATCAGACTTTCAAGAGACATGTAGAGTGAACAGTTTTTCTGGCAGCAACCCTATTTCAAATGCATCCCATTGTCCCCATTTAAGTCAAAGCTTTTGGGTCAGAAAAGTAGTCACTCAGCTTTCTTCATAGTTCCTTTCTCTTTTTCTTGGCTCTATTCCACCTCTGCATCGGCCTCTGCATCGGCACCAATTCAAGTCCTATCCTTCAAGATTTACTTTCCATAGAATTAATTTACTTTCCCAACCCACAGTGAACCTCACCAATAGTTAATCCCTATTACATAGTATTCTGCCCACATTTTTTCTGTCTGCAAATATGTCATATCACATTCTTCTCCAGTTACCACCAGCATACCTCAAAGAGCTGGGCTGGGTGGTTAAACTCTTAATCCCCACTCTTAATTCTCAACACAGGCTTGACATGACTTGACCCTTTCCTTCATGTATGAATATTTATTCATAAATAAATATTCAGGGCTGGGATCAGGTTGAGGCAAACAAAGGGTGCATGGGTGCAAAATTTAAGACACTCTTGGGGCACCTGGATGCCTCAGTCAGTTAAGCATCCAGCTCTTGATTTCAGCTCAGGTCATGGTCTCACGGTCATGAGATTGAGCCCCACGTCAGGCCCTGAGCTAACAGCATGGAGCCTGCTTGGGATTCTCTCTCTCCTTCTCTCTCTCTGCCCTCCTCCCCCACTCGCACTGTCTGTCTCAAAAATAAATAAAAATAAATGTAAAAAAACAAAAGAAGACACTCATTCTTAGTGAAATTGCAGGGCTAAAGGATATCTTCTAATTCTGATATATAATATATATTAATACTATATAGTATATATACTGTATAGCCAAGACTGTTTTCCAAAAAGGAGAGTACCAATTTATAATGCCACCAAAATCAACCAAGTCTATCCATTTTGAAGAACTTTGTCAAGACTACATGTCATCACTGTGAGGAAAAAAAGCACTGTGTCAGATTGTAGTTGGTACCTCAAGCATCTTTCAGTGGTATCAGCTTACATGTATTGAACACTAAAATAGGCCACACATTATCAATGACTCTTTAATGACTGGTAGGTAAGCCTGACTTCTCTAATTTTAGAGCTAAAGAAACCAAAGCTCATGTTTGTGAGGTGACTTCCAGAGGCCACATAGCTAACAAATGGCATGACTAGGATTTTATCCCATGTCAGCTCAGCTATAAACTATGGCTCTTCTTACTACATCAAGTTCAAGTTCTTTATGTCATTTTTGTACACATGTGCTTCTTCCTTCAGAAATACTTGTTCATAGTCTTTGGTTTCTGATTCGTAACTGAAGCCTTTCAGAACTGAGAGAGATCAGCCTCCTTCTCACCCACTGTGAGGTGTTTGAAATGGCAAATATTTCCCACAAGAACAGGGCTAATGTCAGACTATATGGTGAGAATGTGAGAGAGTTTGTTGTGAAAACACCAGAGTACACAGATTAAAGTCCATTTCAGCCAAATCCTAGCTGCCATCTACTAGCCATTTAACATCGCTGTGACTCAGTTGCCCTGTCAGTTAAATGGAGGTAGCCATTCCTACCTTACAGAATGGTGAGCAGAATTCAATAAATTAAAACATGCAAAGCATTTAGAACAGTGCCTAACACATAGTAAGCATTTCATCAACATTAGAGAAAACAAAAAAAAAGAAGTCCAGAAAACAAAAAAAAAGAATGCAGAGAAAAAAGAGAGAAAGAAGTGTCTGATTAGGTATGGAATTCCAGATAGCCTGTTTTCTCCCAAATGGTGCCAATAAGCTTCCCAATATAAATATGGCAATAGATATACGCTAGACCACATAGCATATTACTTGTTGTGTTAAAGGAAGAAAGTAAATTTTAAAAATTGGTAAGCTCTTCCAGGCATGTAAAACCAATCAAATTATACAATGAATCAAATCCTTTTCCCCCCTAAAAAGATATGTGATTGTACTTAACACAACCCAGGAGAAGGAACACACCTTTTGGGGCAAGAAGTATTTTCACTTTCAAGTGAATAGGAATACACCTTGCTGCCAGAATTACACTGGCCAATAAAAACCTCTGAATCAGTTCTTTGTACTATGTGCTGCAATAGAAACACACTTACTTCTCTGTCTCCACAGATCTCTCTCTTCTAGTGAGATTCGCTCCCAAGCCACAAGACACTTCCTGCTCAGAACCTATTTCTTAACTGTAAGTACTCTAAAATTAAGCAATTCTTTAAACGTTTATCTTAGCACTCGGGGGGGGGGGGGGGGGAGTAGGGCAGGTTTTTTAAAAGTATTCGATTTAAAAGTATTTTATTTCTAGCATGCTGTAATTTGCGATTCAGCTGAAAGACCAATGTTTTCTTATCTACTTGGTTAAAACTTAGTCAAATTCAACAAGTATGTGCCAAGCATGTGTTACATGCCATGCTTTTCAGAGTAGTGTTAAGTTAGCCTTGTATCTTCATCAACATTAAACACATCCTGGATATTGTGCTTACTAACCTGATCGTTCATTTCATTCTTTGTGTTAATACATATGCATGTTTACTTGCGCTGGTCTAATCTCTTTGTGCTTTGCAAATATTTTACTTGATCTGTCCATTTAAAATACTAGAAATCGGAAACGGAATTTTTTGAATTTAGCTAACGAATCATGAGAATCCTTGAATTTTTAGCATGAAAGTAAGAAAACAGACTAGAATGCTTCAAAATTAAATTCTGGTGCTTCATTTATATGTTTAGAAATGTTACCTTTCTCATCTTACATTTGACAGCTAATGAGGTGAGAGATTATGAAATGAAAATGTTTCAGTTGAAGTGAAAAAAATCGGGGTGCCTGGCTGGCTCAGTCGGTGGAGTATGCAACTCTTGATCTTGGGGTTGTGAGTGTAAGCCCGACGTTAGGGGTAGAGATTACTTAAAAATAAAAGCTTAAAAAAGGGTGAAAAAATCAAAATTTAACACCAGTAAACACTAGGAAGAAGAGGAAAATCTAGGCAAGTACTTAGTCCCTGGATTGACTAATATTAATGGGATTAATGTAATATATTAACGCTATTGGCTAATATTAATAAGGTGATAGGCTGTCTTCTCAAGAGCGAGGTGTTCCAAGGCGGAGGAGACAGGTATATGGTTAGTTGTAACTAAGACTAATTGGTGAAATTAGGATGTTTAAAACGTGAGCCAAACTCTGCAAGGTTTCCTGGCATTGAGGTCATTCTAAAGAAAGGACTTGTAGTCTCTTCAAAACTTGTGCACCAAGATTCCCTTTTCAATTCCTCCTGCCCCCGTTTTTTCTTTTTCCTGAGTGGCATTTTCCTTCCCTCTCTGATCCTGTGGGATCAAAGATGGCACAAAACAAAACAGCTCTGTGGTTACTCAGTGACGGGCAGAGCCGCTGGCCGTGGAGAAGAACTACAGACATCTCCTCGGTCCCCACCAAACCTAACACAACGCTTTACATACATTGGGTGCCCGATAAATGCTTGCCGAATTAGACTGGATTTGTAACAGAAGAGAAATGAAAAAGCCCGGGGCCACGCCTTGCAAATTGTGCTCTGCAAAGCCACTAGCACTGTAATCTCCCACGATGCCAGGGTTCTGCACAGGCAGACAGCAGAGGAGGGAGTGGGGCTAGGAGGGAGCCTCGGGCAAGTTGGAGGCCCTGGCATAGGCTGTATCTGCCTGGAGAAATGGGTACTATTTTCCTAATTCTCACCTAGCTGTGTCTACCCAAAAGGGCCACCTTTTGGCACAGGGGCAGCAGCCCTGAGGGTGCTCAGTACGATTCCTCCATCCCAGCCCATCCTACCCGAATAACAATTTTTGAGGCTAATGCCCAGCATTCTACCTGGTAATCAAGCTCTCCAAGTGGTTTTTACGCCCAGTAAGCATTGAGGACCACTGAACTGGGGAGACAGGCTTGTTGTAGATAAGGTTCCAGAAATTCTTAGCAAGGTTACTGGCACTAGATAGATTTCAAGAAAGTTGTCTTTTGTTATCATCACCACCTCCCCCACCCCAAATACTGTTGATTTCTGATCTTGAATGGCTAGGGTTAAAAACTATTAGATACTTAAGGCTGAAGCAAAGAGATTTGTAGCCCCTGGGGAGGCTTTGCATTTGTTACCGTTTTACATTTTATTGCAACTTAAAGTTCTCTAGACTTTTGAAATGATCTTTGAACCACAGAGCTGTGTAAGAGGGTGTTTGCTTTCTCCTCTCAGTTTTATAACTATCAAGGAGGGTATTTCCTTGAGTAAGAAATCTCATGTGAGAGTTTACAAAACCCTTTTGAAAGTTAGCTAAATAGATCAGATGAATGTCTGGGACACTGGTTCCTTCTAGCACTACTCTTCTGGGCTGGGCTGGATAGAGCAGCCTTCCTCACTCCTGTAGGTAACCTTCAGCAGAAACGAACTTCTTTGAATAACAGGAGAAATCTCTTGAGGCTCAGTTATGGGAGCTAAAGTCCACGGAAGCACCTGGCTCCCCACAATTTCCCATATTTAAAAGAGGAAGTCAAAAGTAGTGAAAGCAACAAACCTAAAACTTGGGGGTGCTGAAGACTGTTTCCGCCACTAAACTGAGAAAGTAAATTTTTGTACAAATTAAGAGGCAGTCAGCATAGGGATATTTTGGATGAAGCTGTTTGCTACACAATGAATACACTGGTTGGACTTCAAAGGTACTCCGAGAATGTTCCGATCTTATGCTGCTAAAAGGGCTAATAGCAGCCAATTGGAATTCATTAACACGTATAGTATACACTGAGTGAAGACAGGTGACGGGAAGGACAATTCTATAATTGCAGACAAATTTTTACTCTGCAATTTTCAGATTACTGTTACTATGTTAAAATCACAATGCAGACTTCTTAAAAGATAAGCGGGTTACATGAACATGTTTTTCCTCTGAGAGAGATTGTGGAAACATTCACTCACTCACCTGGTATTTATTGAATGCCAGTTGTGTGCCAGGCATTGGCTGGGGGCTAAGGAAAAAAAAACATACAAACGGCTCTAGGATAATCGGCATGACCCCTTTACAATTTTTTTAAATCACAGTGTTTGTTTTTTGTTTCCAAACTGGGTATTTCCTGTGTTAGTTATAAAAGAAGTAAATGGGGGCACCTGGGTGGCTCGGTCAGTTAAGCTTCCAAATCTTGATTTCAACTCGGTCATGATTTCATGGTTTGTGGGTTTGAGCCCCACATCAGGCTCTGCAGCCTGCTTGGGATTCTCTTGTCTCCTTCTCTCTCTCTGTCCCCTGCCACCTGCTCACGCTCTATCTCAATCTATAAATAAATAAATAAATAAATAAATAAACATTTCTTTAAAAAGTTCCCCAGGACTTCTCTTTTAATGAATGAATGAATGAATGAATGAATAAATAAATAGAAATAAATAGAAATAAGTGTTCATTGTAATTATTTAGGCAATACACGAATTTATAAAGATAAAAGTAAAAAAAAAAAAAAAATCTATCAGTCAAATACCCAGAGATAACAAGATGTACTTCGTGGTATAGCCTCTTATATTTTTCTGATATTTGATTACTGAAATACCATATATCTATATCTATATCTATATCTATATCTATATCTATATCTATATCATCTATATACACATATGCATTTTTTAAAATATTCCCTGCAATGCCTCTTCTTCCCCAAATGTAGGAAGCTATCATGCCCAAATTTGGCTTCTATCATTTTAGTACTGGAGTTTGGGATATAGGGAAAAACTGAGTCCTCATACTCTGGCAGTCTAAAGTGTCCTGCGAAGAAGGGCCATTGCTTCAGCGGGCATTAGCCAGTGTCTGATGCCCACCATCTCCAACTGGCATCACGCATTGCCTCAGCAAGATGGGGATTAAGAGAACATAGTAGTGGGAATGTTAGACGGCACCTACTGTGTGCCAGGCCCCATACTAAACTTTTGAAGTACATCAGCGAAAACAGACCACAGAATTCTGTAGAATTCTGTAGCCCTTGTAGAGCTTCCATTCCACACTGGAGGCTTACCTTTCCCAAAGTCAAGCTAATTATTGTGAAAGGGTGAGCTCCTGAAAGGAAAGAATTGAAATTACTTGCTTTTTCATGAGATTGCCAGAAGGAAATTGTTCAGAGAGCTGCGGTTGCTGCCCATTAAGGTAAAAACTGGGCAAGTGCACCGGTAGTAGAATCTGGGGCCCACCTAATAGGCGTTAAAATCAGCGAGGCGTGTTACTTTCTTTCTGTCTTCCTTCCTGATCAGAAGGAAGCTGATCAACCCACACTAGCTAATGAAAACGTTTCTAAATTTATGTAAATGCCTAGTGAGACTGGGTGATTGGGGCACGCGGGGCGGCCGGCTGGCTGCCGGTGAAGGGGGCCGCTGGAGCACCTGTCCCAGCGCACCACCCCCCTCCGCCCTTGTGCTGGACCGGGGGTTCTGCGGCTCCGCGAATGCCCAGCCGCTGTCTCCTCCAGGCGCGTCCTGACCGCCGCGCTCCCTCTGTCCAGTGCGTCTCGCTGCGTCCAGCTGGAGAAACTAGCGGGTCCCAGCCTCGCGGACCCTCCCCACGGCCCCGAGGGGCAGATGGCTGGAGCGGTCGGCCCCTCACGGCGGCCAACCCTGCCCCGTGGGACGGTGGCGGGTTACCCTGGAGAATTTGGAGGCACAGGCAGGGGAGAGAGCCCGGTACCTAACCAAAGATAGCAGAAGGCTGAATGTGGGTTGGAAAACACCTTCCTCTCTGGCAGGAACACTGCAGCTCGCACTCACCATCCTTGGTGGCGGGGTTGGGGGCGTGGGGGGCAGACCAGATGAGAAGCCCACCACCACACTCCGCACGGCAGAGCTGAAGCCAACCTGCCCCCGCATCCGGGGAGGCCACCTCGCCCGTGGATCGCAACTGGGGCCAGATGGGCTGTTTGCTCTAAAGAAAAAAACCGGGACTGCTGACGGGCAGGGAGGGTTTGACAGCTTGGTTCAGCCTGACACCGACCTGCTCTCCGCCTCCTTGACCTCCTCCCTTGAAGGGAGGCGAGCACAGCCAGATGGTTCACTAAATTCCATCACTTCAAGATAGACGGCTCCTTCCCACGTGGACACCCCCAAATAACACCCCCCCCCCATGATCAGCCCCTAGGGGTTTGTGTTTACTTACTACAACATTCCTTCACGTTGTTTTCTTTGACATCCACAATCGTTAGCCTCTCCTTTATTGCCAAACAGCAGTAAAAGGCCATTATGGTATTTTTTTTTTTATAAAGCAAAAATCAAAACCAAAAACCACTTTAATGTATCTTTAATGTATCTTTATTAAGGGAAATTTAAAACAAGTTTCAACTATTCTGGATGCAGTTTATGGTATTTTATACAAAAAAGGGAAATTGTTTAGAATAGTTCCTAAGAATAAGGGAGGGAAATTCAACAATTTTATAATGGCTGTATTTACATTATGCATTACTTGAATTTAGGAATATATTTTTACAGCATTTGTAACAGATTGTTTTTATATTTTCACTGTAAATCCTATGGGGCTCCCCTCTTCCCGGATTCTTTTTTATGTTTTGTTTTGCTATTTTTTGATAATTTTAGATTTATGAGAAATGTTGCAAAAATAGCCCACAGAAAGACAGACAATAACAAACTTTGACCAGGATGTGCAATAATTGTAACCCTCGCACAAAATACAGCCATTTGGGAAAACAGTTTGAAGCAAGTCTTCAAAATGCTATGCCTAGGTCAGCAGCACAGTGGTGAACATAGCTGCCTTCCAAAATGCTAAACATGGAGTTACCATTTTGATCCAGAAGTTCAAATTCTAAGTATATACCCAATAGAAATGAAAAACAAATGTCCACACAAAAACCCATACACAAATAGTAATCTAACAGCATTATTCATTGATAATCAAAGAGTAGAAACATCCTAAATGCCCATCAACTAATGAATGGATAAACACAAAATGGTATATCTACATAATAGAATATTATTAAGCAATAAAGAAGTACTGATACATGCTAGAACCGAGATGAACCTTGAAAACATTATGCTTATCAAAGGAAGTTAGTCACAAAAGACATACACAGTCTTCTGTATCTCCAGGGATATGTTTTAAGACTCCCAGTGGCTGCCTGAAATTGCAGATAGTACCAAACCTTATATATGCTATGTTTTTTTCTTATGCATACATACCTATGATAAAGTTTAACTTATAAATTAGGGACAGTAAGACATTAAAAACAATAATAAGGAAATAGAATAATTATGACAATATACAATAATAAAAGTTATGTGAACACTGTCTCTCAAAATGTTCTTATACTGTACTCACTCTTCTTCAGATGATAAAAAAAAAAAACTTATGTGATGAGATAAAGTGAGGTGAATGACTTAGGCATTTGGCTATCATTGACTTGACCATAGTTCAGAAGGAGGATGCTCTGCTGCCAGACTTTGGTTGACCATGGGTTCCTAAAATCACAGATAAGGAGGACTACTATAGTCTATGGTTCCATTTACATGAAATGTCTAGAATAAGCAAACCAATAGAGACAGGTTAGAGATTGTTTGGAGCTGAGCGAAGTGAAAGGAAGTGGGGGGTGACTGCTAATGGATATGGGTAGATTTTAAGAGGTGTGTGATAAAAATATTCTAAAATTAGATTATAGTAATGGCTGTGAAACTATGGATATATCAAAATTGCTGAACTATACATTTTAAATGAGTGAATTTTATGGTACATAAAATATATCTCAATGAAGCTTTTTTTTAAAAAAAAAACACACATTTAACCCCTGTATACCCTTTACCCAGTTTTCCTGGTTCTTCATAGCCTAGCATAAATATTGAAACTAGAAAATTGATGTTGATAAACTGCTACTAACTAATTAATCTACAGATCTTATCCTGATTTTACTAGTCATCCTACTAATGTCCCAGGGGAGAGAAAAGCAATCCTTGTCACCCAGGTGGCCCCAGGTGCCTGGTGCTGTCAGCCAGGGTTTGGTATTGCTGCAAGCTGGCCTGGCCTTCACACTATATTAGTTTCAGGTCTACAACATGATGATTCAATATTTGTATATATTGTGAAATGTTCACCACAATAGGTCTAGTTAACATATGACCACACGTAGTTACAAATCTTTTTTAATGAGAACTTTAAAAATTTGTTTTCATGTTTGTTTTTGAGAGAGAGAGAAAGAGAGAGAGAGAGAGAGAGCGTGAATGGGGGAGGGGCAGAGAGAAAGGGACACACAGAATCCAAAGCAGGCTCCAGGCTCCAAGCTGTCAGCACAGAGCCCCACGCAGGGCTCAAACTCATGAACCATGAGATCATGACCTGAGCCAAAATCGGACGCTTAACCAACTGAGCTATCCAGGTGCCCCCTGTTTTAATGAGAACTTTAAAGATTTATTCTCTTAACAACTTCCAAATATACAATGTGGTATTATTAACTGTAATCCCCATGCTATACAATACATCCCCAGGACTTACTTTACAACTGAAGTTTGTACATTTTTACCACCTTCCCCCATTTCTTCCACTCCCCATTCCTCCCCTCTGCAACCACCAATCTGTTCTGTGCATCTGTGAAGTTGGTTTGGTTGGTTGGTTTTAAATGTTTATTTATTTTTGAGAGAGAGGGAGAGAGAAAGAGAAATAGAAAGAGAGATGGCAGGAGGGGCAGAAAGAGAGAATCACAAGCAGGCTCCATGCTGAGCCACCCAGGTGCGCCTGGTTGGTTGATTTTAGATTCCACATAAAAGGGAGATCATACAATATTTGTGTTTCTCTGTCTGACTTATCTCACTTGGCATAATACCCTCAAGGTCCATCCGTGCTGTCACTCACACTAGGTCTTCATGTTTTCCTCTCACACGTCAACAATTTCACAGAGTATTCATGTCAGGTAAGGCTAGTCTGTAATCGTAACAGATCAAGATAAAAACACTAGCATTCCATAATCATATTTGAACACATATTTGAACTTTAAACATTATCCAAGCCTCAGCATACCAAATGTCTTCCTTTCCTGGCTTCTAAGAATGATTGCTGCTGCTTTACCAATTGCAGGGGGTAGCCTTGCACTAGTCAGTGCTGCCTGTAGATAAGATTTATTAATATGCCCACTCATAGAATTGTATTACACTTTCTGGATCACCTCCATTTCCTTGACCCTTTTCCAAAACTACCCAACTGAAGTGTTTTCGAATGCCCTGTTACTCAGACACCCTACAGTCCCCGTGGGGTGCCTTCTCCCCTGCTATAAGGAATAAACTCAACTTGTCCAACTAGAGTTGTGTTCTTCATGATCTCCGGTTGGAGAGCATTGACAGTCCTTTTCTGTTCCAGGATTCATTTCGGGGTCCCAAAATGTATCTGGTCACCATGTCTCCTTAGTCCCCTTCCACCTGTTTTTCATGATCTTGACACTTTTAAAGAGGACTGGCCAGATATATGGTAGAATATCCCTCCCTTTGTGTTTGTCTTGATACTTCATCATGAGTGGATTCTGAGTATGTATTTTTGGTAAAATAACACAGAAATGATGCTGTGTCCTTCAGTGCATGATAATAAACAAATACATGATGTCAATATGTCCCATTACTGATAATATTAATTTTGATTACTTGGCTAAGTGTCTGCCAAATTTCTCCACAATAAGGATGCTATTTTCTTCTTTATAATTAGTAAGTAGCTTTTGGGGATATACTTTGAGACCATGTAAATATCTTATTTCTCATCATACTTTCAATGCGTACTAGTGTTAGCATCCATCTATGAGTCTTGCCTTCAACAACTTACCACTGTGGTGTTTGCCAGATGGTGATCTTATATTTTCATTATTCCTTCTACATTCATTAATGGGAATTCTACCATAAAAAAGCACTACACATTCCCCCTCATTTTAAAATGTATCCTTTTATTTATATCAGAGTGGGATTATGGGATAGTTATTTTGGTTTATTAACATCGCTCAAATTGTCCCAGATTTGGCCACTGCAAGAGCCATCAGATGAGCTCTGAGGTCCTGTCTCTAATCCATTCTTGAACCCTTTTTTGCCTTTTGGTCCTGCAACAAGATGTTCCAGTTTTCTGTTGTACTTTCCCTGCCCTAGCCCTGGAATCAGCCATTTCTCCAATGAACTCTGGCTCCTTTTTGTTGGAAAATGGCATTTTGAAACGAAGATTTGGGCGTGAGAGGTATAATAAGTGATATTAGGTATCTATATCTGTGTGTGTGTGTGTGTGTGTGTGTGTGTGTGTGTGTGTGTGTGTAAATAATCATGAGTTTGTACCCCTGGTTCCTATCCAACCACACAGGATTCATAATAGCCCTCCTCCTTTCCTTATTTATAATTTCTTTCTCTGATAGTAAAAAACCTCAACCTTATTATCCACAAATATATTTATTTATTCAAGCCCATCATGGATATATATATATAAAGAAATTTCCGAATCGCTAACCCATACTCTTATGAAAAACAACTTTACTAACTAGGGTATAAATATTTGTTCTTTTTACCTTTGGTCTTACATTACATAGTCAAAACACTGATTTCTGAAGATGTTATGGTTAACTTTTTCTTCCCCACTCCTTTCAGTGTGGTTCTAACATTAATTATAATACAGGGGCATCTGGGTGGCTCAGTCGATTAAGCATCTGGCTTGGGCTCAGGTCACAGTCTCATGATTCTTGAGTTCAAGCCCCATGTCACGCTCTGTGCTGACAGCACAGAGGCTTGCTTGGCATTCTCTGTCTTCCTCTCCCTCTCTCTCTCTCAAAAATAAATAAATAAACATTAAAAAAAAAAAAAACCAGAATGGACTCTTCCCATGGTGGTGGACTCTAGCCGTACCTCTCCTGTTTTGACTCCCCTTTGTCTTCCAGTAGGCTCAACTTAGTTAGCTGGTGACTTCCTCATGATGATTGATGTCACCCCATCCCTACCATTCCATTTCCATTCTCCCATTCTTTTCACCCCATTTACTCTGAGCATAACACATTTATTCATTTCTGGTTTATTCCTTCTGTAATTCTTATTGTATATGTATGTTTTCTATATATTCCTTTATTTCAATTTTTTAAAATTTTAATGTTTATTTATTATTGAAAACCAGAGAGAGAGAGAGAGCATGAGCATGGGAGGGGCAAAGAGAGAGGGAGACACAGAATCTGAAGCAGGCTCCAGGCTCCCAGCTGTCAGCACAGAGCCTGACGTGGGGCTCGAACCCACAAACTGCAAGATCATGACCTGAGCCGAAGTCGGATGCTTAACTGACTGAGCCACCTAGGCGCCCCAATATATTCCTTTATTTCTTACATAAAGGATGTCAAACGACAGATACTCTTTTGTACATTGCTTTTTTCATTTAACAGTATATCTCGGAAATCATTCTTATGAATTTATAGAGATTATCTTCATTCTTTTTTTTTTTTTTTTTGGTAAGTGGCTTGTTAAATGAGCCCTTACCCTGTGGGATCTGAGGCTATCTCCTGTAAACGATGTCAGAATTGAGTTGAACTGTAGGACATTTGAGCTGGTATTGCAGAATTGCTTGGTGTGGGAAAAAATACCACACATTTGGTGAGTAGAAGTGGACTATTCTGTGGGTAGACAGAAAACAGGGGAGGTTTTCCTTTACAGCTGCTAATCAGAAATAAATTCAAAATAAAAGGGAACATATAAAAGAAACAAGAGGGGAAGGATGTGTGTGTACACAAAAGCTTAGGCTGGTGGTGCAATTTTAGAGAAGCCTACTGTGTTCTGCAATTCACTACTTCTGACAATGATTATAAGTTGGTCATTTGTTCCCATCTTGGGTAGATACCAGGTACCTGTCTAAAAACAGTACCAATAACCCTGTTTTGCTCCCTTACTCCAAGAGAAGCAATTGTTCCTTTGTCCAGTTCAGGGAATTCCTTCCCCCAGGGGCCTCCATCCTCTGGGGGGCAGAGATAGAAATCATCTTCTTCAAAGATCAGCCAGGATGGAGGGAGGTGGGCAGGGGATGCATTAAGTGGGTGATGGGTGATGGGTTTGTTGTGATGAGCACTGGGTGTTATATGTAAGCAATAAATCATTAAATTCTATACCTGAAACCAATATTACCCTGTCTGTTCACTAAAGAGAATTTAAATAAAAACTTTATTATGTGCCTGGGTGGCTGAGTTGGTTAAGCATCCGACTTCAGCTCAGGGCATGGTCTCACAGTTCATGAGTTCAAGCCTCACATCAGGCTCTCTGCTGTCAGCACAGAGCCGCCTTCAGATCCTGTCTCCCTCCCTCTCTCTCTCTCTCTCTCTTTCTCTCAAGTAAAAATAAAACATTAAAAAAAAAACCTCTCAATCAATCAAAAATGTCAGCAAGCAACTTAATCTAAATTGTCACGCCCACCTTTGAAGTAGAATGCACCAAAACAGGTTTCCATGAGCGAACTTGACTACTTACACCAACTTTTTCCTTTTCAGACCACTGCTATTTCAGACCCTGCATCAAAAATGCAAGCTCAGTCACCAGTGGTCATTGTGACTCAGCCTGGATATGGTCCTGTACCCCAGAACCCCAACTGGCAGACAGGCCTGTGTGATTGCTTCAGCGACTGTGGAGTCTGTAAGTGCTAAGAAACTCCCCTGTAATTGCCATGGGGGTGAATGATCAAAGGCCAAAGCCTTCCCTCATCCCTCCCTTACTGTGTAGTAAAGGTTCCTGGCTTATTACAGAGCACCTGGCATGTCAGGCAATGAATGGTAAGTTAAGAAAAAAGGCTTGTGCTGATTATAATTTTTCTCCAGCACATGAAACAATAGTCTTACTTCTTATTTGTTTTTTACATTTTATTTATTTTTGAGAGAAAGAGAGACAGAGCACAAGTGGGGGGAGAGGCAGAGCGAGAGGGAGACACAGAATCCGAAGCAGGCTCCAGGCTCTGAGCTGTCAGCACAGAGCCCGACTCAGGGCTCGAACTCACAAACCGTGAGATCATGACCTGAGCCGAAGTCAGATGCCCAAACTACTGAGCCACCCAGGCGCCCCAGTCTTACTTCTAAAATAAGTTCTGGGGTTAAGATAACGGTAACAAAGCTGATGATTCTCACAATGAGTGGATATGGTCTAATGATTATAAGTGGACCAGACATTAATTTAAAAGACACATTTCCAGTTTAACTTGATTTAAAAAAGAAAAGAAAAGAAAAAGGACTGTTTTTGTTATATATAAACTCATTACTTTATAGCTACATTGTGCCCAGTACACAAGGGGTACTACTCATCCATGATTTCAACATGAGCTCAGAAAAGAATTATTTTAATTTCTATATTTAGGTTTTTTATATACCTGAGAATACAGAATTCTAAAGGCAGCCAGCTTCTGCCTTTAGAAAGAATCTCTGACTCTGCTTTGTTTTCTTTTTGTGAGATCTAAGTAAAGTTGGGGGAAAGTAGGTTTGGCGGGGGTGGGGGATGTTAGATGTCAAAGAACTTAGTTCTCAACACCAACAAAGAAACAAACAAACCTGCCTACAAAAAAAATTTTCTCTGGGGTTTATTTGCCTGCCTCAAGTCTACATAGTGTTCTGAGTGAGACAAGGAAAGAAAATACATTAACCTTTAACTTACCAGTGAAATTGAAATTTGGAATCAAGTTGACCCCTGAACAACCTAGGTTTGAACTGTGTGGTTCACGAATATGCAGTTTTTTTTACCGGATAGTACTATAACAGTGTTTTCTCTTCCTATGCTTTTCTTAACATTTTCTTTTCTCTAGCTTACTTTATTGTAAGAATATAGTATATAATACATATAACATATAAATTATGTATTAATCAACTGTTTATGTTATAAGTAAGGCAATAGTAGGCTATTAGTAATTAAGTTTGGGGGAATTCAAAAGCTACACACAGGGGTGCTTGGGTAGCTCAGTTGGTTAAGTGTCTGACTTTGGCTCAGGTCCTGATCTCACCATTCCTGAGTTCAAGCCCCACGTCAGGCTCTGGGCTGGCAGCTCAGAGCCTGCAGCCTGTTTTGGATTCTGTGTCTCCCTCCTTCTCTGCCCCTCCCTCCCGTTCTCATGCTCTGTCTGTCTCTCTCTCCCTCTCAAAAATAAATAAACGTTAAAAAAATGTTTTTAAGTTACATGCAGATTTTTGATTGTGCAGGGGGTTGGGGCCCCAAACCCCTGCATTGTCCAAGGGTCAACTGTACGTTAAAAAGCGCAGAGAGAGGGGCACCTGGGTGGCTCAGTTGGTTAGGCGTCCAACTTCAGCTCAGGTCACGATCTCGCCCTCTGTGAGTTTGGGACCCACGTCGGGCTCTGTGCTGACAGCTCAGAGCCTGGAGCCTGTTTCAGATTCTATGTCTCCCTCTCTCTCTGCCCCTCCCCCACTCATGCTCTGTCTCTGAAAAATGAATAAACCTTAAAAAAAAAAAAAAGCACAGAGAGAAAAACTTACCTAGAAAATGGAACAGTGGTCTTGTTCATTGTCTCTCATTGTCTTACTGAATGACCTGGGGTGATGACTTACACATCTTGAGACTTTAGTTCAACATCTGCAAATCATAGTAATAGTAAGACTACATTCCTAAAACACTCTAGAGATGAATATTTAAATCTTCCAGCCCCTAGTATTGTGACTCAAATAAATGAATTACAAGTTCTAAATATAAGCTTAATTGCTTCATGGCAGGATTTCTTAATTACAACCCTGACCAAATCATTCTTCCTTCTTAAAATATTTCAGTGGTCCCTCATGACTTTCATAACCAACTCCGAGCACTCACATTTCATCATCCAGTCCCCAACCTGCCTCGTCCTCCAGCTTTATCCCCATCCCATCCAGCCATACTGAATGAACACCAGCCACGATTAGGGCTGCCATTCGTCAAAGCAAACTAATTTCAAACGTGGTGGGAACAGAGTGGAGTAACTTGTGCCTCTGGTTCCATGTGTCCAGGTCTCTGTGGCACATTTTGTTTCATGTGCCTTGCTTGTCAAGTTGCAGCTGACATGAATGAGTGCTGTCTGTGTGGAACAAGTGTCGCAATGAGGACTCTCTACCGGACCCGATACGGCATCTCTGTGAGTCTCTTACAACACTGTGTCATTCACATATGCTCCCACCCTCAAAATAATCGCTCTAAACCTGGAAGCCATTTGATGGTGTCCATCACCTGAATTTGATTGGTAGGTGTTTCACATCATGTGCAACCTTGTATTCAGTTGCTGTGGCAACAGATCCTTTGGGTATGTGACCTCCTTCTAGGTTTCTGTTAAAGACCCTAGAACATAGGCAGCTCTCATTTGTATGGATATCATACAATGGAAGGGGATTATTCAGAGCTTACCAAGCCCCAGGTACGTTACATATAGTTACCTCACTGAATGCTTACACCACCCCTGTAAAGTGAGTAGGTCCACATTTTATAGATGAGGGCTTTCAAGTTTTAAGAGGTGGAGTAACTTGCCCAAAGATACGCACCAGCAGCAGAAACTGTCAATATTCAACTGTAACTTGCCATGCATACACATTCCACTCTACCACAAGCTATACTTTATGTAATAGGAGAATGTGTTGGTCAGGGCTTTCCAGAGAAACACAACCAAAAGGAGATATAGATGATACAGACATAGAGAAATCTAGATGAAAATAAGGAGAGAGATTTTAAGGAATTGATTCATAGAATTTTGAGGGTTGGCAAGTCCAAAAAGCAGAGGAAGCTGGCAGGCTGGGAAGAGTTGCAGTTCAAGTCTGAAGGCAACTTGCTGGCAGAATTTCTTCTTGCTCTGGGGCGGTCAATCTTTTTCTATTAAGGCCTTCAACTGATTGGATGATGCCTATCCACATTACAGAGGATAATGTGCTTTACTCAAAATCTACTGATTGAAATGTGACTCTTGTCTAAAAAATCTTCACAGAAACATCTAGAATATATGGGCACCATGACCTAGCCAAGTTGCTACATTAAATTAACATCACAGGGAACAAATGACTAGAATACTTTAGTAACTTATTTTATTCCATTGAAATTATTTTATTTGTTCATTTAAAAATATTTGTTAGTTTTTTATCACAAAAATAATATATGCTATATACATAATTTTATGACAAATTCAAACACTGAACTGTGTGAAGTAAAACGTGAAAATCTAACCCCTTTACACACAATTCCACCACTCAGTGATAAACTTTATTAATAATTTGGTGTGCACTCTCTTTTAGGTTTTTTTCCTATGCCTGCAAGGCATACAAATATAGATTAGATATAGCTCTAGCTATGGATGTGGACATATGGAGTTTGGGGGGTGAGGGACTCTTTTATTCTAATTTGTTTTTATCTTTTAAAATGGTGTCATATCATACTGTAGCTTGTTTTTTTTCCCACTTAATATTTGGTAGACCCCCTTTATGTCTGTAATACAGAGCCTTTTTAATGTATGAATAGTATTCCACCATATAGATAATTTATTTAATCACTTCCCTACTGATGAAGAGTTAAGTAATATTACAGATTAAATAGTTGTTAACACATATGCTTCTGTATAGGCACTGGTATTTTTGTGGAATAGTGTCTGAGATTAGATTGATAGACCTCAGTATCTGTACATTCAAAATGTGAAACTGTCAAATACCCCTCCAAAAATATTATATCAATTTATAATCCATTAACATTCTATGTGTGCCCAATATTGGATTTTTTTTTCCTTTTTCCCATCAGAGAGGCAAAATGACATTTCATTGTTGTTTAAGTTTTATTAGTTAAGATCAAGCAAATTTTATAAACTTCTTCGTCTTTTTGCATTTCTTCTATAAATTATGTGTACATATCCTTTGTACATTGCTTTATTTAATTATGCTATATTGTTTAACACGAAGTTTATCTAGTTTTTTAAAGGCTTAGTCCATAATGAGCAGTTTCTGGATGGCTCAGTGTCTGACTTGACTCAGGTCATGATCTCGTGTTCTGTGAGTTCGAGCCCCACGTCCGGCTCTGTGCTGACAGCTCAAAGCCTGGAACTTGCTTCGGATTCTGCATCTCCCTCTCTCTCTCTGCCCCTCTCCTGCTCGCATTCTGTCTCTATCAAAAATAAACAAACATTAAAAAAATTTAAGGGTTTAGTCCATAATCAAACTTTCTTTTTTTTCCCTTTTTTTTAGTTTACATCCAAGTTAGTTAGCATATAGTGCAAGAATGATTTCAGGAGTAGAATCTAATGATTCATCCCCTACATATAACACCCAGTGCTCATTCCAACAAGTGTCTTCCTCAATGCCCCTTGCCCTTTTAGCATCCCCCCACCCACACCCCTTTCACCAACCCTCCGTTTGTTCTCCATATTCAAGAGTCTCTTATGTTTTGTCCCCCTCCTTTTTGTTTTTAATTTTTTAATGTTTATTTATTTTTGAGAGAGAGAGAGACAGAGTGAGAGCAGGGGAGGGGTAGAGAGAGAAGGAGACACAGGATCCAAAGCAGGCTCCAGGCTCCAGCTGACAGCACAGAGCCCGACGCGGGGCTCAAACTCACAAACCGCAAGAACATGACCTGAGCTGAAGTCGGATGCTCAACCGACCGAGCCACCCAGGCGCCCCTCCCCCTCCTTTTTTTAATATTATTTTTGCTTCCCTTCCCCTATATTCATCTGTTTTATATCTTAAATTCCACATATGAGTGAAGTCATGTGATATTTGTCTTTCTCTAATTTCGCTTAGCATAATACACTCTAATTCTATCCACATTGTTGTAAATGGCAGGAGTTCACGCTTTTTGATTGCTGAGTGATACTCCATTATATATATACCACATATTCTTTATCCATTCATCTGTCGATGGACATTTGAGCTCTTCCTATACTTCGGCTATTATTGATAGTGCTGCTATAAACATGGGGGTGCATGTGCCCCTTTGAAACAGCACACCTGTATCCCTTGGATAAATACCTAGTAGTGCAATTGCTGGGTCATAGAGTAGTTCTAGTTTTAATTTTTTGAGGAAGCTCCATACTGTTTTCCAGAGTGGCTGCACCAGTTTGCATTCCCACTGTCAGTGCAAAAGGGTTCCTCTTTTTCCGCATCCTCTCCAACATCTGTCATTGCCTGAGTTGTTAATTTTAGTCATTCTGACTGGTGTGAGGTGGTATCTCATTGTGGTTTTGATTTGTATTTCTCTAGATAAATAGATAAATATTTGATTTGATGATGAGTGATGTTGAGCATTTTTTCATGTGTCTGTTAGCCATCTGGATGTCTTCTTTGGAAAAACGTCTATCCATGTCTTTTGCCCATTTCTTCATTAATTTATTTGTTTTTTGGGTATTAAGTTTGCATAATCAAATTTTCTTAATGCTCTTTAGGAGTCTGAAAAATTAATAACAGTCTGAAAGTGGGGTGCCTGGGTAGCTCAGTCAGTTAAGCGTCCAACTTGAGCTCAGGTCATGATCTCACTGTTCGTGGATTTGAGCCCCATGTCGGGCTCTGTGCTAACAGCTCAGAGCTTGGAGCCTGCTTCAGATGCTGTGTCTCCCTCTCTCTACCCTTTGCCTGCTCACACTCTGTCTGTCTCTCTCTCTCTCTCAAAAACAAATAAACATTAAAAAAAATAACAGTCTGAAAGTAAAACTTATTTGGTTTTAACAAAAATTTGGAAGATTGGAAGAAAGAGGAAGAATAAGGCATTCTAAAGACTTTATTTTGTATGACATTGATAGCTATGCATAATTATTTTCCATTTTTAAAAAAACAACTTTATTGATGTATAATTGACTTATAATAAGCTGCATATATGTAAAGTGTATGATTTGATAAGTTTATATACCCATGATACAGACCCATGAAACCATCCTCACAATCAAGGCAGTGAACATATTCATCACCTCCAAAAGTTTACTCATACCCATTTGTAATTCTTTCCTCTTTCCCCTCTCCTCTTCCCCAACTAACTGCCAATGTTTTCTGTCACTATAGTTTGCATTTTCTGCAGCTTTATATAATAGAACTATACAGTCTATACTCTTTTATCTAGCTTCTTTTACTCAGTATGATTGAGATCCATCCAAGTTGTGTTATGTACTCTTAAAATTTGTTAAGAGGATAGATGTCATGGTAAGTGTTCTTAACACAACGAAAATAAAATTAGTGGGAAAAGAAAATACTTGGATGGGAAATAAGCAGATAAAAAGATGCTCAATATCATTAGTCATTAGAGAAACATAAATGAAAACCACAATGAGATACCACTACGCAACTAAGGGAATCACTAAAATTAATCAGACCAAACCACAGCATTGCCAAATATGGAGGAACTGAAACTCACATGCACTGCTGGTAGGAATGTGAAGGCATTTTCTTAAAAAGTTAAACACACCTACCATTTGAGCCAGCCATTTTACTCCTGGATATTTACCCAAGGAAATTTATATCCATACCAAGACTTCTATCAAATGTTCAGAGCAGTTTTGCTTGTAACAGCCCCAAACTAAAAACAATCCAAATATCCCCCTGCAGGTGAATGGATAAACAAAGTGTGATATATCCATATAATGGAATACTACTCAGCAATAAAGAGGAATTGTTGATACACACAAAAACCTGGATGAATCTCAAGATAAATATAATTTTAAGTTGTGGGTAAAAAATGAAAGGAAATCACTAATCAGATAAAAATTAGTGGGACGTCTAAAGGGAACAAAAGGAATCAGGAAAGACCTCTGCAGCAAAAGGAAGAAAAGAACTAAAAAAAAGAAAAAAAAATTCAGTGAATACCAAACATAAAACAATTGGCTATCCCATGAGTGAGAGAAATTTAGATTTTTCTGCTGTGCTAACATATCTTTGCCTTTTGTTTACCCTTTAAGTGTGTCTTAGGGAATCTGATCTCTTGGAAGATAAGTGAAGAACTGCCCCAGTACTTCCCCCTCTCCTCTCCTAGGGCCCAAAGCCCACATCAGAGTCCTCTGTTAAGGTTATCTGCATGCTGTCTCCTGGGGCAAAGCCACAACAGGTGGCTCTGGACTGGCCCCAATGCGCAGGCAGGCTTCAGTTAACTTCGAGTCTTCTGCTCCCCAGCCTGTTCTTCCTCCTGAGTTTCCAGGTTTTTGAGTTCGCTATTTATCAAATGCTCTGCCCGTGACCCTGTTAGGTTTCAGGTTCCCTACCTCTGTTTTACTTTCTCCATTAGTGTAATCCTATCTGCTTCCTATTTCCAAAAAAGTACTCAAAATTTCTGGCCCACTAAATAACCCCACTCCTGTTTTCTAGTACAGCTTTAATTTATTTACCAAAGCTCTGCAAGCACATAGTTTTCTAGATTATCTATTTTTTTTTAAGTTTATTTATTTATTTTGAGGGGGAGGGGTAGAGAGAGAGGGAGAGAGAGAATCCCAAACAGGCTCCATGCCGTCAGTGCAGAGCCCAACTCAGGGCTCAATTTCACAAACAGGATCATGACGTGAGCTGAAATCAAGATCGGACGTTTAACGATTGAGCCAAGCAGCTGCCCCAGATTATCTACTTTTTGTTAAGAAAAACAGTAGTCCACAAACTTCTCTCCCCTATTGCCTCAGTCCCAGAACTCTGTGAGTGTTTCCCTCCGTATCTCCAAATCATAGACTGTATTGCTACTTTTTGAGTTTTAAGTTTGGGGCATTGTCTATAGACCTTCCACTCTGAAAGATGAGAATTTATTTCCCTTTCTTCTCCTTCTCCACCCTCTCCCTACCCCAGCCCTTCCAATATTGTTATATGTAATTTGGGTTAATTCCGTGTTTGGTACTTACATTATGAGACTTCTGTTAGCTCTTCAGAGTTGCATCATGTAGTGAACTATGATTGCCTTTCCTATTAAACTTTGTTTTTCCTGGTCTTAACAATTCTTGGCATTTTCATTAGTAACTCTCCACTTAGCCACGAGTAGTTTTCCACTGACTTTACCTCCAAAACTACTCTTTCCCAGTTTTCTAAATTTCTTTTCAACACATTCAACACATTGGACATTCTATCATTTTTATCTTCTTGATGAAATCACTCCCTGACTTAAACTACCCTTTGAACTAGTTGCTCTTCATTTCTGATGCTTAGATCTCACCCTGGGTTCTCCTTCACCATGAGCCTGGAGATTTCATTAGCTTCTTTCCTGGGTTAGGCTCCTGTTTCTTATATCCCACGTCTTCCTCTTTCCAGGTCTCCTCCCTCATTGTGATGGAGGTATCCTCACATAGCTTCCTGAGACAGGGATGAGGTGTGGGAAGCAAGAATTTTGAGATTTTACTTTCTGAAACTCTTTGTTTTTTCTCTTACTGACAGTTTGGTTGATTGATATCTTCTATTTTCAGTATTACAAAGTATAGGAAAACATTCGATGTCATAAAAAGAGGAGTTATACGGAAAAATCAATTAACATTTTCCTAAATGTATCCATCCAAACTCTGAATTCCAAGGATCGGTTCCTTCTGCTTCTCTTCAAAGTGTCTTGAAAATCCACAAGTTCTAACTTCCTAATAGGTGGATTTTAATTTCTATTTCTTTTATCTTTTCAACCAGGGATCCATTTGTGATGACTATGTGGTGACCCATTGCTGTCCTCAATGTTCTCTTTGCCAAATCAAGAGAGACATCAATAGAAGGAGAGCCATGCGTACTTTCTAAAAAAAACCTAATGGTAGGTTCCAGAAACTGTGTTTTTTAAAAATATATATAATTAAGGGATTTGTAAATTAGCATTATTTTGAGTAATGATTCAATAATAACAATTCTTTACATCTTTCAAATGTTGTCTTCATATAAAGATTGATCTTGGTTTCCTCTTATGAAGAAAATAGCTGTATTAGGTTACTTGGGCCACCATAACAATATAGCATAGGGTGGGTCGTTTACACAAGAATTTATTTCTCACAGTTCTGAAGGCTGGGAAGTCCAAGATCAAGGTGTGGGCCAATTCAGTTCCTGTGGGGGCTCTCTTCCTAGCTTACAGGTGGCCACATTCTCACTGTATCTTCAAATGGTGGAAAGAGATCAAGCTCTGGTCCCTTTTCTTATGAAGACAGTAATCCCATTGTGGGGGCTTCACCTTCATGACCTTATTTAAATCTAATTATCTCCCAGAGGGTCTGCCTCCTAATACTATCACACTGGGGGTTAGGGTTTCAACAAATGAGTTTTGCTGGGGGCACAAACATTCAGTCTATGGCAATAGCTTTATGTTTTGAAATCATATTTTAGTAAATAGAGGGATGGTGACTTTTCTAGACTTCTCAGAATTCTCTTGATCCATTAATGAAGAACTTACCACTTGTAAAATAACAGAGTGTGGTGAGATACAAAAAAAGTAGAAAATAAGCCCCCTACTTAGACAAATTGACAAAAGAACTTGGTAAATAACTACAAAGTAGTAGAACAAATGAAAATTACATGCTTTGTAATATTTGAATTGATTGCAGCATAAAGCATCTATTAATAATGAGGTGAGTTTAAGCTGGACAATCCTATTGGAAAAAGTGAATCCTGAAAGTGGTGGTTATAGAATATAGAATATTTGAAAATGCTATATAGAATCTGAACTTCTGACAATCAATCAACTCATTTCCAACTAATTTTTCCAGGATGCTCAGAATTAGCTATTGAAGATGTAGTAAAGAAGAAATAAACATGATTTTGTCAGTCCTCTATAGAATTTATCTTGAGTATGGGGAAAAAAACATTAATTTTCCCACTCTTAGTAATACATCACTTTCTTTTTCAAGGGAATGCGAACTCTGTATAGGTTAACAAATATAACTCATGGAGAATATATTTTAAAATATCATTTATTTAGCAGATAATGTATCAAGTACCTAGTATGATGCAGGACACTGCTAGGTCCTGTGGGGAACAAAAATAAATAAGCTGGTCTCCTTGTCTTTAAAGACTTTATACTCTAAAAGAAAGGATTAGATAGCCTTTAAATAAAATGACAGGTCTGACTAATGACTTTAGACCAAGTGCTATTTTAAGTTCAGAGGAGGGAAAGATCATATTCTATTGACATGTGTAAATGAAAGCTTCTTGGGGGCATCTGGATGTCTCAGTTGGTTGAGCAGCTGACTCTTGGTTTCAGCTCAGGTGATGATGTCATGTTCATCAGTTCGAGCCCCTGTGTTGGGCTCCATGCTGACAGAACGGGGCCTGTATGGGATTCTCTCTCCCTCTCTCAAAAGAAAGAAAGAAAGAAAGAAAGAAAGAAAGAAAGAAAGAAAGAAAGAGAGAGAGAAAGAAAGAAAGAAAGAAAGAAAGAAAGAAAGAAAAGAAAGAGCGAGCGAGTTTCTTGAAAGAAGTGGTTTTTTATTCTAAAGTGAATGTGAATATCAAGGTCACAATAGGAAAGAGATGGCACTGAAATTGTAATAGTACAAGGATTTAATGAAAACTACTTACAATAAAGGTGTGGGTGGGAGGTAGAGGGAAATGACCAGGGATGGTGCTGGAATCTAGGCTAGAAGCAGTTAAACTATATCACCCCTTAGGGGCACCTGGATGGCTCAGTTGGTTAAGCATCCAACTTCAGCTCAGGTCATGTGGTTCCCCGGTTTGAGGCCCGCCCCAGGCTCTTTGCTGACAGCTTAGAGCCTGCTTTGGATTCTATGTCTTCTTCTCTCTCTGCCCTTCCCCAGCTTGTGCTCTGTCTCTCTCTCAAAAATAAATAAAAACATTAAAGAATTTTAAACTCTACCACCCCTAGGCCTCAGAGAGGCAAGGAAGGAGAAGTTACTTGAAACCCAAAGGAGTGAGCTATGAGAAGGGGAAGGCGGCCCTGAGAGGAACAGTAACCTCTCACTAGAAAGACAGGAGTAGCCTGGGGCAACCTCATAGGAAGGAAGTAGTCAAGAGAAAAAATACCCTGATCTCACTTTCTGATGTCCTCTCTAGGCTTCCCACTGGCTGAACCCACAGGAAGGCAGAGGGCAGGAAAGTGGTGCTGTAATATACAGGTCAGCCTCCCAGAACATAGAGCAGGGAAGACAAGGATGAAAATGGATCAGATGGGACAAACATTAAGATTTCTGACACAAGATGTGGCTTTAATTAATAAAAATGGATGTGGCTTCTTTCCGTTTTTTCTTCAGCTTTTTCACTCAGTTGCATTTTTTAAAAATTTATTTATTTTGAGAAAGAGGGGGGGGCGGTCAGAGCGAGAGAATCCCAAGCAGGCTCCAAGCTGACAGCACAGAGCGCCACATGAGGCTCAAACTCATGAACTGTGAGATCATGACCTGAGCTGAAATCAAGTCAGATGCTTAACCCACTGAGCCACCCAGGTACCCCTGGATGTTGCTTCTAATCAGCAGCAGCATTCGTGAAACTGTAGAAGCAAAAAAGGGAAAACATCTTTGTGAGTGTAGGTCCACTCAACTTGGTAGGAACATATAAGTAGGAAAATAATGAGAAATGAAAGACTTATAAGTGAGTTGGGCCATGGCATTTAATGTACTGAAAACTGGGCTGATGATTTGGCCTTTGATTTGGTAAGCAGTGGGGAGTTACTGTAGGCTTTATGTAAGGGGGTAACATCAATAGAGCTATACTTTAGAAGAATTAATCTGATAATGGTATATAGCACAAACTGGACAGGATGAGGTCAGAAGCAAACATGTGGAATTAGACCAGTTTAACACTGTTTATTTAAATAAACACATGAGACAGGTTGGATGAAATATATACCCACACATACATAATGAATCCTAACATCTGACCTATTTCTTTTAACCCCAGAGAAATTATCTTACTGAATCAGTGGGTTTGAGGTAAAATACCTTGGTGGTCTTGACTCTGGTGCATCACCTTTGACCCTACATTATTCATCAACAGTGAAACTTTAGATATACAAACACTTGAAATGGGAGAATCAAGAGACAAAGATCAAAGAAGAACATGATTTATGTTAAGAATAGGTTGAAAAGGGGTACATGGGTGGCTCAGTTGATTAAGCGTCCTGCTGACTCTTGATTTTGGCTCAGGTCATGATCTCACGATTCATGAGATCGAGCCCCAGGTGGGGCTCTGCACTGACAACGCGGAGCCTCCTTGGGATTCTCTCTCTGCCCCTCCACCCTCAAAATAAATAAAGAAACACTTAAAAAAGTAGGTAAACCAAGGGGACATAAAAACAACTGAAAAAGCTCCCAATTGTGAACACTGGAACAATTGAGGCAACAAAGTAAAGTAGCATTAGATTATAAATGGAAAGATTATAGCCAAAATAAAATATCTATGAGTCATACTTCTATAAATACATGATTACACAAACAAATAAATGGGGGAGAACAGACGAATTTTCCAGAAGTACGGAAGAATTCCAAACAATGTACGTGTGTTCCTCCCTCAAGGCAATGGAGTGTAACTCCTACCTCGTAAGAATGGGTTTGCAGAGTAACTTCCTTTCAAAGAGTATATATGAAAAGGAGGAAAAAAGAGTAGCCTTATAGTGGAGAAACCTGACAGAACTACTTCAGCCAAGTGACCAACGTGAACCTCATCAGTGATAAGTCATGTTGGTAGCATGTCCCCTTGAAATGATGTGATGAGAATGGCACTCTACCTTCTCGGTCTTCTCTCAAAACCCCGTAACTCCTGTCTAACCAGGAGAAACACATGGGCCAAATCCAAACTGATGCATAGGTATTCTGCAAAATACCTGACCAGATCTCATCCAAATTGTCAAGGCCATCGCAAACAAAGAAAGTCGAGAAACAATCACAGTTTAGAGAAGCCTGTGGAAACGTGACAACTGAATGTAACGTGCTGTCCTAGATGGGATCCTGGAACAGAAAAAAGACATTAGGTAGAAATTGAGAAATCTAGGTAAGGTATATGCTTTTATTAATAATATTATGTATCAACATTGGTTCATTAGTTGTAACAAATCTACCATAGTAAGATGTTAACTGGTAGGGAAACAGGGGCAGGGGATGTAAGAGCCCCCTGTACTATTTTTGCACCTTTTCTGTAAATCTAAAATAATTCTAGGGCGCCTGAGTGGCTCAGTCGGTTGGGCGGCCGACTTCGGCTCAGGTCACAATCTCGCGGTCCGTGAGTTCGAGTCCCGCGTCCGGCTCTGGGCTGATGGCTCAGAGCCTGGAGCCTGCTTCCGATTCTGTGTCTCCCTCTCTCTCTGACCCTCCCCTGTTCATGCTCTGTCTCTCAAGTAAATAAACGTTAAAAAAAAAAATTAATTCTAAAATTTAAAGTTTATTGAAAATTAAAAAGTAGATTGAGGAAGCTCAAACCTATTCTTTGTGTATCCCTTATAGGTGAAAAGCTCTCACTGAAGCAACTAAAACCAGCAGGCATACACCTCTTCAGTTTGAATCCTTCTCTGCCTTTTGCAAATGAAATATGACAGATATGCTTAATCACAATCAATGGGATAAAAGAATGGAATTTTGATTTATTTTAAATGAATGTTTTTGCTTAGTTTTGCTAAATGGTTCAGCTTAGTTTCTCCTTGCTTTCATATTATTAAATTTTCTGGCTTATGAATTTTGTGTTACATTTCATATATAAACAAAATAAAAGATTTTACTAACAAGATACTATATGCTTCCTTGCTGTCAATGTCTTTAGGTCATTAGTTCATTTTAAGGGTCCACATCGTCTTTTTTTCTGGTAGTTTGGTTTCTTCACAGGAGAGTTTGGTCCACAGTAACTCGGTTCTCTTTCATCTAAGAACTTTGAGATAGAATGAAAGACTATGGATAGCTATTATAAGACACTTACAATACATTTAACTAATACTTTTTCTCCTTATCATGTTACCCAATAAGTATTATTAATGCTGACAAAGTGACAACACTCTATGTCCTGCTTCCCAGCTGCATACACCTGATGGGTTCGTTGTGTTGATTTTCTTTCTCTTTTGAAAATGAAGTATCAGGACAAGTAACAAAAATTCAGTGATCAAATTCAGTATGACTATTTTGATTAAATATTGATGATAAATGTGTGAAGCAAGAATTTTTTTCACATTTATTACTCTCTATGTTCCACATGCAACATTTTGCCCTGATGAAAATCTCCCTTTCCCAGTTTCCTTTGGTTTTCCTCCTACCCTTGAATCCATTTCATTTGTTGGGGTAGGGGAAGGGGAGGCAAAATTACCGTACAGGTTTATTGTGGAATTTCAGAGAGATAAAATGTAAAGGCACCTACAGCGCACCTGTGTGGCTCAGTCAGTTAAGCGTCCAACTTTGGCTCAGGTCATGATCTCATGGTTTGTGAGTTCGAGCCCTGCATTGGGCTGTCAGCACAGAGCCTGCTTCAGATCCTCTGCCCCCTTCTCTCTTTCTGCCCCAGCCCTGCTCATGCTCTCTCTCTCCCTCAAAAATAAATAAATATTTTTTAAAAATTAAAAAAATGTAAAGGCACCTGGGCCTTAAGCTCAGCAAACTGGAGTGCTCTGCCCCTTCTTTTATTCACCTCATAGATTGTGGCGCTTTGCAAGGTTGTATCAGGGATCCGCTCCTTTTATAGCTCACGTTCTTCCTAGTGTCATCTACTCCTAAGGCTTCAGCTGCCTCCTATAAGTCAAGGAGGACTGTATGTCCAATCTCCCCACCTTACTATTGGTGTTCTAAATGACTCTTCAGCTGCCTACTAACCAAGTCCATCTGGATGTCCCCTAGGCCTTCTCTCTACCCAGCATGTCAAACGATACCACCGCTTACTCAAATGTTCAAGATGAGAAATCCAAACATCGATGATTCCTGAGTTGTCTGATCACACCCTTCTCCCTTATCCTCACATCTAATCAGACACTGGCTTCTGTCCCTTAAATTCCACTTGACACCCCCAATGGATGACCTATTTTGTTTGTTGCTATATCCCTAGTGCCTAGAACAATGTCTGACACCTGCTAGATACCCACTCAAATCATTTACTGAATGAATCAATCTGACCTCTTTATCTTCACTGCCATGAATGTAGTTCAAACCCTAATTATCTCTTTGGAAAATCAGGCACATAGCTCCTGAACTAGTCTACCTGCCTCTAGTAACTGCCGCTCCCATTACCATCTTTCCACTCCATCATATAAACTGCCTGCCACAAGTTAAACTATGAACATTCTGAAAAAAGACCCCAGATTTTCCCTGGTCCTTCATAATATAGCCTCAGTTTACCTCTTTAACCTATCCTCCTGCCACTTCTTCACTCATATAATTCCCTATTTTCGTTACGTTCAACACACATACATTTCCAAATTTCAAATTCCACTGTTCATTGACATATATAGGAAAGCCATGGACTTTTGTATATTAACTTTGTATTCTACAACTTTACTATAATTGTTTTTTAGTTCCAGGAATTTTTTTTTTTCCTGATTCCTTGGGATTTTCTGTGTAAACAATCATGTCAACTGTGAACAAAGACCGTTTTTTCCTCCTTCCCAATCTGTATAAGTTTAATTTCTTTTTTTGGTCTTATTGCATTCTTAGGACTTTCAGTATGATGTTGAGTAGGAATGAGAGTAGACATCCTTGCCTTATTCCTGATCTTATGGGGAAAGATACTGGTAATCTATTTTCTATTAAATATGATGTTAGCCACAGGATTTTTTGTAGATTCTCAATCTTAGGAATAAATAATCTAGCAATCTATTTTCTCACTATTTTAAAAAATGTTTATTTGTGCTCGCTTCGGCAGCACATATACTAAAAAATGTTTATTTTTGAGAGAGAGAGAGAGAGACAGAGAGACACAGAGCATGAGTGGGAGAGGGGCAGAGAGAGGGAGATACAGAATTCAAAGCAGGCTCTAGGCTCTGAGCTGACAGCTCAGAGCCTGACCTGGGGCTCAAACTCATGAACTGTGAGATCATGACCTGAGCACCTGAGCGAAAGCTAAGAGTCAGATGCTTAACCTACTGAGCCACCCAGGTGCCCAGTTTCTCATCATTAATATGATGTCAGTAATAGGTTTTTCTGTAAATGTTATCAAGTTGAGGAAGTTCTCTATCCCTAGTTGCCTGAGAGTTTTTATCATGAATAGGTGTTGGATTTTGTCAGATGCTTTTTTTTCTGTGCCTGTTGATACAATCATATGATTTTTCTTTAGCTTGTAGATTCTCTTAGAATATCAAATATATATATATATATATATATATATATATATATATATATATTTAAAAATTTGACAGTAGTTGCCTTCCAGTTTGCAATATACATTTCAAGTAATCTAAGTTCATGTTTAAATAACGCTGTACTGTTTCATGGGTAGTGCAGGAATCTTAGAATATTCCCAATTCCTGCCTCCCATCATTGTTGTCAATTATTTTACTTACCATACAGTATAAACATTCAAAAATGGTTACCATTGTTAGTTTGAACAAAGTTATCTATTAGACCAAGTAAAAATTTTTTTTAAAGATTTTATTTTACCTTCATCTATTTGTCCCCTGATGCTCTTCCTTTATCCAAGTATCATTTCCTTTGCTCTGAAGAACTTTTAGCGTTTCTTGTAAGGCAGGTGTCCTGGCAACAAATTTCTTGTTTTTCCTCAGAGAGTCTTTATTTTTCTTTCACTTTTAAAGGATAATTATGCTGGATTAATATCCTACATTGGTAAGTTTTTTCTTTCACCATCTTAAATATCTACAGTTTTCTTGCTTGCATGGTTTCTGACAAGAAATCCAGTATAATTCTCATTCATGTTCCTTTACAAAAAAGGTTTTTTCCCCCCTAGCATCTTTCAAGATTTTCTTGTCTTTGTTTTTTTGCAGTTTAAATAGGATATGCTTAGGTGTAGATTTTTTTGGTATTTATCATGCTTGCTGTTCTCTAAGCTTCCTGGGTCCGTGGTTTGGTGTCCCCATCATTAATTTTGGAAAATTGTTAGCCAGTATTGTTTCAAATATTTCTTCTGTTCCTTTCTCCCTGGTATCCCCATTATACCTATGTTACCATTTATATAATTGTCCCATAGTTGTTGGATATTATTTGCATTTCAGTTTGGGAAGTTTTTACCTACATATCTTTAAGCTCACTGGTCTTTCTTCAGGGTGTGTTCAGTCTGATGATTAGTCTATCAAAGGCATCTCCATTTCTGTTTTTTATTTCTAACATTTCCTTTTAATTCTTACAGTTTTCACCTCTCTACTTATATCACCCATCTCTCTACTTACATTGCCCGTTGCCTACTTTTCCCATTAAAAACCCTTAGCAAATTAATCATAGCTATTTTAAATTCTTGGTCTAATTAATTCAAACATCCCTGCCACACCTGATTCTGATGCCGGACTTGTGTCTTCAAATTGTGTTGTTTTTGTTTGTTTGCTTTTTCATTGTGCCCCTTGCAGTTTTTTGGTTGAAAGGCAGACATAATGTATCAGGTAATAGGAACTGAGGCAATTAGCCTTTTAGTATAAGGTTTTATATTAATCTGAGTAGGAGCTGGGTTGCATTTAATGTTTGCTATACCTGTGTCAGAGACTTCTGTTTCCTCTATTTTCGTTTGTATTCTTCCCTGTTGTATTGTTTACCTAAGACTTCTTTCTTAAGGAGTGTGTCCTGCAGCTCATGAATTCCACTATTATTACACTGGAGCCCCGTTTGATGGAACAGATTTGGGAAGCAATCTATAATGTTTGATTCGATCTCTGTTTTTTAAAAAACTTAGATCTGAGTCCCTGGGCTGTGACCTTCAGAAACCTCCCGCCACCTTCTCTTACATGACACAAGACTCAAGACGGCTAGAACTGTATAACTGCACTTGCCCCATGTCAGACAAGGCTCTGGTAATGGTATTTTTCCTTAGGGCAGGTCTTTGTCATGGAAAATCATCCAGGTGTATTTCAAAATAGTTACTTTCCCTTCCCCTGCCCTGCCTGAAAAACAAGGGGATCCCAATCATACTCCTGAGACTCTGATGGGGTTCCTGGGGATGAATCCTAGAAAGTGTAGGGGTTCTCCTAAGAGTGGGCCTGCAGGGGGCTTTAACATTCCAGCTAGTTTACACTCAGCCTCCAGTAACTTGTCAGTTACCGTTTCACGGTTCATATCAGTTACTGCTCCAGAAGCTTCTGCTCCCAATAAGTTCTCTCAACTGCGATTCTACCTGCCTGTCTTTTCTCCGGTGGAAATAAGAGAAGCCATTGATTTTCAGCCGGTTCAGCCTTTTTCTTACTGTGAAAATGGAGTCAGGCCCTCCAAGCTCTTCACATGTTGGAGCTGAAACTGTAACCTGCCCACAAATTTTTTTAAGAAGCCCTTTCCCCATTTTCCCTATAAAGCTAGCCTGCAATAATCCTGAGAGGACTTCCCTGATCTCTCTGCTACCCAAAAAGCTCCTCCCCATGTGATCTAGTACTTGGTGCAACTGCAAGTATTACACATACCATCTATCGGCTCTGTGCCTCTGAATGCCTGGAGAACAGGCATTACGGTCTGTCTTTGCATTTCTAGCATATGGTATAAATCGATGTCTGTTGAATTGAAAGGAAAAATGAACAAAACACCATTCACTAATTAGAAACAAAGTACTACTTTTATTTGGCTCACTTCTCCATTTATTAGAATTACCACATTTGGAGAGGCACAAAGCACTTAAGTTTTACATGACTACAAAGTTATCACAAATCCCAAACTTTTTAGCCACAGATATTTCACTTACTCTGTTTAAAGAAAAAGCTTTCAAAACATTTGAGTTAGCTTGATACATAGAGACCCTGAATATATGGTAACTACATATTTTTAAATGCTTGCACTTTCTGTTCTAATGTCTTCTTTAAATGGAATCCAGCATAAAAGGGATTGAAATACGTAAGGTCATGATGCAAATGCTTTGGAGAGACAGTGAAATTAATCTGTACAACATTGAAAAAGATGTAGTGTGCACAGAAGTTTTGTAAGGATTCACTGAGCCATCTGGGCTTCCATGGCTTGTGCTGTCCATTCTGGTGCTGTCTGGCTAATTTTCTCCAAAAGGTTATTCACTTGGAAACAAAGTGACTGGATCTGTTTGTCCCACGTTGGCAGGGCTTCTCGTGCTAAACAAAAAAAGAACAACGTACAGAGTTTACTCCATACATTACTCCATATATTCATATGGAATGTGAGTTAAAAGATAATTTATAGTAGTATTAATTTTAAAAGTTTCTTCTGAAAATCTTGGCTAATAAAGTTAAAGCTAATTAAGCAATAATTAAGGAAAATACCCAAATTACTGGCACATGGTATAAAACAAAACCAAAACACATGCACGTAGATACATATTATTATTATTCAGGAAAACAAAATAAAACCAACCCATCAAAGCATCTCAGTCACAAAAACCACAATAAAAGCCTCACTGAGCCATCTCATCACCAGTTTTTCTTGATTCACAAGACACTGCCACCTACTGGAGAAAGCAAATCTATTTCTATAGTCGAAACTGTCTCTACTTGACTCTTGTGAAGGACACATATTTTAATGATTAAACAAAAACCAAAAAAATTCATCATGAAAACACAAGGTTTTCCTCTATACCAGCAATATACAGTTAGAAATGATGAACTCAGGGGTGCCTGGGTAGCTCAGTTGGTTAAGCATCCGACTTCAGCTCAGGTCACGATCTCACAGTTCGTGAGTTCCAGCCCCGCGTGAGGCTCTGCGCTGACAGAACCGGGAGCCTGCTTCAGATTCTGTCCCTCTCTCTGTGCCCCTTCCCTGCTCGTACTCTGTCTCTCTCTCAAAAAATAAATAAACAAAGAAAGAAAGAAATGATAAACTTGGGGAACATCAATTCAAAATAGCACCCAAATTTACCAAAATAGGCACAGAATTAATGAAAAAAACTAAAATAAAAAAATTTTAATAAAGGACATAAAATAACTTTAGACACAAACCATGGTCCCAGATGGAAAGATGCAGTATCATAAAAATAACAGTCCTTCCCTATCAATATATACATTTTAAAAACTTACAAAGATAATCACCCTGATCTCTGTTTTGCTTTCTACATAGGATAAAGTTATTAACTACAGAAGAAATGATGTTTGAGAACAGTCAAGAGAATTTTGCAAATTAAAAACAGTGGCAACACTGTAGGATATCTCTACAGTGGAATGTTATTCAGCCTTAAAAAGGAAAAAAGCAGTATGTTAAGTGAGAGAAGTCAAAAGCTCACTTAGTGTATGACTGCATTTACACGAAGTTTCCAGAATAGGTAAATCCATAGAGATAAAATTCAGACTTGTGGCTGCCAGGGGCTGGGAGGAGAAATGAGGAGTAACTGCTTACTGGGCACAAGATTTCCTTTTGGGAAGATGAAAATGTTTTGGAACTAGGTAGAGTGGGTGGTTGCAAAACACTGTGAACATACTAAGTGCCACTGAATTGTTCACTTTAAAATGGTTAATGTTGGGGCGCCTGGGTGGCGCAGTCGGTTAAGCGTCCGACTTCAGCCAGGTCACGATCTCGCGGTCCGTGAGTTCGAGCCCCGCGTCAGGCTCTGGGCTGATGGCTCGGAGCCTGGAGCCTGTTTCAGATTCTGTGTCTCCCTCTCTCTCTGCCCCTCCCCCGTTCATGCTCTGTCTCTCTCTGTCCCAAAAATAAATTAAAAAAAAAAAAAAAAAAATGTTGATAAAATGGTTAATGTTGGGGCGCCTGGGTGGCACAGTCGGTTAAGCGTCCGACTTCAGCCAGGTCACGATCTCGCGGTCCGTGAGTTCGAGCCCCGCGTCGGGCTCTGGGCTGATGGCTCGGAGCCTGGAGCCTGTTTCCGATTCTGTGTCTCCCTCTCTCTCTGCCCCTCCCCCGTTCATGCTCTGTCTCTCTCTGTCCCAAAAATAAATAAAAAACGTTGAAAAAAAAAAAATTTTAAAATGGTTAATGTTATGTGAACTTCAATTCAACAAAAATACATTAGTAGAGGGGGTAGGAGATGCTTTTCCAACAGTAAGATTTAGTTTAAATTTGTTTATTACCATATTGTTACAGATCAGTGGAAAGAAACTGATAACAGAAAGAGACCCAAACATACATGTGGAAGCTAATATATGTCAAAGATCAGAAAGTAAGTTTTACCTAATAAATAGCACTTGCAAATTAACAGTACATCTTTAAAAAAAGACAAACTAGCCCATACCTTAAAATTATATACAAAAATGAACTACAGACAGATTAAATTTCTAAATATAAAACAGTAAATAAAAATATTAGAAGAAATTTTAGAAAAATATTAGTTTTACCCCAAGGTAAGTGAGACCTTTTAAATTAATACAGGAAACTAAAAAGCCATAAAATTAAAAAGTGACATTTTTGGCTGCATAAGAATTTTATTTTTTTATTAAAAATTTTTTTTAAAATATTTTTATTTATTTTTGAGACAGAGAGAGACAGAGCATGAGCAGGGGAGGGGAAGAGAGAGAGGGAGACACAGAATCCGAAGCAGACTCCAGGCTCTGAGCTGTCAGCACAGAGCCTGACGCGGGGCTTGAACCCACGGGCTGTGAGATCATGACCTGAGCTGAAGTCGGACGCCTAACCGACTGAGCCACCCAGGCGCCCCTGGCTGCATAAGAATTTTAAACTGTGTTTATGGTATGCATTGCCTTACTTCAAAAACACAACTGACAGAATGGTAAAAAATATTTGTACACATTAACAAAAAAGAGTTTAAATTATCATTAAACCAAAAGCTATAGCAAATTGATGCTGAGAGATCTGAAGGAGAGGTGTGGGGCCAGGAAAGAAACAGACCAGAACTAATATCAACTCCACGGAAGAGGAAATGCTAATGGCTAGTAATACATGGAAAGATATTAAACTTCCCCAGTACCAAGGAAATGCACATTAAAACAATAATGTAGTATTTCCCCCCACAATTAGCAAAAGATAAAAAGAGGAACAATATATAGCTGTTGAACATTCATTTCCTCATATTGGTGAAAGTGCAAATGGCTACACCTTTCTGAAAAGCAAACTGGCAGTATCCATTAAGGATCGAAATACATATGTCCTTTGATGGAATGTTATCACTTTTGAGACCTTGTTCTATAGAAGTAAGTGTACCATATATAAAGATATGCACAAGGAAACCACTTGAATGTTCATCAATAGGTGAACAGTTGAACCCCATTAAATTCTACATAGCTTTTAAAACAAATAAATTAGATTTATGTCTACTGACTTGAAAATATGTGCATGATTATTTCAAAAAGTCTGTAGAACACTGTGTGCTTAAAATTATTTTTAAGTTAAAAGAACTATGTTTTTCACATATCTATATAAGCATATAGAAGCTTTAGATTAGTACTAGTTATGCGAGGGGGAGGAAAGATATGATGAACTCTTATCTTTATTTATAGTCGCAATACTTGTTATTATGAGCATATTTTTCATGGCAATTCTTTAAATCTAAGAAAACTGGAAAGAATATTACTCTATCAAGCTGTCCTTTCACTTGGTGACACGTCTGCTATACTATTCATTATGTACTATTTGTTTTTCCAATACTTATTTACTTCCCACTAAGAATGTGTGGGGCACTGGAACACATGCTCCATATACGATGAGAACAAAAGAGACTTAATATCTACCAGCAGGAAGCTTAGCTGGGAAGCAAAAACAGATATTTAGACAAATGGTTACAGAAATGAAAATAACTGATTAATGCTAGGAAGAAATTCAGAGTGACCAAAGAATATAGAACTATAAGCCATACCTAACCTGGAGAGTCAGAAAAATCATTACCAATTAACGTTGCTCAAACTAAGACACGGGAACAAAAATAGCTGAGAGGATGCTGGTGAAGAGAAGTGGGTACTTCAGAATGTCTGATGTGAGAAGGAATTTACAGTGCTAGAAAGAAACAAAAAGACCTATGTGGTTGGATTAGAAAGAGAAAGTTATAAAGATCAGGCAGCACCTGTTGACTTCATAGAACTTTGTTCTATAAGCCATGGGGAAGCCATTCATTACAGTGTCAAAGAAGAGAGTAACATGACCTAACAATTTGTTTTTTATATTTGTTTTGTTTGTTTACATTTAAAAAAAATAAAGATCACAATCATTCTGGCTATACTACAGCAACTGGACTAGAAAGGAGCAATTGTAGATGTGAGGGAAAAAGCCCAGAAGGTGGGAGAGGGTTCACAATAGGCTAGTGACAGTAAGAAATGAAGATAAGTATGTGGATTCCAGATACACGCAGGAGGTAAAACTGAAAGGATTCTGGGCAGTGAAGAAGAGGGGTCAAGGATAAGAAATGCTGGAGAAAGTGAATAATGTAGCTTTTGGCTGGTTGGCTGGTTGCCTGGCAGGTTGTGGGATGGGGGCAGGAAGGAGACATGGTGAATTCAGTTTTGGATATGTCCATTCTGAGATGTCCAACAATCAGTCAGGTGGAAAATACCTAGCACGCAATTAGCACCACTAGGTCTAGGACTCAGAAGAGAAATTTACACTAGAAAGGCAAATCTGAGCATTGTCTGCACAAAGATAGCAACTGAATCAATGGGAACAGATGAGATTACCAAGGAAATTTAGTAGAGTGAGGAGGAAAAGGCCTTGGGAATAAGCCCTAAGCAACTCCAATATTTAAAGGCACTACAGAATCTACGAAGAGGACTGGAAGAATACCTGGAGGAGGAGGGAAAGCAGGAGAAGGGGGTGAAGGAGACGACAAAAGCCATGATGGCACAGGGTGGTGGGGACAGTTCAAAAAGGAGTAAAGGATCAATGCTATTCGATAATGCTAAAAAATTAAAATGAGGTCTGAAAGATAAAAGTCTTTTTGTTAAAATGGGAGAGACCCAAGTAAGTTTAAATATTAAAAAAAATTTTTTTAAGTTATTTATGTTTTGAGAGAGAGAGAGAGAGAGAGAGAGAGAGAGAGGGAGAGAGAGAGAGACACAGGGGCAGGGCAGAGAGGAGAGACAGAATCCCAAGCAGCTTCTGCATCACCAGCCCAACGTGGGGCTTGAACTAATGAACTGCAAGATCATGACCTGAGCTTCGATCAGAGTCAGATACTTAGAACTGACTGAGCTACCAGGTGCACAGCCAAGTATGTTTAAATACTGATGGAAAGAAGCCAACAGAGCAAGCAAGGGTGAAAACTGACAAAACAATGGCTAATTTTAGGTTCCTAAAAACCTGTTTTTGAGGGATAGGGGCAACAGTCAAAGAAGGGAGCCAAAGCACAAGGAGAAGAACTGGAAAGGAAGACAGAAAACATTTCCAGCAAAACACAAAGGAGGAAAAGGTAGAACTAGATGATATTTAAAATTCAGAAGGTTTTTTTTTTTTTTTGATGTCTACTTATTTTTGAGAGAGAGACAGAGTGTAAACAGGGGAGGGGCAGAGAGAGAGAGGGACACACAGAATCCGAAGCAGGCTCCAGGCTCTGAGCTGTAAGCATGGAGCTTGTCGCAGGGCTCAAACTCACACACCCGAAGATTGTGACCTGACCTGAAGTCAGACACTTGACCGACTGACCCACCCAGGTTCCTGTAAAATTCGGAAGTTTTATAAATCAGATAAAGAAGTTAATTTAATTTCACCCTGACAGATTTTTTTTTTCTGTGAAATATGAAACAAGGTTTGCTGCTGAGAATGAAGGAGAAAAGTCAGAGATTTAAGAAAAATGAAATCTGAAATAACCCCTTGCAGAGTAGAAAAGAAGAAGTAGCCTAAAGAAATGTATCAAGAATCCCAGGTACTGCTGAGAACCCAAGACCTTGACTTTGCAGTGGTATCAATCTCCAGCAATGTTAGTTAGCTACTCACGTACTGGAATGAAAAAGATGGAGAATGGGTTCATCACAGCTGAAGTTTTGCTGGACAGCCAGAACAAAAAGTTAACAGGCAAGTGATCTAGGGCATTTGTGAAACAGTAATTGGAATAATGAATCATGGAATCCATGGATGGGAAAGAGTAGTAAAGACAAAAAAGGGCTGAGCTGACTGGAAAAAAGTAAAAGTTAATGGACTGGAGGCTCGAAGGTAGTCAAGGAAGAGCTAAAGTGGAAGTAACTGACACAGACTGCTAGAAAGACAGGAAAAACGTTGTGAGAATGGGGCATTTCAAATTGAAACTTTACAGGTAGAACAGTTCCAGGTATAGGAAGGTCCAGGGTGTAAAGAGGTAGGAATAGGGGCTGAGGAGGTAATACACAATAAGAGAGTCAAGAGATCAACTTATCTGTCTGCCTCTACTAGTTTAATGAGCTGCTGAAGAGGAAATCAACTGGCATTTCCACATGCCTGATACATGGTATGTGGTTAATCTATGTTTGATGGGTAAATGAAAAAACTGGTAAGACGATTCCATCTTCCAATTTTTCTTCAGCATAAAAAAATGCTATATTAAATAGATTCTTAAATATAAGCTCATAAAAATTATTCTAAATGATTTCTTTGGAAAATGAGCTCATTTTAGTAGTAATATGCTGGGTTAAAGGAAATTGTTCAACGTGTCTTAATCACAAATATACAACAGTTTACTGCCATTTCATTATGACAGAAATAAGCAAAACTTACTTTCAAAATGAACTATTCCATCAATCTGATCAATAAATCCATTCATACGTCCTTCTGTTATCATTTGTGATGCTATCTTTTCTGCCTGTAAAAGAAAATAAAAAAAAAAATTCTCACAAACTTTAATTATCATATCCAACAGTTAGTTACTCACGTATAAAAGAACTGAAATCTCTTGGTTTAGCTACCCACACGCTTTTCGTATGCGTTCATCTGCTGTCCATTACAACAGTGAATCTAGTAAAGCTGCCTATTTTATTCCCCAATTCTCCCTGGGTATAATCGGTTATTTTAAGTTAACTGGGATGTTTTTCTTGTTGTCAGATTTTGGACGAGAATCTAGTGATCTTAACAACTTTTTCCTCTGCTTAAAATCAAACTAACAATTTTTCTTCTTACTGACATGCATACACAGGAACACCCAAAGTAGTTTTTCCTTTTACTTCATCTAAATTTTCACAGTGTTTATCACCTAAAAAATTCTTTAACAAAGTGGGGTGCCTGGGTGACTCAGTCGGTAAAGTGTCCAACTTCGGCTCAGGTCATGATCTCAGTTTGTGAGTTCAAGCCCCGCATCGGGCTCTGTGCTGACACCTCAGAGTCTGGAGCTTGCTTCGGATTCTGGGTCTCCCTCTGTCTCTGCCACTCCCCCACTCACACTGTGTCTCTCTCTCAAAAATAAACAAACATTTAAAAAATAATAATAATAATACATTCTTTAAGAAAGTAGTATTTTTGAAGAAAAAATTATAAGGAGGAATGATCTTCAAATCTGAGATTTGAGATTAAGGGGCGCCCGGCTGGCTCAGTAGGTAGAGCATGCGACTCTTGATCTTGTAGTTAAGAGTTCAAGCCCCACATTGGGTGTAGAGCAATTACTTAAAAAAATAAAAGGAATCATTCATTAAAAAATTATAAATAAATAGGAATTAAAAGAGGATTTAAAAGACAATTAAAGGGAACCAAAAGGTCTTCTACCTAGTTCCTAAAGACACGTTTCATGTTTATTATATGTAAGAAAACTGGCTTATGACTTAGTCATTTTAGTAATTCTGACCATCTTCATGATTAATCCTAAACAGACTGTGACTAGCATTTATTGTTAAATATATATTCACTTCCCTAAGTTTCAGCCTAAGAAAAAGTATCTTTTATTTTTTTTTTATTTTTTTATTTTTTTTAGCGTTTATTTATTTTTGAGACAGAGAGAGACAAAGCACGAACGGGGGAGGGTCAGAGAGAGGGAGACATAGAATCTGAAACAGGCTCCAGGCTCTGAGCTGTCAGCATAGAGCCCGACGTGGGGCTCAAACTCACGGACCGCGAGATCACGACCTGGGCTGAAGTCGGCCGCTCAACCGACTGAGCCACCCAGGCACCCCTAAGAAAAAGTATCTTTTAATGGTAACTTAAGCTTTGGTTCCCAAATTGTTCCACTTCTTGTACTGTGTATTAAATATGCACAAGTAAAGGAACCATGTTAGGAATTCTAAATTAAAATTTCTCAACAGATAAAAGGGGATGTAATCATTACTACATGACTGTAAGGTATGCAAGCTAGGTAAATGTAAGGTTGATTGCTTGTTTTTACTCTTATTTAAAATTAAGAGAATGTTTTGTAAATGATACCTGAAATACCCTCTACATACTATTGGTACTTTGTTGGTATTTGTACACAGCCAATCAAACTCTTATCGTGACTAAAAATGAAATTAATTTCCTAGTAACTCAGTCAAATTAAGATAAATCAAGCAGAAAAGTTACAAGAGAATAGCCTGGAGAATTACCACAGTCATTCTTTCAAAGAGATGAAATATTTAACCTGTAAGTCAATCCAGTGCAGAAAAAAGTAAGGCATGTATCAAAATCTTAAGTTTGTCAGAAATCAGAAACTACAATGAACTGGATTTAAACAGACACCACTCGAAATGGGTATCACAACCCAAAACCCCTTTAAGATTTTCATTCTGGTTCCTTTTATCATAAAATACAGTTTAAAAGAAGCAAAAAACAAAGACAATTCCATTACAGTACTATTGTAACATTCAAATAATTTATTTCCATTTTCCTGAAGTTTTTATGTGTATTTTTATTGCAGTTGCCAGTATTTATCAATTACATATTTTCTTACTACATCAATAGTTTAGTCTCTTAACTTCTTTTTTTATATATTAGAAACAAGAAAATACCTTAGCTGCAGGAATCTCTAAAAGAGCTCCAAGTTCTTCAAAGGTAATATTATTATATAATTTGCTTGCAGACAACAAATTGTGTTCAATAACAGCTCTGTCCAAGATGCTAGAACCTTAAATAAATATAAATTAGACAGTTTTAAGTGAGACTTGTCTTACGCTTTTAAAATACTCATCCTTTTTTTCTAAAAACTTCTAGGCACATAACAACCCATAATCATTGTCTTTATTCCTCTTACGAAATTTTAAAAGTAAGGAAAATGCCTTATTTAGTAGAGTTTGAATAGTATACAATTAAATACAAATAACATATTTAGAAAATGAGTGACTAGCAAATAGTTACTAACCGGCTGAATGGATTTAACCTTTAAGGTTTGAAGTTTTACTTCCTTATGGTAGCTGTCAGATTGATTAACTTTACTTTTCTTGGTAGGAGCACAAACTTTTGTTAGCAAGAAGTGGCAAAGCCCCCATGCAACATGTTCCACAAGCTTGATAAAGTCAGTGCATGTACAGCTCAGTAGAAATACCTGTTTTCTTTTGGGCACTCCGTAAGTACCTTACCATGATGCAAAGATGAGAAATGTCTGAAAGGTAGGGCCAGCTAACCATGAGAGATCAGCCATAGCATCCTCCCCTAAGTGAAGTAATATAAGGCCTGATGAAGTACTGGACACAAGGCCCCATTCTGAAGGTGCCTGACTTGCTAGGCTCACCCAATTCTTTTTTTTCCTTTCCAGTTTTATGGAGATATAATTGACATATAATACTGTTGTTTTTTTAATTACAAGGATTTTTTTCAAATTTTTAAAAAATTCCAGTTAGTTAACATACAGCGTAACATTAGTTTCAGGTGTAGAATCCAGTGATTCCTCATTTCCATACACCACCCTGTGTGCATCACAACAAGTGCACTCCTTAATCCCCACCACCATTTAACCAATCCCCCACCCCGCCCACTTCCCCTGCAGTAACCCTCAGTTTGTTCTCTATAGTTAAGAGTCTGTTTTTCGGGGCGCCTGGGTGGCACAGTTGGTTAAGCGTCCGACTTCAGCCAGGTCACGATCTCGCGGTCCGTGGGTTCGAGCCCCGCGTCGGGCTCTGGGCTGATGGCTCGGAGCCTGGAGCCTGTTTCCGATTCTGTGTCTCCCTCTCTCTCTGCCCCTCCCCCGTTCATGCTCTGTCTCTCTCTGTCCCAAAAATAAATAAAAAACGTTGAAAAAAAAAAAAAAAGAGTCTGTTTTTCTAGTTTGCCTCTCTCCCCCCATCCTCACCCCATGTTCATCTGTTTTGTTTCTCAAATTCCAAATGAATGAAGTCATATGGCATTTGTCTTTCTCTGACTTATTTAACTTAGGATAATATTCTCTAACTCCATCCACGTCATGGCAAATGGCAAGATTTCACTCCGGTGTATGAGTAATACACACACACACACACACACACACACACACACACACAACATCTTTATCCATTTGTCAGTCGATGAACATTTGGGCTCTTTCCATACTCTGGCTACTGTTGACAGTGTTGCCATAAACATCAGTGGACACGTATTCCTTTTGAATCAGTAGTTTTATATTCTTTTTTTTTTTAATTTTTTTTTAACGTTTGCTTATTTTTGAGACAGAGAGAGACAGCATGAACGGAGGAGGGTCAGAGAGAGAGGGAGACACAGAATCCGAAACAGGCTCCAGGCTCTGAGCTGTCAGCAGAGAGCCCGCGTGGGGCTCGAACTCACGGACCACGAGATAATGACCTGAGCCGAAGTCAGATGCTTAACCGACTGAGCCACGCAGGCGCCCCAGTAGTTTTATATTCTTTGGGTAAATACCGAGTAGTGCAATTGCTGGGTTGTAGGGTAGTGCTATTTTTAACTTTCTGAGGAACTTCCATACTGTTTTCCAGAGCAGCTGCACCAGTTTGCATTCTTACCAGCAGTGCAAGAGGGTTCCCCTTTCTCTGCATTCTCACCAACATCTGTTGTTCTTGTGTTGTTAATTTTAGTCATTCTGACAGATATGAGGTGATATCTCATTGTGGTTTTAATTTGTATTCCCCTGATGATGAGTAATGTTGAGCATCTTTTCATGTGCCTATTAGTTTTCTGTATGTCTTCTTTGGAAAAATGTCTCTTCATGTCTCCTGCCCATTTTTTTACTGAATTATTTGTTTTTTGGGTATTGAATTTTGTTAAGTTTTTTATATATTTTGGATACTAACCCTTTATCAGATGTGACTTGTATTAGTTTAAGTTATACAACATAATGATTTGATATATATACACACTGTGAAATGATTATCACCATAAGTTCATATAGCATCCATCACCTCAAACAATTTTTTTCTTGTGGTGAAAACTTTTAAGATCTACTCTCTTAGCAACTTTCAAATATAAAGACCTAAATAAATGGGAAAATAGAAAGACCTAATACTGTTAAGATGGCAACAGTCCCCAGGTTTGTCTATGGAGTCAGTGCAATCCCTATCAAAATTCCAGCTGGCTTCTTTGCAGAAACTGACAAACTGATTTTAATTTAAAAAAACTTTTTTTTAAGTTTATTTATTTATTTTGAGAATCGGGGAGGGACACAGAGAGATGGAGAAAGACAATCCCAAGCAGGCTCTGTGCTGATGTGGGGCTTGTGAGATCAGTTTGTGAGATCATCACAGTTTGTGAGCTCATGACCTGAACCAAAATCAAGAGTTAGACGCTGAACCACCTAAGCCAACCAGGCGCGCCCCCCCCAACAAATTTTGTTAAGTAGGCTCCATGCTCAGCATGGAGCCCAACATGGGGCTTGAACTCAAGACCTTGAGATCAAGACCTGAGCTGAGATCAAGAGTCAGGCACTTAACCGACTGAGCCACCCAGGTGTCCTGACAACTGATTTTAGAATTCAAACAGAATTCTAAACTGATTTTAGAATTCAAAGAGAAGCCAAAACAACATCGGAAAAAAAGAAACCAAAAAACAAAAAAAAAAAACAACAAAAAAACTTGCACATCCTGATTTCAAAACTTACTACAGAGCAACCAAAGGGCACATGGGTGGCTCAGTTGATTGAGCATCTGACTCTTGATTCTGGCTCAGGTCATGCATGATCTGATGGTTTGTGGCTTTGAGCCCTGTGTCAGGCTCTGTGCTGATGGAACAGAGCCAGCTTGGGATTCTCTCTCTCCCTTTCTTTGCCTTTCCCCCACTCGTGCTCTCTCCTCCTCTCTCAAAATAAATGAATAATTAAAAAAAAAAAAAAAAAGAGCAACCAAGATAGTGTGGTACTGGCATAAAGATAGGCATATAGAATAAAGGAAAAGAACTGAAATTCCAAAAATAAACTCTCACATTTATGGTCAACTGATTGCCAACAAGGATGCCAAAATAATTCAATGGGAAACTTCTAGTCTTTTCAACAAATGGTGCTGGGACGACTGGATACCTACATGGAAAGAGTAAAAATTGGACCCCTATCTAACACCATATGTAAAAATGAACTCAAATGAATGTAAGAGCTACAACTATAAAACTTACAGAAAAAAACACAGCAAATCTTCGCGACCTTGGATTAGGCAATGGTTTCCTAGATAGGATACTGAAAGCACAGCAAAAACAAACAAAAAAAAACCCAGATAAACTGAACTTCATCAAAATTAAAAACTTTAATGTTTCAAAGGACACCACCAAAAAAGTGAAGAAACAACACACAGAATGGAAGAAAGTATTGGCAAATCATCTGATAATGATCAGGTCTAGGATATATAAAGAATTCCTACAATTCAGTAATAAAAGGACAAATAACTCAATTTAAAAACTGAAAAGGATCTGAGTAGACTTTTCTCTAAAGATATAAAAATAGCCAATAAGTACACAAAACAACTCTTCAGCATCATTAAACCTAAGGGAAATGCAAATCAAAATGACAAGATACCACTTCATACACACTAGGATGCCTAAATCAAAAAGACAGATAATAAATGTGGGCCAAAATAAGGAGAAATGAGAACCCTCACACAGCTGGCAGGAATATAAAAAGGAACAGCTATTTTGAAAGCAGTCTGGGGGCACCTGGGTGGCTCAGTCGGTTAAGCGGTCGACTTCGGCTCAGGTCACGATCTCGTGGTCCGTGAGTTCGAGCCCTGCATCGGGTTCTGTGCTGACAGCTCAGAGCCTGCAGCCTGTTTCAGATTCTGTGTCTCCCTCTCTCTGACCCTCCCCCGTTCTGCTCTGTCTCTCTCTGTCTCAAAAATAAATAAACGTTAAAAAAAAAAAATTAAAAAAAAAAAAAAAGAAAGCAGTCTGGCAACTTTTCAAAAGACTAAACACAGAGTTATCATACGACCCAGTCATTCCACTCCTAGGTGTATAACCAGAAGAATTAAAAACCTGTGTTCAGACAAAAACTTGTACATGAATGTTCATAGCACCATTATTAATAGCCCCAAAGTAAAAATAACCTAAATTTCCAGCAAGTAATGAAGAAATGAAATGTGGTATATCCATATAACAGAATACTATTTGGCAATAAAAAGGAATAAAGTACTGATAAATGCTACAACATGGATAAACACTTTGCCAAGTGAAAAGTCAATCACAAAAGGCTACATATTGTGTGATTCCATTTACATAAAATGCCCAACACAGGCAAATCTATTGAGCAGAAAGGAGATTAGTAGTAATGTTATACAACTCCAGGAATATACCAAAAAACAATTAATTGTAATGAAAAAAAAAATACGTCTCAAGATTGCTAATGTATGGTTGTAATGCCAGTAGACAAAAATGTCCATGGGTGCTTGGGTGGCTCAGTCAATTAAGTGTCCGACTTCAGCTCAGGTCATGATTTCACAGGTTGGGAGTTCAAGCCCCACACTGGGCTCTGTGCTGACAGCGTGGAGCCTGGAGCCTGCTTCAGATTCTGTGTCTCCCTCTCTCTCTCTCTCTCTGCCCCTCCCCCACTCATACACGGTCTCTCTCTCTCTCTCTCTCTCTCTCTCTCTCTCTCTCTCAAAAATAAACATTAAACAAAAATATTAAACAAAAATGCCCAAAAGAAATAAATAAGGAAAGCAATAAGGTCTAAAATAAGGAAAGCAATAAGGTCTAAAATGGAAGAAGATGACAAAACACCTGTCCTCTCTATATAGTCCCACATGAGAAATCTGAGAATCATTGCATCCTCAGAGGTCCTAGTGAGTCTCTCTCTTTTTAGGAAAGAATTATGTGATTACATTCTTTTCACAATTTTTTTTTTCATGACAGAAACTCAAAGTCAAATCTGAGGCTTGACTATATCAATTCTGGAAACTTTTTCTTTTTATCTATCTTTTATCTAGTTTGTCAGACACCTTCTTGCAAAAAGAATTTAAAGCTGCTCAGAAGAATATACAGAAGATAAGAGAATTTAAAAGTAGCAACAATCAACACACATACACACACACTATTTACAGTTGGGTTACAAATTTAATAAGTTTCCTAGCAGCCAAGATCAAAAAAAAAAAGTTTATAGTTTGTTTAATAAGATAAAAATTAACTGTTCAGGAGAATCACAACTAACTCTAAGATTGTGAAGGAATTTTTCCTGAGGATCTGCAAAACAAATATCCTATAGAAAAAAAAAAAACACCTCCTTTAGAAAGAAAGATAAGGATCAACTAGTTTGCTTCTTAATTTTTTATTTTTATTTTTTTCATGTTTATTTACTTTTAAGAGAGAGAAGGACAGAGAATGAGTGGGGAAGGGGCAGAGAGAGGGAGACAGAGGATCCCAGGCAGGCTCCACACTGTCGCACAGAGCCTGATGTGGGGCTCGACCTCACAAACTGTGTGATCATGACCTGAGCTAAAACTAAGAGTCAGATGCTTAACCAACTGAGCCACCCAGGCCCCCCTCAATTAGTTTGCTTCTTAAAGTACAAATTAAATGAAAGAAATTCCACAGGAAGTCACTATAATCCCTTTAGCGGTCTGGTTTAACTCCAGCCAGTAACACTGAGTGAAGTGAATACCTTTCAGCAAACCCCTGCATAAATGACTCTTTATAGATAAATTCTCTTTGGTATAGGATGACACTGAATCCAAGGAAGAGAGTCTAACAGATCTGTATGTTTGTTTATCTTGACCTTTTTCATGTTTCTGATGGTCTATGTGTTACTTTTATTATTATGTATGTTACTGTTACAAGCTTCTTTAAAACCTCTGTAGACAAATGTACACAAAGTAACTGATGTTATAAGCAGACAACTTATTAAAAACTTCTTTTCTGGAAAAGGTAGCCTGACTTAAGCAAACACATCCTTGAACTAGGAAACACGACACCAAGTTCTATTCTTACAGGCAAAACGTTCACCCTGATTAACCTTAGGCAAGTTACTGTGTCAAATTTTGCTCTATCTAAAATAGGACTGGATAATTATACTCTGTTACAAACTGATGCTTAATATTAATTAAGGTACTTATTGAAGGGTTTGAGTTTTTAAAACACCAGGTCTGGGGGCGCCTGGGTGGCGCAGTCGGTTAAGCGTCCGACTTCAGCCAGGTCACGATCTCGCGGTCCGTGAGTTCGAGCCCCGCGTCAGGCTCTGGGCTGATGGCTCGGAGCCTGGAGCTTGTTTCCGATTCTGTGTCTCCCTCTCTCTCTGCCCCTCCCCCGTTCATGCTCTGTCTCTCTCTGTCCCAAAAATAAATTAAAAAAAAAAAAAAAAAAAAAAATGTTGATAAAACACCAGGTCTGTAATTCTGCCCTTACAGTTTCCAAAAATGCATTATTCTACAGTATGTTTTCCAATAGGACTACTTTTATAATTCAAAGCCATATTTGTATATTACACTCATCTTCAGTCAATGTAATATTTCTTTTTTGGTCATCAAATGTTGGATAAAAATATTATAGAAAGATATCAAGATGCTTCAAATTTAACACACTTTTCACTAGAGTGTACCTAAATATTTGTTCCCACATATTTATAAGACATGATCATTACCATCAGCTGTAGTTGCTTTTTGGTGAGGCATCAGCATGGCAGCAAATTCTTGAAGCTGATTTCCTCTGATGATCCTATCTAGGTACATTTTCTCTAGGATCCCATAAGCAGCAAGTTGCTGGCATCTTTCATCCTTAAAAAGGGTAGCTAGCATCCGAGAACGCTGCTGTCCTAAGGGAAACAAATGAGCGTCAAATATTCTCACAATCTATTTCCCCAATAAAAAACTATGTTATGACTTCATTCTTGCCTACTAAAATATACAGCCAATTCTCAGGATTTGTGGCAGTTATGTTCTACAAAGTTGTTGCCAATTCCTACTTCCAGGGGAAATACAGGATTAGGCTCCTATGAGCCTCTGGACACAGTGTTTTTGTCAACTGATCAATATGTAATCTTGCTTTATGTTACTCTGTTAAAGGTACTTTATTTAATATATATTGTCGGTTATATTTAATATATATTGTCAATTCATCATTGTTCATGATGATACATAAGGAGGGAGTGTCATGATGGCCTACAACGAAAGAAAGCAAATATAACAAACAGCTAAGAAAATTTAGGAAAAAAAAGTAATGAAGGGGGAGTAGCCCTGCCAGATAATAAAACAATAATCAATAAAATAAAATCAATAATACTATGATAATGCCAGTAGCATAGTACTAGTATATCCATAAATAGGCTAATTAACGGAACAGAATACTAGATTTAGAAATCTGTAATGTGCTAAATCAATAGGGGAAAAAAGATTACTTAATAAAAGATACTAGGTCAAATAGCCATTTAGACAAAAAAAAAAAGGGTAATTCCCTATCTCATTCCCTACACCAAAATAAATCCAAACGGATTAAGACTTGCAGGTAAATTGAAGTGAGAAATAGGCAACATTAATCTAAATTAGTGATTAATCTGGGGCAGGGGTTGGGGGGGTGGCGGTTGGAGATAGTGTCTAGAAGGAAGCATTAAAGTAAAATATGAAAGCCTAAAGCGACAATTCTCAAAGGGGGTCTCCAAGACCCTTCAAGGGATCAGTCGGTGAGCCAATGCTATTTTATAATAGTATAAAAACATCCTTTACGTTTTTCACTGTGTTGGCACTTACACTGCTGATGCGAAAGCAATGGCGCCTAAAACAGCTGGCACCACTGCACAAATCAAGGCTGTGGCACTGGCAACGAACTGTATTGTGCCACACACTCAACAGTCAAAACAAAAGACAGCTTGCAGCAGAAAGGAGTTATTTTTATTAAGTACCGACATGAGAACACATCTTTTTAATATTCTGTGCAACAAAATGGGAAATGCATGTAAAGCACTTCTGCTGCAAACCGAAGAACAATGGTTGTCCCAAGGAAACCCTGCAAGCTGAACACCATTTACGTAAGACAATGACTAACAGACAAAATGATGGGTTTTCAGACTTGGGTATTTGGTAAGATATTTTTTAAAAAATGAACAAAGCAAGCCTATCAAGTCCAACCAACAGTATTTGTTGTTGCTGATAAAATTAGAATTTTTAAGAAACAATCAGAATTTTAGAGAACTTCTATCTGCCACCATGAGCTTGACAGCTTTCCAATAGTTAAAGGTTCTTTTGATAAGATCAGGTGTAATATATTCAAATGTAATTTTTATATGTTGTATAATAAAGTATGTCAATATTTGGATTGCATAACTCAGTGAACCAATAGTATCCAAACAACCAAACATAATGATACAAAATGGAGTAAAGGATCCATTCAAGCACAAGACAGACCAAGACTTTAACATTAACAAGGTGCAAAAAGTTCATTGATACGGTTTCAGATGCCACACTGCGACTAACCTATAAGAAACCATACCACTGGTCAAGTTAAGTGTAGCATGAAAGAATATCACAATTATCTGAAAAAGTCATCAATATGCCTCCTTTTTCCAATTACACACTGTGAGCTGGATTTTCTTCATATACTTCCTTTAAAACAACATATCAAAGCAGACTGAATACAGAAGTACTTTTAAGAATTCAGCTTAAAAAAAATTCAGTTTTTGTCTGTTAAGATAGACATTGATAGGATTTGAAAAGATGTAAAAACAACTTCATTCTCTTAACTTTTTTTACCTTAGAAAATATAGTTATTTGATAAAAATATCACTTTTTATTTATATGTAATGGACTTATGATTGCTACTTTTAAATGAATTATTTTTTAAATTTATTATCTCAATTGCTAATATAGTATCAATAGATATAACCTATATAAGCAAAGGAAAGGGTTCTCAATTTTTCAGTGTAAAGGGGTTCTGAGACCAGAATCTGAGGATGTGGGAAACTAGGGTACTGAAAGAAAACACGTGGGAATTTAAAATACCTAATTTCAGAATAGGAAAGACCTTTCTAAGCAAGAAAACAAAACTCAAAGTCCATAAAAAAAAGAGATTAATATATTTAACCGTATAAAAATAAAGAGTTTCTGCATGGCAAAAATTTTATAGACAAAACCAAAAATGAGACAACAAATTGGGAAAAAAATTGTTAAATTTCTTATATACATGAGGCGCTTTCATAAATCACCAAGATAAAAACTCAAAGCCTGGCTAATAAACATAAACAGATAATTCATTCAAAAAAATACAGGTTTTTCAATAATGATTTTTCTTAACATATGAAAAGATGCTCAAGAGCATTCCTAGTAAATGAAATGCAAATTAAAACTGGAGTGAAATACTACCTTTTCATCCATTAGCAAAGATTTTGAAAACATTTGGTAATACAGGTGTGAGAAATCAGGTCTGCATGGACACTGTTGCCTGGAAGGTAACACTAAAGGGCGGTATATAATTTCTATACAAAGTTTAAAGGTATATACCCTGGGACTCAAGAATTTAACCTATACATGTATTCATATATGTGCATAATCACTATAGCACTGTTTGTAACTGACTAAATAAATTATGATAAAGCCAAACAATAGAAAATCAAAAAGAATGAGCGATATGTATTGACATTTAAAGATCACTGATATATAGGTACAGGAAAAAAACAGGTGGCCAAAGTGTGTATATCATGCTACCATTTATATAAAAAAAAGGTGGGGGGGACACAGACACTTTTACATTGAAGGAAATACAAGTAATTGATAAAAGCTCATTAGAACTGGAAGCAGTACCACGTTATGTATTGCCTTTTCAGTAACAAAAATGTAATAAATAAGATCACTGCTTCATAAAGAATGAAATGCGTAGTGTGAACACGTCATTAGGCTCTCAACCAAACACAGATCAAGAATAGACATTCTAGGGGCGCCTGGGTGGCGCAGTCGGTTAAGCGTCCGACTTCAGCCAGGTCACGATCTCGCGGTCCGTGAGTTCGAGCCCCGCGTCAGGCTCTGGGCTGATGGCTCAGAGCCTGGAGCCTGTTTCCGCTTCTGTGCCTCCCTCTCTCTCTGCCCCTCCCCCGTTCATGCTCTGTCTCTCTCTGTCCCAAAAATAAATAAAAAACGTTGAAAAAAAATAAATAAAAAAAAAAAAAAAAAAAAAAAAAAAAAAAAGAATAGACATTCTAAAAATGATTTAGAAAAGCCAGTTTAGAATTACCAGCATTTCTCCTCAATGCCCTTTCTGCTTTATAAGTTGAGTGATGTACATGCTGTAATTTAGTAAAAGAGAACAAAGAATATTTTTCACATTTACCAAAGAAAAGGATAAATGTGAGATCTGAAACTAAGGCTTGAAGGTTAAAAAAGATCTCAAAAGCAGTGTATTATCATCAATCTCTAGATTTTAATTTTAACTTCTCTTTATGTAATTCTCACATAATTTTGTTATTCATTTTTAAGTTATCTATTAGGCGAACTAAACTCCATATTCTCTCTTGTAATTACTCCTAACACATGTAGGTGATAGATTGATACATGCATATTTAAAAAATTTTGAAGTTAACAATCTATTTTATTGCTGTTTTTAACTGTTTAAAGTGTTTCAACTAAATTTACCATAATGGTAGTAATAAGACCTCCCCTTGAAGAATAAATAATTCCTTACTAAATCCTCCAATAATAACAAACCTGAAATTATTAAGCAAAGATAACTGTTTATGAAAGCACAAATTACATGTTTACCTGCTGATGCTAAGATGGTACAGTGCAAAGCGTGTTTTAAGGCCTCTAGTCTTTCACTTTCGTGCACTATTGTCTTGTAGGAGAGCTCATTGTACCTTTGTGCAGCTTCAATGAATTTTCTTCTATAATCAAGAACACGTGCATAGCATACCTACAGAGGGGAAAATGTTTCAATTAGGGGGAAAAATTAAAAATCAAAGCAAAAAATAAAAGAGAGAATTTCCAATACATAACACCATTTATCAGATATCTGGAATATCTCAGTATAGTAGGACTCTCCAATACAAAATTAATTCCAAATCAACTCATCTGTTACCTTATAATGTATCTGTAACTGTTCATTGGTTGATTCATTCTGAAGCAATGATGCTCGATTTATGTAAGCCTCTGCCTGGACTGGGTCATCATCCTCCAGATATAGCCTAGCAATCTTCAGGTAAGTCTCCAACTTATAATCTACATTGTACTGCCTAGGATATAACACAAAAATATAATGACTAAATATTTTATCAAGAAAATTTTTAGGAGTGGTAAAAAATGTATTTTTCCTCCATACATGCTGTTAATATAAGCATATCAAATTTTTACTGCATTAGAGAAAAATCTAAAAAAATACTTCCAAAATAAATGTTATTGAATTTTTATTTTATCATCATGATTGCTCCATTGTATTTTAGTTTCCTTTAGTCCTCAAATAATCTCACAGTCAAAGAACTTAAAAGAAAAAATGCCCAGTTTAGGGGTATACCGTATACTGGTGCTGGGGCTATTAGTACAACCATCCTGGAAAACAATTTGGCAATATATTCTCCAATCATTCTTTGAATCTTTTAAAATGCATATATTCCTTAGCTACTATATTTTATCTCTAGAAAACAAATCGCAAGAAAATAATAAGGGATGTGCACACATAGGTACAAGGAATATTCATTTGTAAAGCTACTCATAAATACATGTAAGAGAAAAAAATTAGAAATCACCTATTATGATATTTTTAATAATCAATTAAATTGTGGTACATAAAGATGGTATAATAATATATAGTTATTATAATCATTACTACGTGAAAATAGTCATCATGTGTTTTTGCTAAGTCAAAAAATAGGATAAGACAGCATGGAAGACACCATTCGAAAGTATTTCTATACATGTGTATGAAGATGGTAATAGCAATTATTTCTAGGCACTGAGATTCCAGGTGGTTTTCATTTTCTTCTTTATCCCAGTAGCCACGTTTTATGCAAGAAATGAACAACTGAACACCTTGCCTAATTCAAAACTCATGATTAAGCCTTAGAAAAAAACGAATCTTTTTTATTTCCAGCAAAGTGATGCCACCATGTGGTAAGAACTGAGTTTACAATTTACATGGCCCAACTCTGAAATTAATTCTCTACTTTTTAAATTTTTTTATACAAATTCGAATTTTCTCCACAAGTCATATATTACCGACATTTGGCACTACAGTGTTTCCTTTCACAACTCGAATTTACACGAACTGCTATACATAGCACTATACTTTTCTCAATTTTCCAATTTTACGCCAACTGTATCTATTAAATGTATTACTTTAATTATCAGAATGAATCATAGTTTAAAGAAACGAGTTCTCAACCGTTTATCCAGATTTTACTTTTAATCACTTTTAGGTTAATTTGTTTAGGAAACTTCTAAATTAAAAAAAACAAGGGCTAAATTTTCAGTTCTCTGATATCCTCACAAAGATAATGCTATAGGACTACCAAAATGATAAATCCCATCACTGCAAAGAACAGTATCTAATTTTATATTTATTTCAACTACCAGTGAAAATAAATCAATTGCCCTGTACTAGGAAGAAAATGCTCCAGACAGAGTAAGACCAAAGCCAATAAGCCCAGCCTTTTCAAACTATCAAAGAAAAAAACCCAAATTAACAAGAGGCTTTGGAAAGCAAAATTCAGTATCTACATAACAAAACCATTTTCATTAACTGGTTGCTTTTTCAAGGAGCATCACTGCCTAATAATTTCGTAAGTAATGCAGAAAAGCCAAGATGCCTGAAGTAGTGTCTGCCTTATCATCCTTCATAAATATTAATGAAGACCAAAAAAGAATCCCTCATTTCCCTGGTAAAAAAAGTAGAGAAGCAGATGAAACATTTTTAAGTCATTCACAGTTGGTACTGAGAGGGGAAGTGTGTTTAAAAAGTGTAACCAAGAATCTCACATCTGTCTTCTTCCTTGTACAATATACTTGGGAGGAATGTTTCATAAAGCACTATAGATGTTTTTAAAAATACTTAACAAAAAGTTAAGATTAACTGAATAAAAGTTACAACCTTAATTTTTTCTAATTGTTTCTCCATCTCACTTCTAGCATCTCAAACCCAACAACCCACTGAACTCACTGTGACCTCTAAACCACTGATCTTATTACATTGTTACCTCTTTTTCCCCTTGATGGCCTCACTTAACTCCTAACTAGCTTAAGCCCTATGGTCAATCATTGTAATTATTGATTTGAATGTGCATTCATCTCCCTTGTCCCACTTTTGCTGTCACACTTGGCCAAAATCCTAACTCTGGTTAAACCTAAGTTTGCCTACTCCTTTCCTACACCCATATAGCTGAACTCTGATGGAGAAAAACACCTAACCAATCTGAATGACCTCATTTCAATCACTACAACCTTCAGATGAGCCCTTTATGCTACCAAGTATATTATATATTCCTACTCCATTCTCTGTCTCACTCTCCTAGAAAATTTTTTCTCATATTCCTGCCTTCCCTCAACTTCGACACTCCCAACCCGGTCTACACTTCCCCCTGATGACTGATTCTGACTTCATTAAGAATACCAAAGCAATCAAAGAATACCTGCACAAATGTCACCACCACATTGCTAATATCAATACCACATACTCTGTATTCCTAGCTGTTACTGTAGATCACTGGGCACTGTTCTGCCCATCAGGGAACATGTCTCAATGTCTACAGACATTTTGACTATCACAACTAGGGGCAGTGATGCTACTGGCATCTAGTGAGCAGAGGTCTGGGATGCTGTTGAGCATCTTGCAACCCATGACAAAGAATTATTCCATCTAAATGCCAACAGTGCCTGGGCTGAGAAACTCAGCCATAGATCAACTATCTATGCCCCTATCTAAAAACTATCTCTCCACTAGATTCCTTCCCCTCCTGTCCACTCCTGCAAGAATCCTTTTCTCTACCCTCCCATATTATATTTTTGCTTTCCAAAAAATTAAAGGAAAAATCATTAAAGTAAAAATAATCTCTTAACCTAACCTCTGCTGCTTCTACCAGATTTCTTTCTTTTTGTGAAAACTTCTGCAAAGAGCTGCCCATACATACCATTTCCAACTCTTCTCTTCCCATTCTCTCTTAAACCATTCCAGTCAGGCTTCTTCATTCTTACCATTTCACCAAAACAGCTTTTGTCAAGGGCCCCAGTGACCTCCACTTTACTAACTCCAATGGTTAACCCTCATTCCTCAGCTTAATTGACCTATCAACACCATAGCAGATCATTTGCTCCTTCTTGATACATTCTCCTCATTTGGCTTCTAGGCTGCCATATTCCACATTCTTCTGGTTTTCTTCTCAATCCTCATTTGATCTACCTTCTTCCTGCCCCTCACCTCTTAGTGTTGGAGTGTTCCAGGCCTCAGTACTCAGTCCTCTCCTCTATCTATATTCCCTCCCTTGGGGATCTCATCCAATCTAATGCCTTTAAATTTCATCTCTCTATATATATCAGTGACTTCCAAATGTATATCTCTAGCCCATATCTCTCTTTTAGTGTATTCAACTCCCTACTAGATATTTCCACTTAGTTATCACATGTCCAAAATGGAATTCCTGCTCCTCCCTCAAAACCTATTCTTTACCATGCAGGAGACGATAACTCCATCTTTCTAGTTGTTCAGACCAAAACCAGGATTTATTATGGCTCCTTTTTTCATACTCCATATGTAAGCTACCAGAAAATCCTTAGCTCTACCTTAAAAACATATCCAGGATCCAACATTTCTCACAATCTCCATCTTATCTGCAGTAGGACATAAGCCTCTTCACTCATGTCCTTACTTCTATCATTACTTGCCTACAGCTATTCTCAACCAAGTACTCAGAATGATTTTTTTTAAAGTAGGCTTCATGCCTAGCACAGAGCCCAATGCGGGGCTTGAGCCCTGAGATTAAGACTGAGCTGAGATCAAGAGTCAGACGCTTAACCAACTGAACCACCCAGGTGCCCCCAGAATGATTTTTAAAAATAGAAGTCAGGGGGCGCCTGGGTGGCGCAGTCGGTTAAGCGTCCGACTTCAGCCAGGTCACGATCTCGCGGTCCGTGAGTTCGAGCCCCGCGTCAGGCTCTGGGCTGATGGCTCGGAGCCTGGAGCCTGTTTCCGATTCTGTGTCTCCCTCTCTCTCTGCCCCTCCCCCGTTCATGCTCTGTCTCTCTCTGTCCCAAAAATAAATAAAAAATGTTGAAAAAAAAAAAAAAAATAGAAGTCAGGGGCGCCTGGGTGGCTCAGTCGGTTGGGCGTCCGACTTCAGCTCAGGTCACGATCTCGCGGTCTGTGAGTTTGAGCCCCGCATTGGGCTCTGGGCTGATGGCTCAGAGCCTGGAGCCTGCTTCCGATTCTGTGTCTCCCTCTCTCTCTGCCCCTCCCCCATTCATGCTCTGTCTCTCTCTGTCTCAAAAATAAATAAACGTTAAAAATTAAAAAAAAAATAAAAAAATAAAAAAATAAAATAAAAATAGAAGTCAGATCATGTCACTCTTCCACACAAAATCCTCCAATGGTTTCCCTTCATTTCACTTACAGAAAAGACAAAGGCCTTACAATGACTTACAAGAACCTATATAATCTGGTCCCCAGTACTCTCTGATCTCAGCCCCCACCTTCTCTTGGTTTACTCCATTCCACCCATACTGGTCTCCTTGATCTTCTGAAAACACTCCAGGTATGCTCCCATCTTAGGGCCTTTACACTAGCCTTTCTCTCTAAGAGGATCTACTTATAATCTTCCCTAAACTCATGACTACTTCCTTCAAGTGTCTGAGAAGGTATATCTGGACCACTCTACTACTCCAATCATCCTGTTTAATGATACAACCTGCTCCCTACTTTCCCTTTACTTTTCTCCCTGGCACTTAACACCTAACATACTACAGAATTTATTTACTTATTAACTTGTTTATGATGTTTCTTGCACTAGAATGTAAAAAAAAACCGAAAAACCCACAAATGAACAACGATACATATCCTATATACATCTCCATCCAATATCCACTATTTACTATACTTTTGTCCTGTTTCCAAAGGAATTCCCACCAACACTTGGGCTGCATTTCTCCAATCTTCTTCTTTTTCATATATGGATGCAAGATGCTGTCTTATGGAAGCAACCTGAAATAGTAGGTAGACATTTTAAATTATTTCAACTGACATTAGTAACTAATTAAAATAAATGGATGGTAAGTTTATCTATTGTGATAATGTTTTCATTCAACATTCTAAGATAGCAAGTAAACAGCGCAAATTTATTTAGACCACCCAAAATTTTTTTTAATGAATTCTGAATTCATGGAATATCAAAATACTGAACTGAAATTAACACATTTCTGTAATGTGGATTATGGCAATAATTTAATTTAAATACTAAGTTTTATGTTTATGCTAACTGCATATATAACACTGGTGTTTTCCTAAGTTTTCAGCCTTATTCACAATTTTACTGACTCTTTTTCTTTTTTTAACTTGTATTAGTTTTTACTTTTACAATCTGTTTTTATTCCCAACAGAAATGAGGATAGAATAACTTACTCTTCTCTGAACTGTGGTCCCAGGGTTTTTAATCTGTTTAAGGCCATTGACCCCTGAGACCCTATTCACCAAAGAATGTAGTTAAGCTGTTCAGACTTGGCCTGGCCACTACAGACTACTCACCACCCTATCCCTCCTCTTTAAAAACAAAGAACCTGCATGCCGTGCAAGCTAGTCTCCTCACTGTGGAAATTAAATGCTCATTTCTAAACTTGGAAGGCAAAGTTAGTGACTAAGCCTAAAGTTCCAAAGACCAAAGATCTAGAACTGAATCCTGGCTCTGCCACTCAGAGTCTGCAATTTTACTGATTTTTAAAAATTGTCTAAAGAATAATATTTGATTCATAAATAAAATTGTAACATCTGAGCAAATGTCAGCTGGAGTTACAACATCCTGGAGTTTTTATACTGTAACATGCTGTTTGGCACACTGTTTTGTCAAAAATAAAATTGGATGATCACCTCCTTTAAAAATGTAATAATATCTCTCAAAATAATTACTGCTATCTCATGTTCAAACTCACTGTTATAGATTTTTACCTGCTCCTCAAATGAAATGACTCTAGGCTGGATCTTTTCCAAGGTGAAATGATAGATTTCTTTGGCTGTGCTATCAGGCAGGTTAGGGAGATGCGTACAGAAATCAGTCAGCAACTGTCGAGAGATCACGAGACTGACATTCTCATTCACCACTTGTCAAAAAAAAAAGAGAGAGATAAAAAAATATGAATAACTTACAAATTTTCATTAAGCCATCAATTTGTACCTAAAACTATTATTAAAAACAATATATATTAGTACAACCCTCAATGCATTATTCAGGGATTTCCAAACCCATATCATCTTATATAACAGAATCGGTTTTCCTTATGCAGAATTATTTGATTATATAATGACTACACCATTAAATACTACAGCAGTAAAAGTCCCTTAAGTTTTCTAAGAAACAAGTGGCTGGGAAAAGTTTTGTTTTACATTTAAGAATTTTATATCTTCCTTTCTCTTCCTTTATTCTTCTACAAAGGGAAGGTACAGAAACACCTATACTTTTATCCTACACCTCGTTATAAAAAGGAGTTAAAGAAGACACAGTGAAATAATTTTCATGAAATTTAAATAAAGCAAGTAGGGACAGTTACTGACACTTGTACTTTCCTAATAAAAACAACAAATAATAACTGAGGTCAGCACCAGATGTACAGACATACTTAATGACACTATTTTTAAACATTTTATTACTGTATGTGATTAAGGAAGAAAGCTCTGAGGCCACGCATGATTAGATGCCCTCACACAAGAAACTTAACCTCTCTGTGCTTCTGTTTCCTCATCTGTAAAATGTGGATAAGGATGCTGTGAAGCTCAAATGCAATATATAGAGAGCACTATGAACAACATGTGGCACAAAGCACTCAACAAATGTTCACTATTATGATCATTATTATTATAGTTTAAAAGATACATCATGCTTGTGACCACTACTCAGATAAATTAAGTCTCAAATCAGCAGTTACTGGGGAAAAAACTGTTCAGTTGATACAAAGGATTTTAACAGTTGACTGCTTTTCTTGGTGGTTCAGTGGATTCAAAATTTATATAAAGATCAAAGTTTATAAAAATCATTATTCTTTCGCTATCATATTGCAATGTTCTCAATAAAACCATTCCTAACAGCACTGTCAGTTCATCACACATTGCAGGCCACAATTTTTGAGGCAGTAACTTATAGTAACCTGTAACAAAGCTTCTCATCAGTTTATGATATATTAATTAGAGTTCATTATTGGATAATACTGAATGCAGCTGAGCAAACAGTTTCATTATAAGTGCCATTAGGCACTTTCAGCTGTTAGAAAGAAATTACCACACACACTAGCACTTCTCATGATAATGTGCATGAAAGTGCTCTCAAGTATCGTTAATACTGTTAACTGAGCATAAATTCAAGCCTGAATTTTGAGTCATTTTCAAGATAACTGGATATGTTTAAAGTCAGGAAGTGGGAGAGAGTGTCTTGAAGAATGGAAATTTCTAGTTCCCATTCAAAAGGAATGTTCTTAACGTTAATAACAGTTAACAATTACATGGCACTTATTAAATGCCAGGTACTATTCTAAGCACTTTACTATGTATATTAACTCATTTAAACTCCCAACACTTCTACAGGGTTGCTATCAAATCTCTCATTTTAGAGACAAGGAAAAGGAGGCACAAAGGAACTAACTTACTCAATAAAGCAGCAGACCAGGTTGAATTTAGACTATTCTCTTTATCGCTTGCTATATTGCCTTCCATCAGTTACTGTATGAATAACTATACAAAACCTTAATTGGTAATGTAACTCTGAAGACAACTTACTGAAAAATAATCAAGTTGTAAATAGTTTAAATTCTAAAATCAATCAATTTCAATGCATATTTAATTTAATCTCAATGAAAATTATATTGATAATTTGATATAAAACAAGCTTGAGCAAGCTTTGAAGTCCTAACTCAATAATACAAGGCAGACGTGGAATTTTCGTTCTACTTACTTGCTTCCACAAAAGCTTTCAAAGCTTCTAGTTGTTCTGCCCCAGATAACTGAACGGCTTTTTCCAGGATCTGACGATACCTGAAAAAATACCAAATAAAAAGAATCTTCAGAGGACACCATATATTCTTTTTTTTTTTTTTTAATTTTTTTTTTTTAACGTTTATTTTTGAGACAGAGAGAGACTGAGCATGAACGGGGTAGGGTCAGAGAGAGAGGGAGACACAGAATCTGAAACAGGCTCCAGGCTCTGAGCAGTCAGCACAGAGCCTGACGCAGGGCTCAAACTCACGGACCGCGAGATCATGACCTGAGCCGAAGTCGCCGAAGTCGCCGAAGTCGGACGCTCAACCGACTGAGCCACCCAGGCGCCCTGAGGACACTATATATTCTAATGCTAACTCTGATGTTTATTCATTTCTATTTCTGCTGGTTTCTTTCATAATGCCCTAGTTTGTGCTTTTATTTATAGTACACCACAGATTTTTGTTGTTGTTGTTGTAGGTTCCCAGTCTATAAATTCTAAGGTGCCGCTTCTAATTTCCTCTACAGTATACCACAATTTTTTAAAAGTTTTCAAACCCCGGGGTACCTGGCTAGCTCAGTTGGTTAGGCATGCAACTCCTGACCTCAGGGATTGTGACTTCAAGCCCCACATTGGGGATACAGCTTACTTTAAAAAAAAAAAAAAAAAAGTTTTCAAGCCCATCACAAGAAAGAGTGAATCTGTAACTCTCAGTTACTGGATCTAAGGTGCCATTTTTTTTGGAAAAAGTTTTAGTTTGGAATTTAAACTAAAAAGTCAACTTTCTTTCAAATGCCTTAAAAGATAAACTATACTTCCTTCAACTGTGTATTACACAGACACACAAGAATGTTATATGAGGTGACCCAGAATGCTTTCCTCTTGTGGACCTAATGAAACTAGGGTCACCAACAATAGGATAGTGTTGACTAGGCAGTGAAACCAAATATTAGAGATTAAATGTCTTCGTATGTACCAAATAAACTTCACCAAGCCAAATGTACTGATAGAACACCCTTTATGTTGTCAGATGGTGCCTATATATTCTTTATTTGCAATCATTTCTAATAACTATTCTAATATTCATGAGCACATAAGATTCAAATCAGCACTCTAAAAAGGATGGGGGAAATGCTAAAAATAGGAACAATGACAATTATCAGGCAATGGCAAATTCCTTCCTAAAATGTAAACTCAACGAGGACAAGGATTTTTGTTTGTTTTGTTGACTGCTATATACACAATGCCTAGAGCAGCATATCACAAGCACTCAAATATTCAACATTTTAGTAAATTTAAAAAAACAGTATTTTATTTCTTAAACTGAGTGGTGGGTACACAAGTATTACACTATATTTTATCCCTTTTGTCTTTATAGTAATATTTATTAAAAGTATTAGTCAGGGGCACCTGAGTGGTTCAGTTGGTTGATCATCTGACTTCAGGCCAGGTCAAGATGTCACGGCTCATGGGTTCTAGCCCCATGTTGGACTTTGCGCCGACAGCACGGAGCCTGTTTAGGATTCTGTCTCCCTCTCTCTATGCCCCTCCCCCCACTCACACATGCACTCACGTTTGTGCACTTGCACATGCACTCGCACATGCTCTCCTTCTCTCTCAAAAATTAACATTAAAAATTTTTTAAAAAGCATTGGCTGGGACACCTGGATGGCTCAGTCAGTTAAGCGTCTGACTTTGGCTCAGGTCATGATCTCATGGTTTGTGAGTTTGAACCCCGCCTTGGGCTCTGTGCTGACAGCTCAGAGCCTGGAGCCTGCTTCGGATTCTGTGTCTCCTCCTCTCTCTGCCCCTCCCATGCTCATGCTCTCTCTCTGTCTCTCAATAATAATAAATAAACGTTAAAAAAAAATTTTTAAAAAAGCATTGGCTAATGCATTTTACCAACCTAATAGCACTGCAACTATTCAGAAAATCATCCAGAATATACTCAAGAAAAAAATATACAAATAGGAAAAAATATGTACATGAATAGAGCCCAAACTCATTCAAATTTATGATTTGTATTTTTTTTTTTTAATTTTTTTCAACATTTTTAATTTATTTTTGGGACAGAGAGAGACAGAGCATGAACGGGGGAGGGGCAGAGAGAGAGGGAGACACAGAATCGGAAACAGGCTCCAGGCTCCGAGCCATCAGCCCAGAGCCTGACGCGGGGCTCGAACTCACGGACCGCGAGATCGTGACCTGGCTGAAGTCGGACGCTTAACCGACTGCGCCACCCAGGCGCCCCTATGATTTGTATTTTTAAAGCACACCTTCAAGCTACCATTCAACATTTACTGATTCTCAACCCATACAATATTCTCACAACCTTGGTTATATGATTTCTCAAAAACACAATGAATCAAACTGACTTTGTAAGAAAGGTATACAGAAAGAAAAGACAGTGAACTCCAAAAGAAGAGAGAAACTACTCTAATAAAGCAAGGAAATATTATTAAGATTTAAAATAAAAATTATTTTTTAAATTGTTTTTAAAATTTGAGGAAGAATATTCAGCCATCTGAAAATTCATTACGGAATATCTCATTTTCTCTATACATAAACATACACAGATGTGCACATATATTATTTCCCATATCTATATTTATATATCTACTTTATTGCTCTGGGTATGCTTTTATTTAATATATTCAATGGTTTATTCTTTTTTTTTTTTTTTTTTTTTTTAAATTTTTTTTTCAACATTTTTTATTTATTTTTGGGACAGAGAGAGACAGAGCATGAACGGGGGAGGGGCAGAGAGAGAGGGAGACACAGAATCGGAAACAGGCTCCAGGCTCCGAGCCATCAGCCCAGAGCCTGACGCGGGGCTCGAACTCACGGACCGCGAGATCGTGACCTGGCTGAAGTCGGACGCCTAACCGACTGCGCCACCCAGGCGCCCCGGTTTATTCTTTTTTGATTATTCTTCATATTCATATTCTTCACATTCATGGCTAAGCCCTCTTAATTTTAGATCCCCATAAATTATTTTATACTAACATTACATTCAAAGATGACAATGTCTCACAGAAATTTTCTTTTTAAAAAAAAATTTTTTTAACGTTTATTTATTTTTGAGACAGAGAGAGAGCATGAACGGGGGAGGGGCAGAGAGAGAGGGAGACAGAATTGGAAGCAGGCTCCAGGCTCTGAGCCATCAGCCCAGAGCCCGACGCGGGGCTCAAACTCACAGATGGTGAGATCGTGACCTGAGCTGAAGTTGGACACGCAACCGACTGAGCCACCCAGGCGCCCCTCACAGAAATTTTCTGATTAACCTAAGTTTTAAATCATTACTTCATAATTATCAACTAATCTATATAGAAAAACACCATCCCCCCCCAAAAAAAACCTAAAAAGTGACAAAAGTTTTATATTAACCACATCATACAACTTGCCAGAGAATTACAAACTGCCTACTCAAACTCTCAACTTCTATGGACTAAGAAAGTGAGGTGCAGAGTTAAGGCTAGATGTTAACCTGCTCCTTCTCTAATATATAAATTCTAGTATCTAAGGGGCGTCTGGGTGGCTCAGTCAGTTGAGCATCCAACTTTGGCTCAGGTCATGATCACGCAGTTCATGAGTTCAAGCCCTGCATCAGGCTCTGGGCTGACAGCTTGGAGCCTGGAGCCTGCTTTGGATTCTGTGTCTCCCTCTCTCTCTGCCCCTCCCCTGCTCGCACTCTGTCTCTCTCAAAAATAAATAAACATTAAAAATAACTTTTTTAGGGGCGCCTGGGTGGTGCAGTCGGTTAAGCGTCCGACTTCAGCCAGGTCACGATCTCGCGGTCCGTGAGTTCGAGCCCCGCGTCAGGCTCTGGGCTGATGGCTCGGAGCCTGTTTCCGATTCTGTGTCTCCCTCTCTCTCTGCCCCTCCCCCGTTCATGCTCTGTCTCTCTCTGTCCCAAAAATAAATAAAAAACGTTGAAAAAAAAATAACTTTTTTAAATTCTAGTATCTAAGAATAAGAAATTACTTTTTCACAATAATATGGAATGACTAACAAACCTAATTTAAATCAAGGATTTAAATAATTATTTAATATTGCCATATAAAATCATCCAAAATTGAGCACCTAGGGTTTTTAAAATGCTATATAAGATTCTGAGTATGACACTAAAGGAATTTTAAGTAAACTTAGTCTTTGAAGATATTATAATACAGTTAGGCAAATAAAAATTTACAATTCAAATAATATTATCACACATTAAATTATAATAAAACAAAACAAACGTTGCAATAAAACTAAACAATATAAGAAATATAACTGTTAAATGAATTCAGTAAAGTTGCAGGGTACAAAATCAATACTCAAAAATCTGCTGTGTTTCTATATGCTAATAACAAATTATCAGAAAGAAAAAACATCCTCTTTACAAGTGCATCAAAAAGAATAAAATAACTAGGAATAAATTTAATCAAGATGAAGGATTTGTACACTGAAAACTATAAGACCCTGATTAAAGAAATTGAAGATATAAATAAAAGGAAAAATATTCCATAGTCACGGATTGAAAGTATTACTATTGTTAAAATGCCCATATTACCCAAAGCAATCTACAGATTTAATGAAATCCCTATCAAAGTTCCTGGGCGCCTAAGTGGCTCAGTTGGTTAAGTACCCAACTCTTGTTTCAGCTTAGGTCATGATCTCATGGTTTGTGAGATCTGAGCCTGTGTCAGCCTGACAGCACAGACACAGCGGGCTCAGTATTGTCTGTCTTCCTCTCTGTCTGCCCCTCTCCAGCTCACATGTGCACTCGTGAGCGCTCACGCGTTCTCTCTCTCAAAAATAAACAAACATTAAAAAAAATTCCAAAGGCATTTTTCACAGAAATAGAATACATAATCCTAAGATCTGTATGGAACCATAAAAGACCCCAAATAACCAAGCAATCCTGAGGGAAAAAAAGCAAAGTTGGAGGCATCACAGTCCTGATTTCAAATTATTACAAAGCTACACTAATCAAATGGTATGGTATCAGCATAAAAACAGACATATAGATCAACGGAACAGAATAGAGAGTCCAGAAATAAACCCACACACATATGGTCAATTAATTTACAACAAAAGAGGCAAGAATATACAATGGGGAAAGGACAGTATCTTCAATAAATGGTGCTGGGAAAATTTGACAACCACATGCAAAAAAATGAACCAGGACCACTATATTACCCCACACACAAAAATAAACTCAAAATGGATTAAAGACTTCAATGTCAGACCTGAAACCATAAAACTCCTACAATAAAACACAGGTGGTAAGCTCCTGACACTGGTTTTATTAATATCTTTTCCGACCTGACTCCAAAAGCAGTGACAACAAAAGCAAAAATAAATAAATGGAGTTACATCAAGCTAAAAAGCTTCAAGTGGAGGAAACCACCTACAAAATAAAAAGGCAACCTACAGAATAGGAGAAAAATACTTGTAAATCATGTATCTGAGAAGGGTTTTATATTCAAAATATATTTTAAAAACTCATACAAATCAATAGCAAAAAAAAAAAAATGTGATTAAAAAATGGGCAGAGGGACTGAGAGACTGAATAGACATTTTTCCAAAGAAGATATACAGATGGCCAAAAGGCACATGAAAAAAAATGTTCAACATCACTAATAATGAGAAGTGCAAATCGAATCCACAATAACATATCACCTCATACCTGTTAGAATGGTTTTTATTAAAAAGAGAAGAACTAACAAGTGTTGGTGAAGAGGTGCAGAAAAGGGAACTTTCATGCACTGTTGGTGGGAATGTAAATTAGTACAGCCACTATAGAAAACAGTATGAAGGTTCCTCAAAAAAACAAACAAACCCACAATATGAAGTTTCCTTAAAAAAAAAAAAAAAAAAAAAAATAGGTGTGCCTGGGTACCTTAGTTGGTTAAGTGTATGACTCCTTGATTTCAGCTCAGGTCATGATCCCAGGATCACGGGATCAAGCCCCATGACGGGCTCCTCTCTGAGTGTGAGGCCTGCTTGAGATTCTCTCTCTCCCTCTGCCCCTCTCCCACTTGTTCTCTCTCTCTCTCTCTCTCTTAAAAAATAAAAAAATAAAAAATAAAAAGTCCACTCTGTGATCCAGCAATTCTACTTCTGGGTATTTATCCAAAGAAAATGAAAATATTAGTTTGAAAAGACGGGTAAATTACTATGTTCACTGCAGCATTATTTATAATAGCCTAGATATGGAAACAACTTAAGTGTCCATCAATCAATGCATGGATAAAGAAAATGTGGTATGTAAACACAATGGAATATTATTCAGCCATAAAAAAGGAAATCTTGCTGTTTGCAACAAGATGGATGGATCTTGAGGGCATTATGCTAAGGGAAATAAGTCAGAGAAAGACCAATACCAAATGATCTCTCTTACAGTGGAATCTAAAACAAAACATGGGGCGCCTGGGTGGCGCAGTCGGTTAAGCGTCCGACTTCAGCCAGGTCACGATCTCGCGGTCCGTGAGTTCGAGCCCCGCGTCAGGCTCTGGGCTGATGGCTCGGAGCCTGGAGCCTGTTTCCGATTCTGTGTCTCCCTCTCTCTCTGCCCCTCCCCCGTTCATGCTCTGTCTCTCTCTGTCCCAAAAATAAATAAAAAACGTTGAAAAAAAAATTAAAAAAAAAAAAAATAAATAAAAAATAAAACAAAACAAAACCAAGCTCACAGATACAGGGATCAGATTGGTAGTTGCCAGAGGCATGGAAAGGGGAATGGGCAAAATGGGTGAAAGGTCAAAATGTACAAACTTCCAATTATAATATAAATAAGTCATGGGGATATAATGTACATCCTGGTGATAATAATACTGTGTATTGCATATTTGAAAGGTGCTAAAAGAATAATTCTTAAAAGTTCTTACCACAAGAAATGAAATTTTGTAAGAATAAAAAACAGATGTTTCTTTGAAATTAAGAATATCTATCAATAGCCATTAAATTCCATTAGAAAAGTGACGCATTGTTTCCTCCGTTCCTGCTAAGATGCTCAGTCCTTCTGAGGAATCTAATGCCGCGCTGGGGTGAGGCCCTCATCTCATCCTGAGACTAGCACTAGCACACCGGGAGCCCCAGCACCAGCTCGCTCAGTGCTCAGTGGTCAGTGCTCAGCGCTCAGCACTGGCTCATGACTCTTTTGTTCAGAACTTGCTTAGCACTTGCCCGCTCCATGGCCTCTGTCTTGGAGCTGGCCAGGAGCAACTCCGCCCTCATCCTGCAGAACAATGAGGTGATGGTGATGGATAAAGATCAATGCCCTCGTTAAGCAGCAAGTGTGAATGTTGAACCTTTCTGGCACGGCTTGCTTGCAAAGGCCCTGGCCAATGTCAGCATCAGGAGCCTCATCAGCAAGGTAGGGGCTAGAGGACCCGCCCCAGCAGCTAGTGCTACACCACAGGAGGTTTCGCTTTTTCCACTACTGCAGTCCCTCGCTGTGAAGGAAGTGGAAGCCAAGAAAGGAGAATCAGAGGAGTCTGATGACATGGGCTTTGGTCTCTTTCACTATGCCTCTTCTGTAATCTGTTCAATAAAAAGCTGAACTCTTAAAAAAAAAAAAAAAAAAAAAAAAAAAAAGTAAAACATGAAAGCCAGTAAAGATATTTGTAATCCATGGATTTGTAAACTGTGTTATTTGGCAAAAAAACAAAAAAACTAAAACCCTCCTATCCAGAATATATTTAAAATGCCTGTAAATCAGTAAAAAACAACCCAATTAAAAAACAGACCAAATGTTTAAATAGGCACTTCACTAGAGATAATATGCAAATGTCCAATAAGCATACTAAAAGGTACTCAACCTCAATACTCATTAGGTTAATGCATATTATAAGCACAGGAAATACCGTTACACTTCCACTAGAATGAGTAATATTAACAACACTAACAAACCTGAGTGTTGGTAGGGATATAGAAGAACTAATCTCATCTATTCCTAGTGACTGGGTAGTGACTGGGAAGGGACATGAGGGAACCACTGGGCATGCTGCAAATATTCCCCAGCTTGTTCTGGATTAAGTTGTTATATATGTATGTATGTGAGAAAACATATTGGTCTCTACTGTTGAGTAATGTACTTAATGCAATGTACTTTAAAATATATAGGTATCTGTATACACGCATATATATATATTTTTATTTATTTTTTAAAAATTTTAATGTTTATTTATTTTTGAGAGAGAGAGAGAGAGAGAGACAAAGCGTGAGCAGGGGAGGGGCAGAGACAGGGGGAGACACAGAATCCGAAGCAGGCTCCATCAGCACAGAGCCCAATGTGGAGCTCGAACCCACGAACCGTGAGATCATGACCTGAGCCGAAGTTGGACGCTTAACCAACTGAGCCACCCAGGCGCCCCTATTTTTATATTTTTTAAGTTTTATTTATTTTGAGAGAAAGAGAGTACGTGTGTTGCAGAGGGGCAGAGGAAGAGGGAGAGAATCCCATGCTTGTCAAAAGAGGAAACACTAGCACTTTGGAAATAAGATTACTAAGGATCATCTAAGGAAACCAAAAAATTCTGAAGCCTTTGTCATAGACAGCTAGGTAACCCACAGGCGACTGGCATAAGGAAATGAAAATCCTCTCTGAAAGATTACATTCTAAGCCTCCAAATGTTTCTAAAAGTATATTTTTAAATAACTTGCCCAACAAAGATTACAAGGCACATGACAATATGAACTAGAATCAACAAAAGCAATAGACAATAGCAACAAGCAGGGACTCCAGGTACTGGAGCTATCAGAAAGACTGTAGTACAATTATATGTTTACAAAGATAAACTCAAGCTTTAAAGTTTCAGCAAGTGTGGAAGTTGAGAAACTCAACAGAAGACCATAGAGGAAGGGAAAGAAAAAAAATAATTACAAACAGAGAGGGAGGCAAACCATAAGAGACTCTTAAATACATAGAACAAACTAAGGGTTGATGGGGAGTGGGTGCGGTGGGGAAAATGGGTGATGGGCATTAAGAAGGGCACTTGTTGGGATGAGCGCCGGGTGTTGTAAGTTATGAATCACAGGAATCTATTCCTGAGCCAAGAACACATTGTATACACTGTATGTTAGCTAACTTGACAATAAACTATTAAAAAAAAAAAAAGTTTCAGCAAGAAACTGAAAACCATAAAAAGTGTCATTTGAAAACAGAACCACTGGGAGGGATGCCTGGCTGGCTCAGACTCTCAATCTCAGGGTGGTAAATTCAAGCCCTGTGTTGGGCGTGGGGCCTACTTAGAACAAAAACTTTTAAAAACTGGGCGCCTGGGTGGCTCAGTCGGTTAAGTGTCCGACTTTGGCTCAGGTCACAATCTTGCGGTTTGTGAGTTCGAGCCCTGCACTGGGTTCTCTGCTGTGAGTGCAGGGCTGGCTTCAGATCCTATTTCCCTCTCTCTGTCTGCCCCTCCACTTGCACTCTTTCTTTCTCTCTCTCAAAAATAAATAAACATTAAAAATTTTTAAAATATATTTAAAAGAAAAAGGAACCACCAAAAACTATAGAATTAAAAAATACTATAACCAAGCTTAAATATTCAATGACGTTCTGAAGAGTAGATGACACTTTTGAAGAAATGATAAACTAGGAGCAGGTCAGAAAAATCTACCCAGAATTAGGGGCGCCTGGGTGGCTCAGTCAGTTAAGCATCCAACTTTGGCTCAGGTCATGATCTCACAGTCTGTGGGTTCAAGTCCCACGTCGGGCTCTGTGCTGACAGCTCAGAGCCTGGAGCCTGCTTCAGATTCTGTGTCTCCCTCTGTCTCTGCCCCATCCACATGTTCTGTCTCTCTCTCCTCCAAAAAATAAACATTTAAACTGAGGATTGATGGGGAGTGGGAGGGAGGGGTGATGGGTATTGAGGAGGGCACCTTTTGGGATGAGCACTGGGTGTTGTATGGAAACCAATTTGACAATAAATTTCATATATTGGAAAAAAAAATTTTTTTTAATTTTAAAAATAAAAAATAAAAAAATAAAAATTCTACCCAGAATAAAGCACTGAAATGGTAAGCACAGAAGACAGAGTAACAGACATAAAGGTCCTAGTAAGAGGGCCTAACTAATGGGGATTTCACTGAAGTCCTAGAGAAGTAAACAGAATGGGACACAGGCAACATTTGAAGATATATAGCTGAAACATCTCAGGACCATGAAAGAATCTAATCTATCCGATTCAACAACTGCACTGAAGCACAGCCAGGATAATGCAATATTTACAAACAAAAACAAAACAAAACACCACAATTCTTTAAAAAAATTTTTTTAATTTTTATTTATTTTTGAGAGAGAGCAAGAGAAATGTGAGCGGGGGAGGGGCAGAAAGACAGGGAGACACAGAATCTGAAGCAGGCTTCGAGGGCTGAGCTGTCAGCACAGAACCTGACACAGGGCTCGAACTCACGAACGGCAAGATCATGACCTGAGCTGGTAGGATGCTTAACCAACTGAGCCACCCAGGAGCCCAAAACACAATCCTTTCACCTCTCGTATCTATGCCCTCTTGGAATGTGAGTTTGTAGCTCTTCACATCAAGAGGTAGAGTTTTTTTCCCCACCCTTTGATCTTGGCTTGTTTTGATTAATAGAATTTGATAGAAGTGAAATGCTTGTTCTGAACATACAGACCTCAAGAGGTCTTGTATGTATCCTTTTCTCTTGGAACACTGCTGTGGCCACATGAACAAGCTCAGGCTAACTTACTGGATAATGAAATATGTAGCCCAGTCACCTCCACTGCCCCAGCCAACAGACCGAAGCAGCACTGCCTACCTGCCCTGCAGCTGACTACAGACACATGTAGGAGCTCATGTGGAACCCAGACCATGTGGAACAGAGAACCATCCAGCTGGGCCCAGCCCAAACTGCCAACCAAATTAATTATAAGGAAAGTAAATGACTGTTGTTGTTTTTTTAATTTTTTTTTTCAAAGTTTTTTATTTATTTTTGGGACAGAGAGAGACAGAGCATGAACGGGGGAGGGGCAGAGAGAGAGGGAGACACAGAATCGGAAACAGGCTCCAGGCTCCAAGCCATCAGCCCAGAGCCCGACGCGGGGCTCAAACTCACGGACCGCGAGATCGTGACCTGGCTGAAGTCGGACGCTTAACCGACTGCACCACCCAGGCGCCCCAAATGACTGTTGTTTTAATCCACTAAGTTTTAGAGTGGTTTATTTCACAGCAAAAGCCAAATGACAGATACATATTAAAACAAATCCACACATGGGGTGCCTGGGTGGCTCAGTCGGTTGAGTGGCCAACTCCAGCTCAGGTCATGCATGATCTCACAGCTCGTGAGTTCGAACCCCACATCAGGCTCTGTGCTGACAGTTCAGAGCCTGGAGCCTGCTTCAGATTCTATGTCTCCCTCTCTCTCTGCCCCTCCCCTGCTCGTGCTCTGTCTCTCTCTCTCTCTCTCTCTCTCTCAAAAATAAACATTAAAATTTTTCTTAAATAAATAAAAAAGAAATAAAACAAATCCACACAGATATATCATAAAGATGTTTCAGAAAATTAAACACAAAATCTCAAAAACAGGTAAGTGCTAATATACTTAGAAGGAATAATTTCCTAAATGAGGTTGATCTTTAAGCATTCTAAATATTTCAACATAGTGTCAAGTGGGAAAGAGTAGAGGTAGACAGGTATTCTAGGCCCCCCCCCCCAAAAAAAATCACTACCTAAAATGTAGTCCAGTTTGGGGAAAATAATATAAGTCCAAAAGGTACATGTGTTTAGAGTTTAGGGCTATGAGCCAAACAGATAGGATATATCATGGCCTTGCCACTAGCTATGTGGCCTCGAGCATATTTCACCTCTGTACTTCAGTTTTCTCATATGTAATGTAAATATTACTTGTTAAGGATTAAAATATGTAAGCAAAGATGTAAACAAACATAACACTATATGATAAGGAACTTCACTCTTGAGAT